>NC_137106.1:17728684-18276684 GCF_949357685.1 Gobio gobio
ATGAATGCCTGAGGCCGAGCCGAGCGCATTTACATTCCAAGAGTGAGATCCCACCCCTATGGGCGGGTTGAAAACATGCGGAACAGCTCCCTCTACTGGCTGTAGTTTTTAGCCTCTGGCCAAAAAATCCTCAGATGACACAAAATTACGATATTTGCGTCATCGGAGGATTTTTTCCAGAAATAAAATGCATAATTCTCTCGTCTCAGGGGGACATGAGGGGGGGGGGGGGGGGGGGGGTACCATAATTCAAATATACTACGGGGTTTCTACTGATACAAAGCTTAATGCTAAATCACTGAAGTGACCCTGTCACAAGTAAAGCAATCTGTCCTACTTAGATGTTGACTCAAAATGACCATCATATGTTATGACTTAGACCCCTCTGGCACAGGTGCAGACAGCTGGGTGGCGGCACAGTGCTTGGCGATAGACGGTGATGCAAGTCAAGCTGTCATACAGAGACTTCTGTCACAGCACTTCCTCAGAGAAGCTCCTTCAGATCAGGAGCAGTCTATGATGTTACTCTCCAACCTCAGCAGCAAGACTGTGAGTGGCTCTCTCATTGGTTTTTGCATAAAAGAAAGATGATATCAGTTATGCATGTAAATTAGTTTATCTTGTTCACGTGAAATAATGTGTCATACACATTAGTTTAAGGGCCCTATTTTAACGATCTGAGCGCATTGCTCTAAAGCTCACGGCGCAAGTGCACATAGGGCTTGTTCGAATCCACTTTTGCTAGTTTAACGACTATTTTTTGCAAGTTTTAAAAAACGGCCGCCGCACCAGGCGCATGGTCTAAAAGGGTTGTACCTAGTCTCTTATTGAGTCATGGGTGTGTTTTGGGCGTAACGTGCAATAAACCATTCAGAGTCCCATCTCCCATTCCCTTTAAAAGCCAGTTGCGCTATTTACATGGCGGGATTTGCGATGTAGAAAGACTGACTGATCAGAAAGACTGAACGCTTCTCCAGAGAGGAATCCTTTTGTTTTTAATATTTAAAATGTTTGTGTGCTGTAATAAGCAGAGTGTACCTGCTTATAGGCGCATATTACTAACGCGGCCTTTAAATAACACAAAAAATACTGCATTATTGACTTTAGGCCAGATTTTTGTTGGTCAATGGCACAGTTGTTTTCAGTTGCCTCAAAATAGCAACGCGCCAACAATGCACCTGAACACACTTCGATTTCAGACCAGCACACCCACGGACGAACAGATGGGTGCGAGTGCATTTGCTATTTAAACAATGTGGTGCAGGACGTGAAAATGATAACCGCGTCGGGCTGAAACTAGCAAAAAACATTTGCGTCGCGGCAGCCGTTGCATTGCGCCGGGTGTATGATAGGGCCCTAAATGTTTGGGGTTGATTTTTTTGTTTTTGAAAGAAGTCTCTTATGCTGACTGTTTAATATTGTTAAATATTATTACAATTTAAAATAAATGTTTTTTTTATATATATATATTTTAAAACTAATTTATTCCTGTAATGGCAAAACTTGCTGATTAGTTTTTTTATTTCTTATTATCAAAGCTGAAAACGGCTATTTTTGTGGAAACCATGATACATTTTTTTCAGGGTTCCTTGATGAATACAAAGTTGTGTTACAAAAGAAAACAGAAATCTTTTATAACCTCATACATCTCTTTACTGTCAATTTTAAACAATTGAATGCATCCTTGCTCAATAAATATTTATTTCCCATCCAGACACTAGTGCGCTCTCTTCTAGCAGAAGAGTTAAACAGTGCTAACTGGAGAACACGACTTAAGGCCTGTACTAGCATTGCACAGCTCAGAAGTCAAATCAACAAGGTATCCTAATTCTTTTCTTGAGGACATTTCAGACACCTACATCTACATACCTAATACATCTATAATGATTGCTGGACATACTAGAGATGCTTTCCGTGCAGGATCTGGGCAACAAACTGATACACATGATGTGGAACGACTGGAGCTGTGCTGTTCGTCATGCTGCAGCACTGGCTCTGAGTGAACGGAACGCGGCCAGAGAGATGCACCATGAGCTGAGGTCACTATACCCAACAGACACATCAGAGCATTTCTATTCAGTTCATTCTTAACAGACAAACAATATCTCCACAGCGTGAAGCTGGAGGAGGGTCCAACGTCTTGGCGGCTGGAAGCACTGAGCTTAATTTGTCAACTCAATATAATGACACCCAAGCTACTGCCCAATTTCCTGCGTTGCTTTAATGATGACTTTGTGACTGTGCGCAAACAAGCTTGCTTGACTGCAGCATCTCTAATGATGGAAGACCAGGCGGTGAGGAAATGAAGCAGCTATGTGGACAATAAATTGTGGGAAAAAGAAATTGAGGGTTCACTCAAATGACCACATAAAACATGTTCACAGGTCCTTGATCAGCTAATTAACCTGATGCAGAATGAGCCAATATGGAAGGTGAAAGTGGAAGCAATCAATGGTAAGCTTGAAAATGAATTAATCCTATGTTACAATTTGTATTATTACACTAAAGAAATCTTATTATATAAATGAAGCTTTAAAGAGAATAGGTTGGATGAACCCAGCTCTCCAGGAGTTGCTGATGTGGGCTTTACACCACGAGGAAGAGCCCAGTGTGCGCATCGCTGCCTGTGAGGCCCTGAGCACTTTCGACGCAAAGGGCCCCGAGTTACACCATTTCCTACAAGAGCGCTATGCACTGGAGCCCAACGCTGAGGTGCAGAGGTGTGTGCTCATAGGACACTATCATTATCTCCCGATATTTTTAAGATTGTTGTAAAATTGTTTTCTAAAAGTTACTTTAATCGTATTTCTCACTAAGGCACATTAAAGATCTTCTGAAAAAGCATGGATACAGTCTGCAGGAAGGTGATAACAAGATTCATGAGATAAAGCTCCAGGTTAGTATTCATGTTACCATGGCTTCAGGCACAGAGCTACTGGTTTATTCAATGCCCCCGCATTGTCCAACACATAATTGGGGAGTATTGATATATTTAGTTCAATATTTTACATTTTGTGATTCCAGATTCCAGAAGAAAAGTTTTTCGAATAAAAAAAACAAGTTTCAATTATATATATATATATATATATATATATATATATATATATATATATATATATATATATATATATATATATATATATATATATATATAGACACCTACATATATATATATATAGGTCTATATATATATACACCTATATATATATATATCCAAAAATGTGTTTTATATATATATATATATATATATATATATATATATATATATATAAAACAAATTTTTGGATATGTTAAGACCTTCAAAACACATATTTATGTTTGTTTGTTTTTTCTTCAGATTTTTAAAAAATAAAAATGTGAGAGATATAACCATTTAAACTAAATTGTTACACCTTTTGCATTCAGGTCTGTTTTGAGTCAAAGTGACTTAGATGTGTTTTAGTTTGGTTTGTGTCAAATTATCTCTCGTGGATGCACACAATTATTCTGAAATTATTTGACACAATTTAATTAGCGTCTGTTTGTAAATCAAAAGTTCAGACCAAATAGTCTAAATTTGAAAAAGGAAAGAGGGTTCGAAAAATAAGTCCACATTTCATTCTGCTGCCACCTATTGTTGAACCATTGTAGCATGAAAGGGAGATTCAGGCTGTTTATCTGAAAGTAAATGTTTATGCAAGTAAAATGAATATATTCTGTTTGAAAAAAAAATCTGAGTTTTGTTAGAATAAGAATTTTTAGTTTTCATAAATTTAGACTGTTTTAAGCAGTCATGAGCTATAAGTTCAAAGGAATTTAGTTAAATCCATCAAATTATTAGTTTATACTGGTAATTATGTTTTTATACATTTTTTATGAAATAGTCATTTCTCAGAAATATTGATGGAAAAAAATTCTTACATCACACTGGTTTTTGATATAGTAAAATGTTTTAATATAATTAATTAAACAATTTTCAAATATTTTCATTAATAAAAAGGGGTAAATGAAGTAATAGCATGGCAAAAACATGCTAATATTCAAAGTTTCCTTTTCTTTTTTTTATTGCGCATTCACTCATTAATGAGATACAATATGGTTTTAGTTGAAAAGGTTATGACTGCATTATAACATTACATTCCACAGGGTCCAAACGGACCTGGGAATGCAACAGGTTATACTTTTTAATGCAAGTCATAAAATGAGCCCCCCTTAGAAGTTTGCTGAGGCCCCCTGGTTAAGAATCACTGCTCTAGAAATGTCTCATCGCACTATAATTGCAAGTTGCTCTTTTTCTGTTTCTCTATAGGTGGAGCAGTTGTGTACAAAACACATCATTGCACAGAAAGTGCTCTTACTGGAAGAGATGGGAAAGCTGTAACAGCAGAAATTATTGTGCTGAATTTATTCATTTGTCCTACTATATAAAATATTAAAAAGCCTGAACACTAAATCTAACCTTTTGAGTTTTTCCACCTGCAAATCATCCACTGCAGTGCAGTCACTGATGATCAAGCAAGCAGGCTACAAATGTCCAGACATACTTTGATGGATCAGGTATCCAGCAGTTCACTAATTGTACTGATAGTATATTGAGATGTCAGCAAAAGGAGACTATGGCTGCATCCGAAACTGCATACTGTATAGTAGGTGAAAAACATTGTGTGACAAAAGTAGTATGTCTGAATTCACAGTACTCATAATAATAGAGTTGGCAAAAAGTACCCACATAACCTACTTTTTCAGATGGACACTTTACTATCCCATGAGACCACGGTATGATTTGTGAATGGCAGTAAAGTGACTTAACTGACTCTGGTAGGTCACATGATAATGACTCAATTTTCATTTCCAAGTTCTGAATAAACTCCACCACCATCCCAATGAGCTCTACCACATATCTGCACAGATTTGTTACATTAAACAAAAATCAATACTGTAAGTAAATATTTCAATACAAAAAGCATTCAAAACGAAACCGAAAACCACATTAAAAGCCTCTGACCTGTGATGATCAGCCTGAATGGGCAGGTTCTTCTGACACAGTGGCTTTGTGAGTCTCTCTCGCAGGATTGTCTGTTCTCGCAACACTTCCTGAAGGTGTGAAGTGAACTGTTGCAAGGAAGCAAACCTTTGACCTTACAGCAAAAACACACTCATTAGTAAAATGAAAGTCTTCTAATATAGAGCTATAGAGAATGTTTGAATTCCATGTTGAAATGTCAATGAATGCGCACGATTGCGTTTCCAACACTTACTGAGGTAATGACTGTGAGTGACGTCTGCACCGTCTCTTTCCAGCTTCAGCAGCTCTAAATCCAAATTAGTCTAAAACAACATGAAGACAAATAGAAAATCTTTTCAGTTTAAGGTTTGTAAATCCAAGAAGTGGTGACATTTTTTCATGGTTGTAGTTTGTTTTCAACCTGATCAAGATCATGTCTTATTCTGCTGAGCTGCTCAGCTTCAAGTAAAGTTGAGGAAAAGACTTCTGAATCCCGAGGGAGAGCATCAAGCTCCTCCTATAAGATTCATAACACAAAACATTAACCACCAGAACCTTTTATAATCAATGTCAAAACATGATATTCTCTTAGTTTACCTGTGTCATGGTGCCTGATGTTACACATCTGGCTAAAATCTTAGCAGCAGGTGTCACTGCATATGTAACGGGGTCCCAGGGATTCATACGTGATTCCAGACCTGATGGCAATAAAACAAACAATAAATCAAGGTGTTTATTCAGATATGGCCACTTTCATGTCCCAGGGATGTTTTTTTTTTTTAAATCAAAACTAACAGAATCCAACATTTTGTTAAACAACTATCAGGCATAGCATTATGACCAATATTGGTCCCCCTTTTACTGCCAAAAAAGCTCTGCCCCCTTGAGGCATGGACTGCTCTAGACCCCTGAAGGTGTTGTTAGGGGAATAACAGTTTATGACCAGTAGATAAAAATGAAGACCAAGAGTAATTGCAATGCAATAAAAGTAAAATGCAATTAATTAAAGAATTTAGCCTACTGAAGAATAGTTTGCAGTATCATCAGCAGAAGGCACCTTCAATTCTCTTCATAGGATATATATATATAATAGAAAAGGGACCGCCCCCCGGGTGTGTCCACAACTTCCAATCTGGCCCCCTTTTAAAAAAGTTTGGACACCCCTGCCATAGTGCATCCTGGAGCCATGTGTTCCACAGGTAAGCGACGCACACGCAACTGGCCAACCACTCCCTTAATTATGCAGAACTTTAAGGCTTTATATAATGTAAACGAATGAGTTATAAAAAAATTCAACCCCCTCACAGTTGTCATGATGGGCAAAATTAGCTATATAGACCACAACCACAATTTGTACCAGGCTGTAAACATGTTTTTTTTCTGCTGTACAGTTAACATGGGGCTCGATGAGATTCTGCTCCCTTCTGGAGCCTGTCCAGTCGATTAATTGCAGTTTGAGTCACTTCCGTTTTGGCTTCAAGAGAAACTGGTGGAGGTTGCCGCTTCCTCAATAGCCTACGCACTTCACGTGATCGACACACACTCCGAAGCCTCGGCACAGAACATAACATACGTACTATGGTCGTCTGAATCTGTTTCTCGAGTGCAGTTTACGAACAGTAAGAACAGTAAAGTAATGTCGGCTGCGGAACGTAGGCCTGTAGCAGAGCCGAACATGCTGTCCCGGTTCCGTGGGGCTCTGGTCGGCTCGGTGTTGGGTGACTGTATAGGCGTTTTGTTTGAAGACGCTCCGTCCTTTAGACCGAGTCCTACAGCATCTCAGCCTTTGGACCGAGTCCTTCGGCATCTCAGAGCTTTGGAAGATTCAACACGGGACGACGGTGAGCATTTTATTTTTACGTTTTACATTTTATATTATAAAATAAGCATATTCACTCGAGTCTTGGTATGTAATCTCTGAGATTACCGACAGTACATCAGAAGACCCTATCACTAATATGTGACCCGTTCTGGCGAAATGAGTCGGAAGTCGCAACGTTTTATTTTAAGATAATGTGGAAAACCAATGAAATCGTTTTTTTTTCGTTTTTTTTAAGCTAATTTTAAAGAACAGGCATTCAAAAATAATCTCCCAAAGTTTCGTAGTCCAGATAATTGAGTAAATTAACTATTTATTTTTAAAATTAGGCTAAAGTTGTTAAAGTTGACAAAGTTTTACTAAATTCGCTGGAAATGTCTTTTCTCAACTCCTCTCGTCAACCTCCCTACAAACGTCACTATCTCCAAATATGATGTTAAACGTTGTATAAAACAAATTAAAAAGCTTAGAAATGTACACAAACAGAGACATAAACGCGGATCATTTTTCAAGGGAAGCCCCGTTTCGACTGAACGCGATTGGTCCAGCCATCCTCCTGTCAGACCAGCAGCGCTCTGTCAACAAGCTAGCAGATCTCATCAGACTGTATAGTTCAATACTGTATAGTGTAGTACACTGTGTGTAGTTCTTTTTATTAATTTGAGAAATGTCGCTGTCAAAAGAGAGCAAAGTGAATGCGTGTAGCCTACATGTGCGTGTGCATGGGCGTCTGCGTGCGAGGTGACAGTCAAGGAAGCGACACACACACACACACACACACACACACACACACACACACACACACACACACACACACACACACACACACCCTATGACACACACACACACACACACACACACACCCTCACCCTCAAGCAAAAATGTAGCACCTCTGTTCAATCTTTCTGATTTTAGTAAATCTTTGTAAAAGTGCCTTTTAAAATATTTATTCAAATAAAGACTTTAAAATAATTTGAGCTTCAGGTTTAATAGCTAATTTGACCAAAGACGTTTGTGTGTATATATATATATATATATATATATATATATATATATATATATATATATATATATATATATATATATATATATATATATATATATATATATATATATATATATATATATATAAAATAGAAATGTCTCTTGTCAAATTAAGCAGTAAAATAAATAGTTTATCCCTTTAAATGCAATGGATTTTGAAACATATCAACAGAAAATGGCAAAAAAAAAAATATTAGAAGCGATTTTCTCAGGTTTTCCTATTGGAAAAAGAGGGCAGACGACCATAATTCAAATGGGTGTATCTTTAAAACCATTCAAGGTATGACTTTGAGTAGGGTCTCATTTTAAAGCTTATGATCAATCTCAATTTTTAAATGTGGGTCACTGTGACTCATTTTGCTGGATCAGGTCACATATGAGCTATAACCATAGACCAAAAAAAAAAAAACTAAAACTAAACTTTAAAAAAAAAACCGAACACTTGAAATGAAATCAGCGTGATAAAAACTGCCTAAAATGACAGAAACCAACTTTGGGGGGAAATAATTTGATTGTTTAGTTTGTCTGATATACTGGGAGTGGGACCAACCATGGGGGCGATCGAGGCGCGTAGGCTTCGGTTTCGGACAGGAGTGCTACAGAGTGTCCTGAAGTCTTTTTTATTTTTTTAATGCTCTAATAACAAACTAAGAACATTGCCAAGGGAATACATATAAAAACAAACAAACACAATTAAAGGTAGGGTAGGTAGGATTTGGTTAAAAAACTTTTTTTCCAAATTTGTTTAAACTTTCTTTATATATCAATACATAATTAAAATGTAAGTACTCTGAAAAAGAAAGTATAAAAATTGAGTGTCTGTAGACCTCTCACGAGCTCATTATTTCCATTCACTCCACCTTCTCCCTTCTGGGCTCTTTCCAAAGCCACGCCCCCAAAACACATGAACGCGCCACGCCGACCGTCAGCTGAAAGACGCATTATTTACCTGAGGCGAGCGGAGAAGAAGGAGCGGAGTGCATGTAGTAACATCATGTCAGAATCACATGTAATAAAAAATCTAACTTTATCATTATGAATATAAACAAATAAGATGTCTTTTAGTACGCACTATCAAGCTAGAATACCGATACTGGTCAAGTTTAAAATACACACACAACACGTCTACGACACACACAGATACAAGATAAAAGCATCAGTAAACATTGGTAGAGAATATAAAAACAAACCGCAGAAATAAACGTGCAGGTAAAGTTCCCGGTGAACATGGTAAAAGAGTTTAGACGAGTTTAGAAGTAATGTTATGTTAGCTATATTAGGCAGCTACGTGTGCTAGTGAGACATGCTTCATGAAAACATAAACCAAAAAAATGTATAATCAAAATGAAAGATTACCTGTCCAGCAGAAATACAGCCTCGTGAACTCCTCAAAATCAAACGGGTGCGCCAGGGTTGCCAGGTTTTCACAACAAAATCCACCCAATTGCTACTCAAAACTATCCCAAAACAAGCCCAAACGTGTTTCTCCAGTAAAAATCGCATTTGGGGGGTAAAATATGTGCCTTTTTGGTAGGGCTGCCTGCTAAAATGCGCAAATCCCAGGGCAAAATATCACATAATTGTGGTCGCTTCAACCCGCGGACATGAAAAACAGCCCGCGGCAACAGTGTTGAAGTAGCCCGACTTGGCAACAGTGGGGTGCGCGCATGTGGGCAGATCCTGTAGCAAAAGGGGCGGTAGCCATGGTAGCGAGAGAGAGTGACAGTCGCCCAAGCCAATCACTTGTTTCGGCCCGAACGAAAATAATGAGCGGCGTTTATTGCAGATTAAAAAGTCTATAGTCACTCGATTTTTATACTCTCTTTTTCAGAGTACTTACATTTTAATTATGTATTGACATATAAAGAAAGTTTAAATAAATTTGGACAAAAGTGTTTTAGATCATTCTTACCTACCTACCTTTAAATACATAGCCTACAAGAAAATAATTTAAAAAACAAACAAACTAAAAAATTCTAATCGAATCATAAGTTGCTAGGACACAGATGTATTAATACAATAACATACATACAAACAATTACAAGGAAAGCTTTTTTAAATCTTTAAATATTTCTTCATAGTACATAGAATCTTAGGCTTTTCTTATTCTTTATGTCAGTGTTTCCCAACCTTTTTTCAGTCATGGCACCCTTTGAAAATGTTCTCCATTTTGTGGCACCCCCTCGCATACGTTACGCTAGGGGTGTAACGGTACAGATTGCTCACGGTTCGGTTTGTATCATGGTTTTAGGTTCACGGTTTCGGTACGGCTCAGAATTTGCTATGTTCAGGGAAAAAAGGAGTACTGTCAAATAAAAATAAAGAAAATAATAAGAACAAATAATTTAAATACAAGCAGCAGCACAAATAAATACTATAGAGCAAAGATACTAATAAAATAAACAATGATTTTCAGGTTTTTTTCAGGTAGGCCTACGTCTAACATTAGTTTTCAGGTACAGAAATTGATCAAATGTAAAATAACATTGCGTATTTGACTGTATAAATTAAAGATTAATCCTATTAAACTTATAAAAGCTATTCAATCAAGAGCAGTGAGTGATCTCCTTGTCTTTTGTTGTTTGACATTAAACAGACAGCAGTAAAGGCGACTGCCCCTTTAAGACCTAATGCTCGGATATGCGTCATCTTTCTCGACTGTATAAAGTTTACTTAAAGCATATATAGACTATGTCAGCTTGAATACTCAAGATGGAAATGTTGACATACTTTTTGTCTGAATTTGTCTGTTCAAGAGCAAGACTTGAATGGAACTCAATATTTGCGTGCTGTGAGACGTGTGCACGCTTTCGGATGAGTGCACAGAGACATTTTCTCACAGCGCGAGCGACTTCTCATTGTCTTCTGGCACTACTACACCCGGGTGATGATGGCAAAAATGACTGGTCATCTTCGAACATATGGCAGCACTCGCATGTATTGAACAAAATTTACAAAGAGAGAATTATTTGAAAAATTTGAAGAAAAAAAAAATGTATTTGAAGGACTTTTACACAGCACCCCTGCTCTCGTCAGACGGCACCCCGGTTGGGAAACACTGCTTTATGTAATGAAGAGATTTAAGAAGTGAGTTAAATTCAATTTCAAAGTGGGTGAATACTGTTTGCAAATTTTTGCTTATGAATGAATAATTTTCCATATAAAATCAAATAAATTAACAACATACCCCAGGGGTCTTTTTATATCGTTATAATAAAAAATAATGTATTTTAAACTGAAAGAGTGTGTAACATTGGCAAAATCAAATATGTGGGAACCTAGGTCAAACCTGGCCAAAAAATATTTATTTGTATATAAAATAATACAAATCATTATATATATATATATATATAAATATATTAATATAATATAATATAAATACATGGTTTATTAAGTTATAAATAGAGGTAAAGTATTTCAAATCAAATGCATGAAAGACACACACACATACTGGTAAATCCAGTGGTTGGACAATGAAACTGAAACACTGGCCAATATAGTGTTGGAGGTTATTTTCACTAAAACTAAAAAAGTGTTTCGTATCAAAGACTGCTTTATTGTGTCTTACTTGTAAATTGTACCCCAAAAATTAATACATTATTCTCATACTTCCTATTCATTTCCTACTATGGCTGTCATTTTTGACCGGGTAGATCAAAAGTGTGACTATTTTTTTAAGACCAATTAGCCTTTTCTAATCTTATCCACATTTTGTATGTGTGTGTGCTGTGTTCATATAGTCACCAAGTTTTGTACCATTCATACAAATTTTAATTATGTAAATAGGTTTGCGCTCCACAACATCAGGAAGATCAGACCTTTCCTAACAGAGCATGCAACCCAGCTTCTCGTCCAGGCCCTGGTAATTTCTAGGCTTGACTACTGCAATGCGCTTCTGGCTGGACTGCCATCATGTGCGATCAAAACGCTCCAAATGATCCAGAATGCAGCAGCACGTCTTATCTTCAACGAACCCAAAAGGGCCCACGTCACACCTCTCTTCATCTCTCTGCACTGACTACCACTCGCTGCTCACATCAAGTTCAAGCTTCCTGTAGCTACTCCTCAATCCAGTGTTTCTTAGTTAATTTTAGACATCTCATCTACGTTTGATCCAGGAATTCTTCAGTACAGTGATGATACAGCCATGATGCGATGCGTTGCAGATTCCCTCCTCACCAGGATGGCGTTTGATGAACGAGACATGGCTAGAAGGTACATTACTGCTGGAAATGGCTAAAAGAGTCTTTTTAAGCAACTATTTGCATTTCCCTGATTTCATCTTACTTGATTCCAGATTTGCAAAGGAGTATAACCTTGCTCCAGACCGAGGTTATGGCTTACATGTCGTACAGGTACTGCATAAGCTTGCATCGCCCGATCTGAAGGACGTCTTCCAGCCGGCACAGGCTCAGTTCGGCGGCCGCGGTTCTTTCGGGAATGGGGGTGCCATGAGAGCAGTACCTTTTGCTCTGGCCTTTAAAAGTCGCAATGATGTCCGCAAGGTGAAAAGTGATCAGACTGTCGAATTTAAACTGGTAGACTGGTTTTAGCATTTTGGGCTAAATAGACTGAAAAAGATGAATTGCAAATAGCAATAGCTTTACACAAAAACATCTTATGTTTATATCAATGGTTCTCAACCAGATGGCTTAAATGTACTTAAAAATAATAAATCGTATATATATATATATATAGCTCATTAAAAATAAATAACTTTATTAAAAAATTTAGGATGCTAAAAACGCATTAAATCAAGATTTTTTTTCTATGTATATGGTTTTTACTGAAGAACACAGTTCTTGGAACTTCTGGAATCACAAAACGAATTGTGTTTTATTTAATATATCAATACTCCAGTTTCTGTTAATGGAAAAAAGTTTGAAAACAAGCAGCTTTGTCATAATTACAGAAGAAATGTTGAAAATATCTTTGCATATATGGGGGACGAGGGCTTTGAATATTGCGTTGGACAGTTGTGGCCTTCGAGTCAGAGGTTAAGAACTGCTTGTTTAAATACTTGATTTGAAGGGCTAATTTGGACTGTCCCAGGCTAACATTCTGTCCTTGCATTTGCTTTTGGCAGTACTCACGACTTGGCGCTATGTTAACGCACTCGTGCTCTTTGGGTTACAACGGGGCGGTGTTGCAGGCCCTTGCTGTCCATCTGTCTCTCCAGGGCGCTTTGGCTCTGCCGAAAGAATTCATCAACAAACTGATCGCAGAAATGGAAGAGATGGAAAAAGATGAAACAGCCCAACTTGATGCTAAAGCGTAAGTAAGCCCATCAAAAGTGTGAACTTCAGTTGTTTGTTTCTTAAAGGGATAGTTCACCCAAAAGTCCAAATTATGTCCTCACCCTCATGTTGGTTTAAACCTGTGGAACATGAAGAAGATATTTTGAAGTTTAAACCGTTTTTGTCCATGCAACGTTGTCATTGTTAACTATTATATTGGTAAATGTTTTCGTGATTTGAATAAAGGCTGAAATTAAATGTAAATATTAGATGAAAACTTTAATGAACATTTGAAGTTTAACTTGAAACTAAAACATAAATATAAATACATTAAAATTAAATAGAAATATTAAAAATGACAAATGCATAAAAATGACTAAATCTTACACTAAAATTTAATTTAAAACTATATATAAAAATAATAGCTGATTATAAATACTATAATAGTCTATAATGTAATACTATGTCCGAATGACATTGAATTCCTTTGACTTTGAGTTTATGAATTAAAAATATATATTTTTACATTTACATTGGCAGACACTTATATCCAAAGCGACTTACATTCAAGGTACACATTTGATCAGTTCTTGCTTTCCCTGGGGATTAAACCCAAAACCCATGATGTTGCTAGTGCCATGCTCTACTGTTTGAGCTACAGGATTTTTGGCTGAACTTTCCCTTTTAAAATATATATTTTTTTGGAATATTGTGGTGTTCATTATAAATGATTTATTCGTCCACACTTTAAAACTCATGTTCCCTCCCTCATGCAACGACATCTCTTCTCTTCACTGATAACATGTTTGATCCCTAAATTTGATCTTTCTTGAGAAGCTATTACTTAAAAAATGTACGTCACGATAAGGAAGAAAAGACTATTGCAACTTCCTCTTCATGCTTTAAGAAGAGTTATCTATGGTTCTGACCCATTATGTTTTATTCCACAGACTAAATTTATCGGAGTTCCCATATTGCTCACGTTTGCACAAGGTGAAAGAATTTATGGACAGAAATAGTGTGAGCATCGAGGAGGTCATATCTGAACTGGGTTAGTATTGATTTGACATTTATAATGGCATTCTGCTGTGTTTTTCTTGTAGTTGACACTCTTGCTCTGTATTAGGAAATGGCATCGCTGCTTTACAGTCTGTCCCCACCGCTATCTTCTGTGTGCTGCATTGTTTGGAGCCCCGGGACGGGCTACCAGAGCAGTTTGGGGGACTGGAGAGGACAATAGCCTACAGCTTGGCTCTGGGTGGTGACACTGACACCATTGCTTGTATGGCAGGGGCAATTGCAGGGGCACATTATGGCATTGACTCCATTCCACAGAGCTGGCAGAAGAGCTGCGAAGGGGTGGCGGAGGCTGATGATTTAGCGCATCGTTTGTATGATCTTTATTGCCCGGACAACAAGCTACAAAAATAATCAACTGCACAAACACTACAGTGAAAGGGGCAGATTCTGAAATCCACTGCCGCTTCAATATACCTATATATATATATATATATGATTACATTTATAATCAAAGCCTTAATCAATATTTATCCTCCTATATTATTATAATGATTTTTTATTATTCTTTCCAGAATTATATTATGATATTACCAAATCAATAGAACCACTGATTGTTTTGTTTCTTCATATGTTATCTAAAGTTTGTATTTGGTCGACTGAGGGTCTGGCCTAGGGATGTGTAATGTGTCGTGTGTTTGGATTTTGGAGCTATCACACACCTCTAACATGCCAGGAGTGCAGAAAGCACATGTTATTAGTATGTTTTGGGAAACGTTCTGGTTAGAACTGGAGCTCGATCAACTCCAAACTTGGAGAGACTATGTATCTGTGTCTGTGCGCAGTATTCTGTTACAGATCAGTATTGAAGGTGTACAACGGGCATCCTAGGGAGAGTGACAGGATGTTGTTCTGGGCAAGCTGGTGCCTGCTCCAGACCTGGAAGTTCACTATGTGCCTAATTCTGGGGTGAAAATCTATGGACAATGGAGACTGATTAGCTAACAATGTGTGTAAATTTACCATGACTATCTTATTTTCTCTTAGCCAATCAGAATCATTCAACTTGCAGTAATGACTTGGCTAGACCTTGAAAAGTATAACTGTTGAGAAATTGTATGTAAAGCCTACGAACTCCTTGAGAGTTGAAGCTGGCTTCTGCTGATGAAACTGCAAACTATTCTTCAGTAAATTCTTTCATTAATTGCACTCCTGACTCTTGGTCTTCATTTTTCACTACTGGTCTTGGGTCATAAACTGTTACCCCAACACCAGTGATCAGCACACCACAAAAGCTGACTGAACCACTACACTGCCATATGCAACATGCAGCCACACATAAGAGAAACATTACTTGGCACATAGTGTCAAATGCACTCGATAATAATATACCATCATCTGTTTATAAAATTGTGAATCTTCAGTTCAAAATGTTTACAATAAAAAGAAGAAAATTGTATAATTTCATTGGTACTAATGTTGTGCTTTATTCTTTCTGTCACATTTAAAATGGTTCTAAAAAATATTTGCAGCGGGGTATTAAAATTAATTTACATTGACAATATTATTTAAAGGTAACAGAGGTAAAATAATTGATTCTAACATTTTAAACTATCTGTGATCTCCTGGACATTATAAAGTGGGATGTCACACCTTCTGATGGTAAATTTCCCACTGAGGCAATTTGTACATTTAATTTAGTGGGCGGTTTGTTTCTTTCATTTGAATTGCTTGTCACTTAACTAGTTTGTTGTAGTTTGTTAAGGCATCTACCATGTAACAGTTTTATTTCCTCCCCAAAGCCAATTACACACATTTGTTTTTTAACAGTTAATTTTGGACCCTGTCTGCGGCTGAATAACATGCTGATACACTGGCCTTCGGATAGTAAATGGAGGGCCACATAATGTACCTCCCTTTGAAAAGTTACTTATTTGGTGAGTTCATTGTTCAAATTTATAAAAAAAACATTCAGATTTATAAATATAAACCTCTTTCACATTTTGTTTATTTTCACAAACATTGTTTTTTTAATGTGGCACAGGTGTAATCGCTTTTTGGAGGAAGCACACCGGTGACAGGAAATGCTGGGGTTGTGAGAGATTCATCTGATCCTCTGTGGGCCTTCGCTGGAACCTTTTAGGCAGCTTTGCCATGAATCTCTGCAGCATCATGGGAGGAACCTTTCTGGCAGAGAGTTGGTCATGTCAGGAACCTCAGAAGCTGCTAAGGCACAGAGCAGTGGAACCACAGTAGGAACTTCCAGGCCTGGACAGGGACCTGTCACATGACCTCAGACAGGAGTAGCAGTGTCAGGAAACTTTAGGGTGATTTCTGGAGTGGCCCTTACAGGAACCTTGGGCCCAAGGCAGCTAGGCAAGAGAGCTCTGAGGCTGGGTCCATAACCATACTCTGGGGAGCTTTAGGTGACTCCATTATTGGATGATTGGATGGTGCAGTACTTAACTAACTTAACTAACACATCCCTAGGCAAATAGTAGTTCCGGCAAGATGCTAAAAATATCGCCCCAAGCCAAGACGCCAGACACAACCGAGGCCTGCCAGCCCTGCAAGACGCTAAGGCTGGAGAGATGGTGGTGCTAACTTAACTAACTAAAACTAAACTATTTAAAAAATGTACACATCCCTAGGCGAATCGTTCCACAAGACACTAAAACTAATCACCTCAAGCCAAGGCACCAGCCGAGGTCTGTCAGCCCCGCAAGACGCTACGGCTGGAGAGATGGAGGGCCTCATCCAGCTCAGCCCACCAGACACAAGGCTCTATTCTCCATGACTTACTGTAGGACCTGAAAAAGAATCAGAAATTGTACAAATTCGACAAAAATATTTCATGAAGTATTTAGTAAATTGCAGTATATTGAGGGCCGACTAAATTGGCCATGTTGCAGCAGGTATTGAATGGTAAAGTAAGGAAGCTGATGTCCATATTCTGATATTCGCCAAACCAACAAAAAGCCCAAAAAATTTACAATCGAACAAAAAAACCAAATGTCAGTATGTAATGAAAATCATTTAGCTTATCTTATCTTACTTGAGCCAGTCATGGAAAAACATCTCCTCTAGATGAAGCTGGGTCGCTCTTCAGGCAAACCCGGATGAACCTGCAGCATTCTGTGCAGAAAGATGGAAGAGATTTCTGATTATTACCTTCAACTTCACACCTGCTATAAAGCTGTGAAAGACTCCTACATATCCATAAGGCCGTCTTTTTTAAAGCCACTGCTTTTTCTTTTTTGTTTGATTAAGAATTGCAATTGTCCTCCTTTGCTGTAATGAAATTCTCACCATCTGAGAAGCCTGGCTGGAACCAAACATCAGCGTCCATCAAATCTGTATCACTGCTGTCTGGGAAAAGGCTGGTGATCATGGCAAACAGCAGCACCCCAGCGACCACACTGTTGCCTGGTTGCTGTGGTACTTTCGCCCTTCTCAAAGTAATTGGCCACTAGAATTTAAGTCCCAAAGTACATGTTTGGGAGATGATACACAGCATACCAGAGATGGTGCTGTGGAAAGAGCTTTTCAGGAGGTCTCCACACACAAAATCTGTCAATTTGACCTCCAGGTTCTCAGTGTTAATGAGGAGGTTTGGTTTTTTGATGTCCCGATGGAACACCTCCCGGGAACAGCACAAGGCAGCAGCGTCAATCGTCTGCCACATGAAATGACGCACCAGCTCCTCATTGAAGAGTTCGCTGTGATGCTGCCAAAAACGGTGCATGTCTACGTAGGGCGAGGGCTGACCATGATATACTGGTCTGGATGGTCCTGCCAGTCCACCAACTCTATGATGTGGTGGAAGCTCTGGCTTTGATTGGCCATGACTGTCAGGGCCACCTCTAGAGGAGCTGGTCTGGGATGGTCAGGCTAGAAGAAAGTTGGTTTTTATAATGGTTAGATGGAAGTGTCTTTTCAAATAAGGGTTTAGCCCATTTTGAGATTTACATTAATTATGTTATAAATACAAAGAGTGACTGAGAGGAGATGGCACAGAGAGTACAGTTGACTTGCAAGGCTGATGTACTGCACATTCTCCGTATTCGCTATGACTTTCATAGCCACCTGAAGGCTGTCCTCGCAACGGGTCCCTTCAAAGACAGAGCTGAATCCTCCTTCCCCCATCTTCTTTCCGATGGCATATTTCCAGCAGATGTGGTCTATTTAAACATAATAGTAGATTTTTCTAATAAAGCAGTGTGGCATACAATACATATTCCAAATCTATTTTGACTTTTTTTGTAATTCTCATACCACTCTTATAATTGTACTTTTAATGACCTCATATTCATTCAGAAATATATGGAATATTTGTACTATATGTAAAACATACACTTTCACTTAAACATATACACAGAAAATGATATATTGTAGGTTTTGATAGTAAACTCACCCTCAATACTCATGATCTTATCACAGTCCCAGTCTCGCACATGCTGACGGACTCACTGGACTGTCCTGATCTTGAGGTCGGATGTCCTCGACAGTGGAGGGGGCTTCTGATGATCATTGTCCTCTACATTACAGATGATGTCCTATAGAGAAGTCTGATCTAAAGAGAGGAATATCAACCAAAAGCTTGTTAAGTGAAATACAGCATATCCATTAATTCTTCATTTAGGGGTACTTTTGACTAGTTGAAATTTTGAAAGTTCAAACTGTTTAATCTATTAAAACATTCAGCGCATGTCGAGGAGTTCTTGATCAGCCTTTCTTTTTTTTTCTTTTTTTTGGTAATGTGTGATGGTAGTGTGGGCTTTTTTATATTTTGTGCAAATGATTAAGATACTTTTTGATGTAAAGAGCTGCACATGAGTAACGAAAAAGTGATTTACCATCAGTAAGTTACACCTCCTGGATGAGAGATCATTGTCCCGGTCCACCTCACCCTACTCACCCTGAGATCTGCTGGATTTGGGCCGAGACAAATAAAAGAAGAAAGAGGCAAAATTACGAAAACCTCCTCAGTTTCGTATTCTTAAATCTCCCCCTCTCCTTTCAGTTCTTCCTATGAGTTCTTCCCGCCTCCTTCACCGATATCTACAGGCGGCTCGTCGGGACGAGGATCATGGGTCTCCACCTTGTGGTCGGTGGTGTTAGTGGTGCACGGGGATTCACCTCCTACTTTCGCGTTCCCATAATCAACACACAAAAACAGTCAACAACTGTAAACACAGTTTACACAAAGTTTTAAAGTTAGTTTACCTCGCTACACAAAGTAAGCAGGCGAGTTTCACGCCTTTATTTTCATGTCAAATTCTAAAACTCTTATATGTGTGTATAACCTAACCTATATCTGAGAGCAGGAGAATCTCACAAACATTAAAAGTTAAACGGCAACTAATGATGAATATCATCATTCCTATTTATATGTGTGCATAATATTCAAATATGATAAAAACATAACACGTCACGTATATTCAAAATCAATTTAATTATATCTAGCACCATATTTGTTTTGCAAATGTTGTACTTATTAATCTGTGTGGTTCAAAATGTATATTAATATTGCCCGTGACAATTATCATGAACACAAGTACTCATTTGTGTTTCGCCAAATATTAAATTTGAACTGTTTCTAACCATCTCTAGAACTTTGATTATTTATACCAGGTATGAATTTCCCTACTACTTGCCCACAGGCCATTAGATTATTATTTCATTCACCTGAAGTGGCTTGAAGGAAGTAGTTGTATTTCCTCTCACAGCCAATAAAAGGGCAGCAGACATACATTTTCATCATGGATTTTAATGTGCATCCCCAATTTCAATTTTTTTTTTTCTAATGTTAAAATAACGATACTAAATACTTTAGCTACTTAACATGGGAGCCATTTGTGTAAACAGGCTGTTTATAAGTGTGGTTATTCAAATCAAATTATGCAGATAATATAAATTGTAATAAAAAAAAAGAAAAAAGTTCACTTCCAAACCCCACTACATATAGTTTTTAGAACCATTTTAAATGTGATGGAAAGAAAGAAAAAAACACAACATTAGTACCAATGAAATTATACAATTTTCTTCTTTTTATTGTAAACATTTTGAACTGAAGATTCACAATTTTATAAACACAGATGATGGTATATTATTATCGAGTGCATTTGACACTATGTGCCAAGTAATGTTTCTCTTATGTGTGGCTGCATGTTGCATATGGCAGTGTAGTGGTTCAGTCAGCTTTTGTGGTGTGCTGATCACTGGCGTGTTTGTGCAGTTGATTATTCTTGTAGCTTGTTGTCCCCCTGTCCTCTTCGAACTGTGGAAGGCAATAAAGATCATACAAACGATGCGCTAAATCATCAGCCTCCGCCACCCCTTCGCAGCTCTTCTGCCAGCTCTGTGGAATGGAGTCAATGCCATAATGTGCCCCGGCAATTGCCCCTGCCATGCAAGCAATGGTGTCAGTGTCACCACCCAGAGCCAAGCTGTAGGCTATTGTCCTCTCCAGTCCCCCAAACTGCTCTGGTAGCCCGTCCCGGGGCTCCAAACAATGCAGCACACAGAAGATAGCGGTGGGGACAGACTGTAAAGCAGCGATGCCATTTCCTAATACAGAGCAAGAGTGTCAACTACAAGAGAAACACAGCAGAATGCCATTATAAATGTCAAATCAATACTAACCCAGTTCAGATATGACCTCCTCGATGCTCACACTATTTCTGTCCATAAGTTCTTTCACCCTGTGCAAACGTGAGCAATATGGGAACTCCGATAAATTTAGTCTGTGGAATAAAACATAATGGGTCAGAACCATAGAGCACTCTTCTTAAAGCATGAAACGGAAGTTGCAATAGTCTTTTCTTCCTTATCGTGACGTATATTTTTAGTGTAATAGCTTCTCAAACAAGATCAATTTTAGGGATCAAACATGTTATCAGTGAAGAGAAGATATCGTTGCATGAGGGAGGGAACATGAATTTTAAAGTGTGGACGAATAAATCATTTATAATGAACACCTCAATATTCCCAAAAATAATAATTTTAAAGGGAAAGTTCAGCCAAAAATCCTGTAGCTCAAACAGTAGAGCATGGCACTAGCAACATCATGGGTTTTGGGTTTAATCCCCAGGGAAAGCAAGAACTGATCAAATGTGTACCTTGAATGTAATGTAAGTCGCTTTGGATACTTTTGGTTAGTGTGTGGCCAATGTAAATGTAAAAATATTTTGAATTTTTTTTATTTTTTTTATTCATAAACTCAAACTCAAAGGCATTCAATGTCATTCGGACATAGTATTACATTATAGACTATTATAGTATTCATAATCAGCTATTATTTTTATATATAGTTTTTATTTTCATTTTAGTGTAAGATTTAGTCATTTTTATGCATTTGTCATTTTTATTAGTTTAGTTTTTTTATATTTCTATTTAATTTTAATTTATTTATATTTATGTTTTAGTTTCAAGTTAAACTTAAAATGTTCATTAAAGTTTTCATCTAATATTTACATTTACACAATTTCAGCCTTTATTCAAATCACGAAAACTTATAATAGTTAACAATGACAACGTTGTATGGACAAAAACGGTTTAAACTTCAAAATATCTTCTTCATGTTCCACAGGTTTAAACCAACATGAGGGTGATAACATGATGACATAATTTGCACTTTTGGGTGAACTATACCTTTAAGAAACAAACAACTGAAGTTCACACTTTTGATGGGCTTACTTACGCTTTAGCATCAAGTTGGGCTGTTTCATCTTTTTCCATCTCTTCCATTTCTGCGATCAGTTTGTTGATGAATTCTTTCGGCAGAGCCAAAGCGCCCTGGAGAGACAGATGGACAGCAAGGGCCTGCAACACCGCCCCGTTGTAGCCCAAAGAGCACGAGTGCGTTAACATAGCGCCAAGCCGTGAGTACTGCCAAAAGCAAATGCAAGGACAGAATGTTAGCCTGGGACAGTCCAAATTAGCCCTTCAAATCAAGTATTTAAACAAGCAGTTCTTAACCTCTGACTCGAAGGCCACAACTGTCCAAAGCAATATTCAAAGCCCTCGTCCCCCATATATGCAAAGATATTTTCAACATTTCTTCTGTAATTATGACAAAGCTGCTGGTTTTCAAACTTATTTTCCATTAAAAGAAACTGGAGTATTGATATATTAAATAAAACACAATTCGTTTTGTGATTCCAGAAGTTTCAAGAACTGTATGTTCTTCAGTAAAAACAATAAAAATCTTGATTTGATGCGTTTTTAGCATTCTAAATTTTTTAATTAAAGATTTTTTTATATATATATATAAATACAATTTATTATTTTTAAGTACATTTAAGCCATCTGGTTGAGAACCATTGATATAAATATAAGATTTTTTTGTGTAAAGCTATTGCTATTTGCAATTCATCTTTTTCAGTCTATTTAGCCCAAAAAGCTAAAACCAGTCTACCAGTTTAGATTCGACAGTCTGATCACTTTTCACCTTGCGGACATCATTGCGACTTTTAAAGGCCAGAGCAAAAGGTACTGCTCTCATGGCACCCCCATTCCCGAAAGAACCGCGGCCGCCGAACTGAGCCTGTGCCGGCTGGAAGACGTCCTTCAGATGGGGCGATGCAAGTTTCCGCAGTACCTGTATGACACCTGAGCCATAACCTCGGTCTGGAGCAAGGTTATACTCCTTTGCAAATCTGGAATCAAGTAAGATGAAATCAGGGAAATGCAAATAGTTGCTTAAAAAGACTCTTTTAGCCATTTCCAGCAGTAATGTACCTTCTAGCCATGTCTCGTTCATCAAACGCCATCCTGGTGAGGAGGGAATCTGCAACGCATCGCATCATGGCTGTATCATCACTGTACTGAAGAATTCCTGGATCAAACGTAGATGAGATGTCTAAAATTAACTAAGAAACACTGGTTTCATTGTCAAAAATGTTTAATGAAAATAAAATTTTGATGTCACTCTTAACCCTCTGGTTGTGGACCGGAAACATTTACATATTTAAAATGAGTATGAATGGTACAAAACTTGATGACTATATGAACACACAAAAAATGTGGATAAGATTAAAAAAGGCTAAATGGTCTTAAAAAATAGTCACACTTTTGATCTACCCAGTCAAAAATGACAGCCATAATTAAAAATGAATAGAAAGTATGACAATACAGAGTAATTTTTAGGGTACAATTTATAAATAAGTCACAATAAAGCAGTCTTTGATAGGGTCTAAATATAAATCCAAATTTGCAGAGGTGGACAGTAACTAAGTACATTTACTTGAGTACTGTACTTAAGTACAATTTACTTGTATCTGTACTTTACTTGAGTATTATTTTTTCGGGAAACTTTGACTTTAACTTCACTACATTTGAAAGACAAATATCGTACTTTTTCTCCACTACATTTCTATCAAGGTCCTCAAAGTCGAAAGTCGTTTCTGTAGCAGCTTTGAAAGTCAGTGGATGATTTTTTTCGTCTTTAAAAGGTTTTTTTGTTGTTTTTTTGCAGACAGCCTATCAGTAATCACTCTTGTAGGGTCATGTGAAGTTTCCCAAAAATATCAGTTTATAGCAAAATGGAAGAAGGCGGTTCCTCTGCGCAGTGTGTGCACCCATGGCCATACTTAAAAAGTATGTTTCAGTTTTCTGAAAAGATTAAAGATTAGTTTAGTTGGCATACACTTGACGCATGTCTCATAAAATGCTCAAAAATGTAAACGGGAGAAAGAGAAGAGTAAACAGTTGGGAGAACATCGGATGTGTATCAGTGAATTGGATCCCTGCATTTATTGGATCCCTGCATTTGGCCTTAAAGTGACAGCAGCTTTGTAAAGAGCTTTGTAACTTTTATACAAGTATTGAAATGAGTTTAAGGTAGTTGTATGCTAGCATGTCGGATGGAGCATCACTGACTGGCTTAAACCACCATGGTGGCATAATGTGCATTTATACAACAATGCATGTGAGATGGTGGTCCAGTGGGTTAAACCATGGAACTGATATGCAGAAGGCTGCTGGTTCGATCCCAGTGGTCAGCACCAGTGTGTCCTTGAGCAAGGCACTTTACTCCACGTTGCTCCATGTTGCGTCTGCCAAATGCATAAATGTAAATGTAAATGCAACAATAATAAAATAATGCATTGACAAAAATTTGTTTTTTTACTTTTGATACTTAAATACTTTTAAAAACAAACACTTCTGTACTTTTACTTAAGTAAAAATCTGTTTTTAGAGCTTTCACTTGTAACGGAGTAATATTTGACCAGCAGTACTTTTACTTTTACTCAAGTAATAGAGTTGTGTACTTTGTCCACCTCCGCAAATTTGAAACATAATAAAAGTAATTATGTCTGAAAATACTCTTATAAGCAACTTAGGAATAAACCACCTATATACAGGGGCTGAAACACATAATTTATTAGTGTGGTCCTTTTGCGACCCTACAGCATCAGTTCATCTTGGGAATGACAATCTTGGGAATGACAAGATACATGCCCTACACAGTGGCCAGAGGGATTTTGAGCTCTGCTCTTGCAGAACACGCAGTGGCCATGTCACTGTGACGCTGATGGAGGAAAATGTTTCCTTTCAGACAGCTTCCTCTTGCGTTGACAGTTACTCCTGTTGGATGTGGTTCGTCCTATGTGGTGGTATGCCGACATCACCCTGGATACCACAGCTCTCGATACACCAGAGACTTGCTGTCCTGGTTACAAATGAGCCAGCAAGATGTGCACCAACAATTCCTGAACTTTGATGTCTCCCATTATGTTGTGTGGATTGCAGTATTTTATGTACAGCTGTGCTATTGCTCTACTAATACAACCTTCACACTTTTACTGATGAAATGTAAAATAAGTGAAAATTGGCTACCAGGCCGCGCGCGCATATATAGGCTTAAACCTCCAACACTATATTGGCCAGTGTTTCAGTTTCATTATTCAACCACTGGATGTGTGTGTATATATGGTGGTTATTGTATACATATACATGACTATACAGACATAATCTGTTTTTCAATTTGATTATAAATACCTTTACCTCTATTTATAATTTAAACCAATTTAAAATAATACAATTTTTCCTAACAGAATTTGTATTTTTGTGTATAGAAATAAATAGTGCATCAGGTGAAAATACCTAGTACCATGAAATCCTAAATGAGGAATACCAGAGGGTTAACAAAGACTCATGCCATGGGTTATAGCTCATATTAGTACGTGATAGGGCCTTCTGAAATGTACTCTCGTAATCTCAGAGATTAAATACCAAATACTCGAGTAAATATGCTAATGTTATAATATAAAAACGTAAAAATAAAATGCTCACCGTCGCCCAGTGTTTCATCCTCCAAAGCGCTGAGATGCTGAAGGACTCGGTCCAAAGGCACATCCACAGCGCCTTCAAACTCACCGCCTATACAGTCACCCAACACCGAACCGACCAGAGCCCCGCGGAACCGGGACAGCATCATCGGCGCTGCTATACGTGCCGCAGCCGACATTACTTTTACTGTTCTTATTTATGTAAACGCAAACCGAAAATGAGAAACAGATTCAGACGACCCTAGTATGAATCTAGCACAGTGACATCTGGGGTTTGTTATGCTGGACTGTTGTCATTGTGTGACCCGCTTCTTACCGTACCATGTCAAATATAACCGCATCACGATTCATCAAACTATTCGCGATATTATTTCGATTGACTAACTAAAATGACTATTCCTAACTTTGCAGAAAGTGTTGCTTCTATTTTATTTAATGGCTTTCTTTAGATACAGAATCGCTGCGGACCTACGCAAACAGCAATGGCTGGCGAAGTAAATGATCTACGTTTCTATGTCTGCTGATTCGACAAATTCTGAAATGATTTTTAAATCATGGATACAAGGCTGTTATATGCAAGTCATATATATTTATACTTTTTTGTAGTTTATTTATAAACGTTTTAAGCCACTGTGCAAGTGCACAAATGTTATTCTCTGTCGGTATTTGTGAATCTGCTGACCTGAGAATGAATCACCATGAAGGAAGTTGCATTGCGCATCACGCTGCGTTTTCTATGATCTGTATGTCATATGCTTAAATTCAGGTTAGCGATGACTCCTGTGCATATAACCTGTGCTAATGTCAGCATATATTGACGATATCTACGCTTCTTATACGCGTGCGTAGCTGTGCTAGTGTTCAAAGTGAGACGTTTCATAGGCGGTATATTGAAACAACACAGACGTTTTATTTGCCAGTATCAGGCAGACAGAGGATATCGCATTCAAGAACGACAGGTAATATTTCTATACAGCATCTATATTAATATAACAGTGAAAACATGGCAACAAGCTAAGCTATCTTTTTTCCTTTAGAAAGTAAATTACTGAGCGTTCATTGTTTTAAGAGAGTTAAAACGTGTTTTACGAGAGTTCATTTAATGTCTCCAATATCCAGCAGTGGACCACGGACCAAACCCAAAAAAACCCGGTCCTGGAGGGCCACTGTCCTGCAGAATTTAGCTCCAACCACATAAACACACCATCATGTGCCCTCGTAATTTATATAAAATATAATATGTCCTTCCCTATGTTTTCTTGTTGTAGAATCCGTTTTAGTTTAATATACATCACAATAAAGGGAAAAAAGTAGGGATGCACCAATATGAACATTTTGGCCGATACCAATAACCCATAATTCTTTCCTTCTTTCCTCATTATAATTGTATGAAGTATATGACAGACTTGCGCTGCACATCTCATAAAATTTGGTTTAGGGTCTCATGACCCTTTAACCGTATTTGAAGTGCAATTTAAATTTCAAGCAATTTAAAACCATCATGGTGAACAGAAATAATCCATTATTTATCGGCTTGAAGATATTGGCCAAATTTTCTTATTGGGCCAATACCGATAACATTAAAAATGAAAAAATTGGCTGATACCGATATGGTGGCCAATATATTGTGCATCCCTAGAAAAAAGACACCCGTTTCCTTCCAACTTTAAATGTAAACGTTTTCAATAGCTTGCAAAACTTTTGCATTCCCTGTGAAACTTGATTTAGAACCAAAATGGTGTCTTTGGTTTCTCAGGGGAAGGCAATATGTTTGCGAGAGAACGCAAAATATTTGCAAGCAAACGCAAAAGTTTTGCAGGTAAAAGCGAAGACATTAAAATATTTCCACCCATTTGATATTTTCCCCATTACAATGTCCATAGGACCTATATATACTGGTCAGGCATAACATTATGACAGGTTGGACCAAAACAATATAATGTTAGTCATAATGTTATGCCTGATCGGTGTATAACAAAAAGTTGGATTCTGTTAGTTTTAATAAAAACAAAAAAACATCCCTGGGACATGAAAGTGGCCATATCTAAATAAACACCTTGATTTATTGTTTGTTTTATTGCCATCAGGTCTGGAATCACGTATGAATCCCTGGGACCCCGTTACATATGCAGTGACACCTGCTGCTAAGATTTTAGCCAGATGTGTAACATCAGGCACCATGACACAGGTAAACTAAGAGAATATCATGTTTTGACATTGATTATAAAAGGTTCTGGTGGTTAATGTTTTGTGTTATGAATCTTATAGGAGGAGCTTGATGCTCTCCCACGGGATTCAGAAGTCTTCTCCTCAACTTTACTTGAAGCTGAGCAGCTCAGCAGAATAAGACATGATCTTGATCAGGTTGAAAACAAACTACAACCATGAAAAAATGTCACCACTTCTTGGATTTACAAACCTTAAACTGAAAAGATTTTCTATTTGTCTTCATGTTGTTTTAGACTAATTTGGATTTAGAGCTGCTGAAGCTGGAAAGAGACGGTGCAGACGTCACTCACAGTCATTACCTCAGTAAGTGTTGGAAACGCAATTGTGCGCATCCATTGACATTTCAACATGGAATTCAAACATTCTCTATAGCTCTATATTAGAAGACTTTCATTTTACTAATGAGTGTGTTTTTGCTGTAAGGTCAAAGGTTTGCTTCCTTGCAACAGTTCACTTCACACCTTCAGGAAGTGTTGCGAGAACAGACAATCCTGCGAGAGAGACTCACAAAGCCACTGTGTCAGAAGAACCTGCCCATTCAGGCTGATCTTCACAGGTCAGAGGCTTTTAATGTGGTTTTCGGTTTCGTTTTTAATGCTTTTTGTATTGAAATATTTACTTACAGTATTGATTATTGTTTAATGTAACATAAATCTGTGTACAGATATGTGGTAGAGCTCATGGGGATGGTGGTGGAGTTTATTCAGAACTTGGAAATGAAAATTGAGATTGTTCGAGCAATTCCAAACACTGATAGTTATCTGAGTAATCTGGTAAGTTTATAATATATAAACACACTCTACAGTATGTATGTTTTTTGATGAATAAATCAACATGAATGTGCTCATTAGAACTAAAAATATACAGAAGTATGGTAGTTAAATGTTCATATGTGTTATACTTTGAAACCACTGTCTACTATATTCTCACAAACCTGTCATGTTTATAATCTAAATCCATATGCTCTCTGTTCAGAACAACGGCAGAACTCAACTGCTGGCTCAGGTCACTGAGGTCGAGAACCTGTACAAGCAAGTTCTTAAGCGACGAGGACAGTCACAGACCAACATTAAAGACATGTCTAGTTGATAAAGAATTTCAGAATAAAAATCACCTACTGTTTGTTCAGGATATCAGTTGACAGTAATGATAAAAATAACTAATTACAAAATCCTTGACTAGTATACATTTTTACATTTGTATTTTCTGTATGCATCTAAATATAAGCTTTCATATTTTGTTTAATATTGTCTCTATTCTGTGTAATTAATTACTTTTTTTTAGCAGTCATAAAGTATGTTCTATATAGTTTGAATGTGTGTAGTATGGATGTAATCTCGCGCCACGTCCTACATGATGTAGGATGTCCTACATTCGCCATGTTGTCATTATCATGCGACCTAATAATCACAAGCTTCTAGAGATGGTTATAAACATTACATTTGAACTATTTGGCGAAACGCAAGGGAGTCTAGTTGTGTAATAGTTGTCACGGGAGCAATATTAATATTATACATTTTGAACCACAAATTAATAAATACAACATTTGAAAAACAAATATGGTGCTAAATATACTGAAATTGATTTTGAATACATGTGACGTGTTATGTTTTTATCATATTTAAATGTTTCGCACCACACACTATATATATATATATATATATATATATATATATATATATATATATATATATATATATATATATATACACAGTGAGGAAAATAAGTATTTGAACACCCTGCTATTTTGCAAGTTCTCCCACTTAGAAATCAAATCATGGAGGGGTCTGAAATTGTCATAGTAGGTGCAGGTCCACTGTGAGAGACATAATCTAAAAAAAACAATCCAGAAATCACAATGTATGATTTTTTAACTATTTATTTGTATGATACAGCTGCAAATAAGTATTTGAACACCTGTCTATCAGCTAGAATTCTTACCCTCAAAGACCTGTTAGTCTGCCTTTAAAATGTCCACCTGTCCACCCCATACAATCAGTTAGAATCCAACTACTAACATAGCCATGACCAAAGAGCTGTCCAAAGACACTAGAGACAAAATTGTACACCTCCACAAGGTTGGAAAGGGCTACGGGGAAATTGCCAAGCAGCTTGGTGAAAAAAGGTCCACTGTTAGAGCAATCATTAGAAAATGGAAGAAGCTAAACATGACTGTCAATCTCCCTCGGACTGGGGCTCCATGCAAGAGCTCACCTCGTGGGGTCTCAATAATCCTAAGCAAGGTGAGAAATCAGCCCAGAACTACACGGGAGGAGCTGGTCAATGACCTGAAAAGAGCTGGGACCACCGTTTCCAAGGTTACTGTTGGTAATACACTAAGACGTCATGGTTTGAAATCATGCATGGCACGGAAGGTTCCCCTAATAAACCAGCACATGTCCAGGCCCGTCTTAAGTTTGCCAATGACCATTTGGATGATCCAGTCATGGGAGAAAGTCATGTGGTCAGATGAGACCAAAATATAACTTTTTGGTCATAATTCCACTAAACGTGTTTGGAGGAAGAAGAATGATGAGTTCCATCCCAAGAACACCATCCCTACTGTGAAGCATGGGGGTGGTAGCATCATGCTTTGGGGGTGTTTTTCTGCACATGGGACAGGGCGACTGCACTGTATTAAGGAGAGGATGACCGGGGCCATGTATTGCGAGATTTTGGGGAACAACCTCCTTCCCTCAGTTAATCCATTGAAGATGGGTTGAGGCTGGGTCTTCCAACATGACAATGACCCAAAGCACACAGCCAGGATAACCAAGGAGTGGCTCTGTAAGAAGCATATCAAGGTTCTGGCATGGCCTAGCCAGCCTCCAGACCTAAACCCAATAGAGAATCTTTGGAGGGAGCTCAAACTCCGTGTTTCTTAGCGACAGGCCAGAAACCTGACTGATCTAGAGAAGATCTGTGTGGAGGAGTGGGCCAAAATCCCTCCTGCAGTGTGTGCAAAGTGCAAACCTGCTGAAAAACTACAGGAAACACTTGACCTCTGTAATTGCTAACAAAGGCTACTGTACCAAATATTAACAAATGATTTTCTCAGGTGTTCAAATACTTATTTGCAGCTGTATCATACAAAAAAAATGTTAAAAAATCATACATTGTGATTTCTGGCTTTTTTTTTAGATTATGTCTCTCACAGTGGACATGCACCTACAATGAAAATTTCAGACCCCTCCATAATTTCTAAGAGGGAGAACTTGCAAAATAGCAGGGTGTTCAAATACTTATTTTCCTCACTGTATATGTATGTATATATATATATATATATATATATATATATATATATATATATATATATATATATATATATATATATATATATACACATACATACATACATACATACATACATACATACATACGGGCAAAAAAGTATTTAGTCAGCCACCAATTGTGCAAGTTCTCCCACTTAAAAATATGAGATTGGCCTGTAATTTTCATCATAGGTACACTTCAACTATGAGAGATAGAATGAGAAAAAAATCCAGAAAATCACATTGTCTGATTTTTAAAGAATTTATTTGCAAATTGTGGTGGAAAATAAGTATTTGGTCACCTACAAAAAAGAAAGATTTCTACATTTACATTTATGCATTTGGCAGACGCTTTTATCCAAAGCGACTTACAGTGCACTTTATTACAGGGACAATCCCCTGGAGCAACATGGAGTAAAGTGTCTTGCTCAAGGACACACTGGTGGTGACAGCTGGGATCAAACCAGCAACCTTCTGTGTCTCAGTTCCATGGTTTAACCCACTGGACCACCATCTCACATTTCTGGCTCTCACAGACCTGTAACTTCTTATTTAAGAGGCTCTGTCCTCCACTCGTTACCTGTATTAATGAAACCTGTTTGAACTCGTTATCAGTATAAAAGACACCTGTCCACAACCTCAAACAGTCAGACTCCAAACTCCACTATGGCCAAGACCAAAGAGCTGTCAAAGGACACCAGAAAAAAATAGTAGACCTGCACCAGGCTGGGAAGACTGAATCTGCAATAGGTAAGCAGCTTGGTGTGAAGAAATCAACTGTGGAAGCAATTATTAGAAAATGGAAGACATACAAGACCCCTGATAATCTCCCTCGATCTGGGGCTCCACGCAAGATCTCACCCTGTGGGGTCAAAATGATCACAAGAACGGTGAGCAAAAATCCCAGAACCATGCGGGGGGACCTAGTGAATGACCTGCAGAGAGCTGGGACCAAAGTAACAAAGGCTACCATCAGTAACACACTATGCCGCCAGGGACTCAAATCCTGCAGTGCCAGACGTGTCCCCCTGCTTAAAGGGATAGTTCACCCAAAAACGAAAATTTTATGTTTTTCTGCTTACCCCTAAGGCATCCAAGATGTAGGTGTCTTCGTTTCTTCAGTAGAACACAAATGAAGATTTTTAACTCCAACCGTTGCTGTGTGTCACTCATATAATGCTTGTCAATGGAGACGAATTCTATTAGAGTAAAAAAAATATGGACAGACAACTTCAAATTAAACCCTGCGGCTCGTGACGACACATCGATGTCTTAAGACACGAAACGATTGGTTTCTGAGAGAAACTGAACGGTATTTATGCAATTATATCACCTCATATCAGACGAACGCTTCAGCTCTCCAGAGTCCAGACTGCCATCACTTCCCGTAGGTGAGGTCAAAATACAGCCGGGTCATAGATATGTATACATAGATACCTCATTAGTGCCTGCGTGGATCATGGCGTGGATCGCTCGAATGAGGAATCTACCTAACCCTAACCCTAACTCGAGAACTTCGATGTCCCATAACTCTGATAAACGCAAATCACTTTCGTCTTCAGTCGCTACTACAAACACACACAATGTTTCACAGATTTCCATGGATACACTCGCGCACACCACATTCAAAACTTTCAAACGTCAATATTTTTATTTAAATATTTTAGTAACACTTTACAATATGGTTTCATTAGTTAAAGGGTTAGTTCACCCAAAAATGAAAATAATGTCACTTACTGACCCTCATGCCGTTCCACACCCATACGAACTTCGTTAATCTCCGGAACACAAATGAAGATATTTTTGTTGAAATCCAAAGGGCAGTGAGGCCTCCATAGAGAGCAAAGCAATTTACACTCTCAAGATCCATTAATGTACTAAAAACATATTTAAAGCAGTCCATGCGAGTACCGTGATATTAATATTATAAAGCGACGAGAATATTTAAAAAACGACTTATATAATGATAACCGATTTCAAAACCGTAAAATCGTATCAGCGAGTCGATTCAGTTGTTCGGATCGCGTGTCAAACCGCAAAACTGCTGAAATCACGTGACTTAGGCGCTTCGTAATAAATGACATTATTTTCATTTTTGGGTGAACTAACCCTTTAACTACTTTAGTTAACATGAACTAACAATGAACAATAGGCCTACTTCTACAGCATATATAGGCCTATTAATGTTAATTTCAACATTTAGCTACTAATACATTAATAAACTTCAAAAGTTGTATTTGTTAACATTAGGAAATGCACTGTGAACAAAAAATTATAAATTACAAAAATTATATAATGAGAATGTACAACATGAATCCATTTTCCAAACCGTGTTTTGCAGAATTGCCTACAGTTTTTAGACAAACACCATGGACGTGTGTTAATTTAGTTACCGTCCGAAACCACATCACTGAGTTTTCAAAAAGAGATCGCTTCAAAATTCACCAATCAAATTAATTAATTTAGACTGAAAAATTACAACTGCATTAAATAATGTTATGAGAATTGTATTTTTGAATATACAAATAAGAAATGTTGGGAAGAATGATTAAACATGAGACTAAACCACCAGTAGGTGGCAGCAGGTGACCGTCTTAATGAGTGAGTCATTGAGTCGATTCATTCAAACGATTCATTCAAATGGCTGATTCATTCGAGATTGAGGCAGGCCCTGTCCCAAAAGGCACTCTAAACCCTCACGGTCTTCCTCTGAGTCCGCACTTTCACGACGTAATGTCGCTTTGACTGTCGGGCACACTTCATGTGCATTTTTGGTCTTGTGGACTTACAATGGCCGCTGCGTGTTTGTGTCCCTTAAGTCCACGAGACCGCAGGGTGTCCCATTTGTCATTTTAGGTCTCAGAAGGGTGCTCGCGAGCGCCCCCTTTGAGGTCGATATGCGCCCTCGATGCGCACTGGTGCGGGTTACGCAGCGGACTTCTTCCCGACAGTCAAAGCGGCATTACCTTGTGAAAGCGCGGAATCAGATGAAGACCCCGAGGGTTTAGGGTGCCATTTGGGACAGGGCCTAATATGCCCTTCACTTGCTAACTTCCCTCCGTCTCATTCACTCGGATGTGCGTCATTTCTTACGTTGCATGAGTGCAACAGCATCCTCAATAAACCCGTCTCTGGCGTGATGACTCCGATATTTCGAGTATTCCTATTTTATAATTATTTAATCGACACATCATCCTCAATAAACCCGTCTCCGGCGTGTTGCCTCCGATCCTTTGAATATTCCGATCTATTATGACCTCTGACCTGTAAAGTTGCCAGAATAATAATCATACGCTGTTTGTTAATTGTCCAGAGGAGAACTGGCACCCCGACTGAGCCTGGTTTCTCCCAAGGTTTATTTTTCTCCATTAGGACACCTGATGGGGTTTTGGTTTCCTTGCCACTGTTGCCTTTGGCTTGGCTTGTTTAGTTGGGGACAATAAATAAATACATTTTTCAACTAAATATCCAAATAAATCTAATTATTAAACTAAATTAACCATATAAACAAAATTACTGATATAATTACTGATCTAAAGCCCACATTGTCACTGTATGATAACTGAAATGAGCTGATGACATCACCGTTTTCTCCGGAACGGCTATACGGCTGAATCAAATTCTGTTGCATTATTTTCCTGTTTAACACTGTGAAGCTGCTTTGAAACAATCTGCATTGTTAAAAGCGCTATATAAATAAAGTTGACTTGACTTGACATGAGTGCCCACTACTGGCAGAACATTTGCAATGGACTGAACTGGAACGTCCTAAGCCCTTGATCACTTGGAATCCACTATGGAGTGTGACGTTGTTTAACGGTATCATGTGTTATAAATATAAAAACTCCACAATTTGTAATTTTAACCATGTATGTTAACTAAGTTTCTTTGTGTGAAAGGCGCTCATTTGTTTTCGATTTCTCCTCGAGAGGCTGCACGAATTCAGAATCATTCTTGCATTTTGGTGATTTGCTATTCTTTTTATTGACGTTTTAAAGGCTACTTGTCTGGTCGGGCAAGTAAAATTCTCTTTCACTTGCCCCTTCAAAAAAATCCACTTGTCCCAGACAAGTCGATCCCTGCCCCAAATACTATACTTTTACATATTCTTCCATTATTGAAAAAAGTTGCTTTAATGACCTTGAACAAAACTGAAAATCATTTAGCAGATGTTTGTATCAAAATATAATCAATACTTTTAACGATTCTCGTTTGCTACTTAAATCTACAACATTTCTAAAAACATCAAATATTAGATCAAATTATAGCAATCACCTTTGTGCTGCTGCCTGCAATGTTTTTGTGCTATCTAGTGGTTTAGAGGAAAATAAAATCATTTTACCCCACCGTGCCTTTAGCTCCATTGTACCCTATATGCATATTCAGTATATATTTATAAAATAAACAGAAATGCAACACTGGAAAATGTTTGTTTCTCAAAAAAAAAACAAAAAACAACAACAACAATAACATTGAATTTTTATTTCTAAGTGATCAAATTATGTATATTTACACTACAAAAAGAAACAATGCATTTTGATTTCTAAGTGAACTAAAGTGAACTGATTTCTATTTTCACACATGACCATTGGGTGCAGGTAATCAGTAAATGAGTGCTATTGAAATGCCAGTGAGCTGTTATGTTTTAAGGTGTTTGTCTAATGTAGAAAACTGCATTTTGCAAAAAGTTAGTTTTATAATTGCAAACGGTGTTCAAAGCAGATATAAAACATAAAATATAAACATTAATTTCATTTTTTTTATTTTTCAGGGACTTCTGGAACTAAGGCAGCCAAAACAAGGAGCTCTGGTACTGAGGCAACCAAGACAGCGATGACAGGCGCCTCTGGGACCCAGGCACACATCTCTGGGACCTCGGACTCCTGGGCAGCCATTCCGAGAACCATTGAAATGTCCATGGCCAAAAGAGAGAGCACTAGGACAGCCAATACAGGAAACTCTGGGATCAGGACACACATACCTGGGAGTTTGAACTCCAGGGCAGCATTTATTGGTTAACATTTGGGGAGCTCTTGTAGCAGGGGGCCCAGACAGAGACTTTTAGTGCAGCCATTACAGGAATTTGTACATGGCAGTAATAGGAATGTCTGTAGTCGCCATGACAGAAAATTTTGGTGCAGGCTGAAGATGACATGGAGCTCAGAGACCAGAGCAGCCATTGCAGGGACCTTTGGGGAGCTCTTGTGGTGGGACAGCCAAGATGAAGAGCACTGGGACAGGCATGACAGGAGACATTGTGACCCACACATCACTGGGAGCTCGGACTCTGGGGGCAGACATTACGGCAGTGGTCTTCACTTTTTTTTTTCATGAGAGCCACACTGATAGGACAAAATCAAAATCGAGCCACTTTTACCGCAAATTATCAAAACAGCCAGTCATAAACAGCATGTCTGCTTATCAGTCTGTCATCCCTGAACATACAATATGCAACGAAATAAATACAAAAGGTAGACAGGGTATATTTCTGTTTAAAACACGTTTTTAATATATTTAATAATGTCATTATTTCACAATAAATCACAAAAATAATGGAGAAAAAACAAAGATAGTATATTTTAAATATTTGTTTAATAGCATCTTTTTATGAACGAAGGCCAGTTTCACTGATACTAGTAGTGATGATGTCTCTGATTTTCCTCCTAATTTTAAACATTAATTATAGCCATTCAATATTACAGTGTGATTGAAAGCTTTTTAACATTTATTAGGCTTCAAACTTATTATGAATTGAATATAGATTAATCATTATTAGGGGTGAAACGGTACACAAAACTGACGGTTCGGTACAGCAGTTTTACAAAATTGCATTTTATTTATTTTTATTCAACAGTGGTTTAATGAAAAAATCGTGTCTGTCCTTAAATGAATTCAATTATAACTAACAGTTTCTTAAAGATAAAGCCCTTACACATTACTATAATATTAAAGGTTAACAACAGAGCCCAAACTATTAGCCTAAATTCAGTTGCTATTTATTTTTAGATATAATAATCAACACTCATAAGCTTCACATAAGGCAGTTTTTGCATTCATTTCTAAATCTAATTATATATACAGTATTTTTCTGGACACTGAACTGTGAACTAGTGAACTAACAGCTGTGGACACTGAATGAATGACTTCTGACTCTGAGCTAACAGTTAAATCTAAATGTGATGTTACGTGACATTGTTTATAAGCTGTTTTATTGTCTTTCCGCCGTTGAAACACAGATTGAGTGATTACACGACATATGATACATTTCTTTAAGTTGTAATGTATCCTCAACATACCTTAAGAGATATTCATTTATGTATATTTTTAGGAAGAGATGATCACGCGCCGCGCTGCCGCTTGAAGTGCCGCTTGAAACTTTACATTTCACTGCCAGTTGTATATTGTGTATATAACTGTGTATGTGACAAATAAAACTCTTGAATCTTGAAGTTGAACTGACGTGTCTATACAGCGCCAGTAAATATTAAAGTATTATTTCATACTTTATTTATAATTAATAATTATTTAAGTATTATTATAAAGTATATTTAAATATTAAAGTAAATATTTCAGTAAATATTAAACTTAAATATCATAAAGCAAGTTTAAATATCCTTTCTAGTCTGTATTTCTATCTTGTAATGCCGCTGTTTTGGGGTATTTTTTAAATATAAATTACTTGTAATAGAGCAGACACTTTGCGTTTTTAATGGGTTATGTTATAGCCCTGCTTGTTTTTATGAAATATATGTATTGACTGCATGATCATTTCACCGCATTTACTGCCATGCAAGCCGCAAATTAAGCTGGACGAGCCGCGCAATGAGTAACACTGCATTACGGGAACCATTGAGGTTTTTGGGGAGATCTTGTAGTGGGACCAACAAATTATGGTGGAGGGTGGACATGACATGGAGCTCAGAGACCAAACCAGCCATTGCAGGAATCTTTGGGGAGCTCTTGGACAGCCAAGATGGAGAGCACTGGAACTGAAGCAACCAAGACACAGAGCACTTGGACCGGCATGACAGGAGACCTTGTGACCCACTCCATGAAGACGAAAACTCTAGGACCTGGGGCACACATCACATGGAGCATAGCATTAGGAAGAGCCTTGACTGAGCAGACATGAACCTCTCTGAGTGGACATTACTGGAACCTCTGGGACCCAGTTTACATCACAGGGAACTCGTAATCCAGGACAGTCTTTTGAGAGTGTGCACACATGACAAGGAGCTCTGAAACAGGTACCCACTACAGGAAGATTTGGTACCAGGTCAGCTGAGACTGGGAGCACAGGTGGAGACTGAGAACAGGGTTCCCACTCTTTTTCAGCAACCATTTTCCAGTACTTTTCCAGGACATTTTCAATTTTACTACGGCGGGAATAAAAGATAAGGATCATGCCAAATATTGCTTTCTAAGTCTTTAAACGCCGTACAGTTTATTGCCATTACTTAACAATCCATCATTTTTCAATATGAGCTCTTAATCATACATTATGAGTATGGAAGCTTGTTTACTCCACAGAATTGCGATTTTACATATTTGTGATATAAACGCGAAAATTGTTGCAATTCTTTTTTCCTCAGAATTTGACTTTATAACTTGCAATTGCAGTTTAGATCTCACAATTCTGAGAAAAGAAGTCAGAATTGCAAGATATAAACTCGCAACTGCACAAAAAAGTAAATTGTGAAGAAAAGACTTGCGAGTTTATATCACGCAATTCTGACTATATCTTGCAATTCTGACTTTATAACACACAAATGTGACTTTATATCAAAATGATGTGATTAGGTAGCAGCTTACGAGTTAACATTCACTGCATACATTTGAGCAGTTAATAGCATTAGACAACAGACAACAACAAGATTTTCCAGGACATTTTACATTTTCTCTAATCTTCCATGTGTTTTCCAGGACTGGAAAATTTGTCATCAATTTTCCAGGTTTTCAAGGTTTTCCAGGACGAGTGGGAACCCTGTGAGAACTCTGGAACCGGACAGACATTATGAAGAGCTCTGAGATGAGGATGGCCATTACCTTTGAGCTGGCTGTGGCAGGAACCTCTGGTGAGCAGTGCAGATAAGACAGGATTGTGGAGACAGTGACGGGACATCTGCATGTAAAAAAGACAAAAACAGAAAAACAGAAAAACTATGTACATATATGCACATCCCCAAGCAAGCAGTACCGCCAGACGCAAATATCGCTGCTTCAAGCCATGGCGCCAGACGCAACCATGGCCTGCCTGCTCCGCAAGACGCTGAGGCATAACAGAGGGATGGAAGGTCTTCCTGTAAGCCCGCAAGACGCAAAGCTGACAGAAGACTGGAGAAATGTCTGGGGTATCCTCATCTCCACAACTTATATGGGGACCTGAAACAGAAGAGAAAACAAAACATTAGCCCAAATACATTACTCTTGACATTGTAATTTCTACCCATTAAAAAGGGAATGAAATCTAATTTTTTTCGGCTCAAACTTGAAACCAGTTGTGGCGAAGGATCTTCCCCAGATCGCGCCGCTGCTTAGGCTTGTGCTGCAGGAGGCTACAGATCAAGTGGCAGCATTCTGTGCAGAAAGATGAAAGAGACATTTGATTATGACCATCAGCTTTTACATCTGCTCTATTCATTCTAGTCCTTAATATCTCATCTGGAAGAACATGTGTAGACTTCTTGTGGTGAAGATCTCACCTTTTGACAAGCCAGGCTCTGACCAGAGGTGTAGATCGGCCTTGTGCAAGTCATCGCTGGCTGGAAAACGGCCGCACAGCATTGTGAACAACATCACCCCCAGAGACCACGCCACTGCAGACTTCCCATGGTACTTGCCCTTGAGCTTGTACTCAGGAGGGTAGTACTCCATGGTGCCTAGAGGAAAGAGATTTCAATTCATGTGTAAGTTTGCCTTACCAAAACACGTCTGTCAGCTTTGAGGGATAATACATACCATACAATGTTGTGTAAGCTGATTTCCTCATGATGTTTCCACAACCGAAGTCAATCAACTTGACCTGAAGGGTGTCCTTGTTCACAAGGATGTTTTCCAACTTGATATCGCCATGGAATACACCACGGCGACAACAAGTGAGAACTGCCTGCGTTGCCTGCCGCATGATCTGGCGCACTAGACCCTCATCGATCCTGCCATCATGGCCATCCATGTAACTAGCCAAGTTCTCGCAGGGTGACGGACACTCAAGGACCATCACGTAGTTGTCCCGACGGTCCTGCCAGTCCAGTAGCTTGATAATTCCTGGCACGTCCGGTCCCTTGTTGGCCAGGATTGTGAGAGCAATCTCCAGCGGTAGGGGGTTTGGATGATTAGGCTAGAAAACAGATTTTAAGGTGGTCTTGAATTTGTTCTATTGAAAGCCATTTGTAGTCTGTGATTATTGTTCATTAAAGGCGGGTTACACTGTTAAAGACTTGGATTCCCATGCTAAACATGGCCAAAGTTTAATAAAAATAAGTTGGACGTTTGATGGAGTATTTCTGTGCCTGAAATACTCCTTCCGATTTCTCACAAGTTTCGGAAAGTTTTTTTCCGAGTATGGGCCTATGTGACGCCAACAAGGGCGGAATATCCTTGTACGGGCCGTACGGACACTTCTCGGAAGGGCGCACGCACACATGTCGACCAGGGAGGGAGCAAAAGCAGGCCCAGGAAGTAGTCGGTTGCGCTGCACAGTGCACAGGTCACGTGACTTTACAAAATCCCTGTTCAGCTTCCCAAAGAACCCAGCGTTAAGGGGACAGTGGATGGAGTTTTTTTTTCTCCGGAGCAGCAAAGGAGTTGTGCAAGTGTTTTTGTTGCACATCAAGTAAACATGAATGTATAGTTAATTTATCAACGGAGCATGCGATGTGTGTGTTTAAATACAGTTGTTTAGCTGACCACTAGAGGCGTTATTATAAAACCACTCAAAACAACAATATACAAAAGAGTGGGAAAATATGCTGAACTAAATCAGTTATTTCTTATTAAACCTTATTAAATCACACAAAGCGCTTCTTCATTCAAATGCGCTGCTATTCCATTGTTTTTCTATGTAAACACACACTAGTCTGACATGCAAAACCGTTCGTTAAGTCACATACACTAGTCCATAAACCAAATCATGTCCTCATAAACCATGAGTAAACACACACAAATGTTGTAAAACTCGCGCATGACATTGTGTCCTAAAACCGCTGGGCTCAAGTTAAAACCATTTCAACTTTGAAAAAAACTGGTCTCGAGACCTTGCGTTATTCCCCATTACACAAGCCGCTAAGCAGATACAGTTACAGTACATAACGTTACACATAGAGACGTCCTGCTGTAGTCGTTGTTGCCGCTGCTCCTCTTCAATTTCAACCTCTGAATCTGATTTTGGGTCATATATGTCTGGCTGAATCTGATTGATAGCCATCGTTTATTTAGGACAACGTTTTTTCCACGTTTTCTAAGGATGTTACAGCTTTCAGACGCTCTCAACGCAATAGCTGCACGCGCTCCTGGCTCTTTAGCCCCGGCCACACGATACGCCTCCAGCCGCTCGGAGATAAAAAAGGAGGCAATACTACCCTATAGGAACTCAAGATTGACATTAGATTGACATAAACTGTGTGTGACCCCCACCCCACACACACACACACACACACCATTTAAGATGTTCTAAATGAAAAAAGTGACTGAGAGGAGAAAACAGAGAAAGTGCAGCTGACTTACAATTGTTAGGTATTCCATGTCTTGCGTCTTCATGACATCTTTAATTGCCACCTGATAAAAAACAAAACAACGATTCACATGTTTGCAGAGGTCATTTCATTCCACTCATTAAACCTGAACAGGACACAGTGAAAGGATGAAGAGAACACAGGGTAAAAACTATTTGATACAGCTGCATAAGTCCTCATTTATTTGTACTTACTTTAAGGCCATCCTCCACACGACAAGCTTCATGAACGACGCCAAACCCACCGACCCCCAGGCAAACACCAAGCTCGTAGCGGCACATAATGTGATCTATTAAAAGAGAAATAATTGCAGTTTACACTTTTTATAGTTATTTCAGGGGAAAGCCCAACATAGAAAATTAACATCTTATAATACAAGGAAATAACACTGGAGACTAAATAAAAATAGGTTTAAAAGCTCATCATATTTTAAAACCATTTTGTTGGGGGTGTTTTTTTTTACCATTAATGGATAATTAAATCTAGGAGTAAATGTGATTTTTTTTGTTCATACATTCACTTACCATCATTGTTGCTGCCTGGAGATGGTATCTCAATGACATGCACCTTATTCTGACCCAGGCGATTCAGACGTTTTCTGACAGCTCTGAGGAAAGAGTTCAGACTCCAGTTCCAGAACCTCTTTTTCCTCTCCTCCTCCTCCTCCTCCTCCTCTTCTACCCACACCTCCTTCCTCTCCTCCTCTACCCACACCTCCTTCCTGTCCTCCTCTACCCACACCTCCTTCCTGTCCTCCTCTACCCACACCTCCTTCCTCTCCTCCTCTACCCACACCTCCTTCCTCTCCTCCTCTACCCACACCTCCTTCCTCTCCTCCTCTACCCACACCTCCTTCCTCTCCTCCTCCATCCTCTGGCCGTCTCCCTCACCACTAGCATCAACAGGCGTCTCATAGCACGGAGGATGTTGCTCCGCCGTGTCGTTGCCGGGTGTTGGGAGGGGTGTAACGTTACTTCGATGGTGATCGCACACCTCGCAAGCATCGCTAACTCGAGAACTTCGATGTCCCATAAATCTGATAAACGCAAATCACTTTCGTCTTCGCTACTACAAACACACACAATGTTTCACAGATTTCCATGGATACACTCGCGCACGCCACATTCAAAACTTTCAAACGTCAATATTTTTATTTAAATATTTTAGTAACACTTTACAATATGGTTTCATTAGTTAAAGGGTTAGTTCACCCAAAAATGAAAATAATGTCACTTACTGACCCTCATGCCGTTCCACACCCATACGAACTTCGTTAATCTCCGGAACACAAATGAAGATATTTTTGTTGAAATACGAAGGCTCAGCGAGGCCTCCCTCCATAGAAAGCAAAGCAATTTACACTCTCAATATCCATTAATGTACTAAACACATATTTAAAGCAGTCCGTGTGAGTACAGTGGTTCAATATTAATATTATAAAGGACGAGAATATTTAAAAAACGACTTATATAATGATAACCGATTTCAAAACAATGCTTCGGAGCGTATCGAATCAGCGAGTCGATTCAGTTGTTAGGATCGCGTGTCAAACTCCGTAATAAATGACATTATTTTCATTTTTGGGTGAACTAACCCTTTAACTACTTTAGTTAACATGAACTAACAATGAACAATAGGCCTACTTCTACAGCATATAGGCCTATTAATGTTAATTTCAACATTTAGCTACTAATACATTAATAAACTTCAAATGTTGTATTTGTTAACATTAGGAAATGCACTGTGAACATGAACAACTTTATTGTTATTAACAAAGATGAATAACCTACTGTTACACATGTATAGCTCATTGTTATATGTTACATTAATGTTCACAAATATGACCTTATTGTAAACTGTTACCAATATTTTTTTTAACAAAAGGTAGCCTATAATATGTATATGCTAGTCAGGTATAATGTGTATTTGAAAAGTAGAAAAATTGTGGAGACTATGTATTTAGATTTTTTTTAAAGAAAAAAAAAGAAAGCTAAACCAGCAAAAAAAAAGAAAGAAAAAAAAGGGTAAGAATAATAAACAAATCATACAGACAGTACGCCTATTAATTATATTTTGAAGCTGCTGTCCGTAACTTTTTTTGTGTTCAAGATTTACAAAAAATATATAATGAGAATGTAGGCTACAACATGAATCCATTTTCCAAACCGTGTTTTGCCGATTTGCCTACAGTTTTTAGACAAACACCATGGACGTGTGTTAATTTAGTTACCGTCCGAAACCACATCTCTGAGTTTTCAAAAAGAGATCGCTTCAAAATTCACCAATCAAATTAATTAATTTAGACTGAAAAATTACGACTGCATTAAATAATGTTATGAGATTTGTATTTTTGAATATACAAATAAGAAATGTTTAAACATGAGACTAAACCACCAGTAGGTGGCAGCAGGTGACCGTCTTAATGAGTGAGTCATTGAGCCGATTCATTCAAATGATTCATTCCGATGGCTGATTCATTGAAGATTGAGGCAGGCCCTGTCCCAAATGGAACCCTAAACCCTCACGGTCTTCCTCTGAGTCCGCACTTTCACGACGTAATGTCGCTTTGACTGTCGGGCACACTTCATGTGCACTTTCGGTCTTGTGGACTTACAATGGCCGCTGCGTGTGCGTGTCCGTTAAGTCCACGAGACCGCAGGGTGTCCCATTTGTCATTTTAGGTCTCAGAAGGGTGCTCACGAGCGCCCCCTTTGAGGTCGATATGCGCCCTCGATGCGCACTGGTGCGGGTTACGCAGCGGACTTCTTCCCGACAGTCAAAGCGGCATTACCTTGTGAAAGCGCGGAATCAGATGAAGACCCCGAGGGTTTAGGGTGCCATTTGGGACAGGGCCTAATATGCCCTTCACTTGCTAACTTCCCTCCGTCTCGTTCACTCGGATGTGCGTCATTTCTTACGTTGCATGAGTGCTCCATTGTACCCTATGTGCATATTCAGTATATATTTATAAAATAAACAGAAATGCAACACTGGAAAATGTTTGTTTCTCAAAAAAAAAAAAACAACAACAACAAAAACATTGAATTTTTATTTCTAAGTGATCAAATTATGTATATTTACACTACAAAAAGAAACAATGCATTTTGATTTCTAAGTGAACTAAAGTGAACTGATTTCTATTTTCACACATGACCATTGGGTGCAGGTAATCAGTAAATGAGTGCTATTGAAATGCCAGTGAGCTGTTATGTTTTAAGGTGTTTGTCTAATGTAGAAAACTGCATTTTGCAAAAAGTTAGTTTTATAATTGCAAACGGTGTTCAAAGCAGATATAAAACATAAAATATAAACATTAATTTCATTTTTTTTTTTTTTTTCAGGGACTTCTGGAACTAAGGCAGCCAAAACAAGGAGCTCTGGTACTGAGGCAACCAAGACAGCGATGACAGGCACCTCTGGGACCCAGGCACACATCTCTGGGACCTCGGACTCCTGGGCAGCCATTCCGAGAACCATTGAAATGTCCATGGCCAAAAGAGAGAGCACTAGGACAGCCAATACAGGAAACTCTGGGATCAGGACACACATACCTGGGAGTTTGAACTCCAGGGCAGCATTTATTGGTTAATTAATTTGGGGAGCTCTTGTAGCAGGGGGCCCAGACAGAGACTTTTAGTGCAGCCATTACAGGAATTTGTACATGGCAGTAATAGGAATGTCTGTAGTCGCCATGACAGAAAATTTTGGTGCAGGCTGAAGATGACATGGAGCTCAGAGACCAGAGCAGCCATTGCAGGGACCTTTGGGGAGCTCTTGTGGTGGGACAGCCAAGATGAAGAGCACTGGAACTGAAGCAACCAAGACAGAGAGCACTGGGACAGGCATGACAGGAGACATTGTGACCCACACATCACTGGGAGCTCGGACTCTGGGGGCAGACATTACGGCAGTGGTCTTCACTTTTTTTTTTCATGAGAGCCACACTGATAGGACAAAATCAAAATCGAGCCACTTTTACCGCAAGTTATCAAAACAGCCAGTCATAAACAGCATGTCTGCTTATCAGTCTGTCATCCCTGAACATACAATATGCAACGAAATAAATACAAAAGGTAGACAGGGTATATTTCTGTTTAAAACACGTTTTTAATATATTTAATAATGTCATTATTTCACAATAAATCACAAAAATAATGGAGAAAAAACAAAGATAGTATATTTTAAATATTTGTTTAATAGCATCTTTTTATGAACGAAGGCCAGTTTCACTGATACTAGTAGTGATGATGTCTCTGATTTTCCTCCTAATTTTAAACATTAATTATAGCCATTCAATATTACAGTGTGATTGAAAGCTTTTTAACATTTATTAGGCTTCAAACTTATTATGAATTGAATATAGATTAATCATTATTAGGGGTGAAACGGTACACAAAACTGACGGTTCGGTACAGCAGTTTTACAAAATTGCATTTTATTTATTTTTATTCAACAGTGGTTTAATGAAAAAATCGTGTCTGTCCTTAAATGAATTCAATTATAACTAACAGTTTCTTAAAGATAAAGCCCTTACACATTACTATAATATTAAAGGTTAACAACAGAGCCCAAACTATTAGCCTAAATTCAGTTGCTATTTATTTTTAGATATAATAATCAACACTCATAAGCTTCACATAAGGCAGTTTTTGCATTCATTTCTAAATCTAATTATATATACAGTATTGTTCTGGACACTGAACTGTGAACTAGTGAACTAACAGCTGTGGACACTGAATGAATGACTTCTGACTCTGAGCTAACAGTTAAATCTAAATGTGATGTTACGTGACATTGTTTATAAGCTGTTTTATTGTCTTTCCGCCGTTGAAACACAGATTGAGTGATTACACGACATATGATACATTTCTTTAAGTTGTAATGTATCCTCAACATACCTTAAGAGATATTCATTTATGTATATTTTTAGGAAGAGATGATCACGCGCCGCGCTGCCGCTTGAAGTTGAACTGACGTGTCTATACAGCGCCAGTAAATATTAAAGTATTATTTCATACTTTATTTATAATTAATAATTATTTAAGTATTATTATAAAGTATATTTAAATATTAAAGTAAATATTTCAGTAAATATTAAACTTAAATATCATAAAGCAAGTTTAAATATCCTTTCTAGTCTGTATTTCTATCTTGTAATGCCGCTGTTTTGGGGTATTTTTTAAATATAAATTACTTGTAATAGAGCAGACACTTTGCGTTTTTAATGGGTTATGTTATAGCCCTGCTTGTTTTTATGAAATATATGTATTGACTGCATGATCATTTCACCGCATTTACTGCCATGCAAGCCGCAAATTAAGCTGGACGAGCCGCGCAATGAGTAACACTGCATTACGGGAACCATTGAGGTTTTTGGGGAGATCTTGTAGTGGGACCAACAAATTATGGTGGAGGGTGGACATGACATGGAGCTCAGAGACCAAACCAGCCATTGCAGGAATCTTTGGGGAGCTCTTGGACAGCCAAGATGGAGAGCACTGGAACTGAAGCAACCAAGACACAGAGCACTTGGACCGGCATGACAGGAGACCTTGTGACCCACTCCATGAAGGCGAAAACTCTAGGACCTGGGGCACACATCACATGGAGCATAGCATTAGGAAGAGCCTTGACTGAGCAGACATGAACCTCTCTGAGTGGACATTACTGGAACCTCTGGGACCCAGTTTACATCACAGGGAACTCGTAATCCAGGACAGTCTTTTGAGAGTGTGCACACATGACAAGGAGCTCTGAAACAGGTACCCACTACAGGAAGATTTGGTACCAGGTCAGCTGAGACTGGGAGCACAGGTGGAGACTGAGAACAGGGTTCCCACTCTTTTTCAGCAACCATTTTCCAGTACTTTTCCAGGACATTTTCAATTTTACTACGGCGGGAATAAAAGATAAGGATCATGCCAAATATTGCTTTCTAAGTCTTTAAACGCCGTACAGTTTATTGCCATTACTTAACAATCCATCATTTTTCAATATGAGCTCTTAATCATACATTATGACTATGGAAGCTTGTTTACTCCACAGAATTGCGATTTTACATATTTGTGATATAAACGCGAAAATTGTTGCAATTCTTTTTTCCTCAGAATTTGACTTTATAACTTGCAATTGCAGTTTAGATCTCACAATTCTGAGAAAAGAAGTCAGAATTGCAAGATATAAACTCGCAACTGCACAAAAAAGTAAATTGTGAAGAAAAGACTTGCGAGTTTATATCACGCAATTCTGACTATATCTTGCAATTCTGACTTTATAACACACAAATGTGACTTTATATCAAAATGATGTGATTAGGTAGCAGCTTACGAGTTAACATTCACTGCATACATTTGAGCAGTTAATAGCATTAGACAACAGACAACAACAAGATTTTCCAGGACATTTTACATTTTCTCTAATTTTCCATGTGTTTTCCAGGACTGGAAAATTTGTCATCAATTTTCCAGGTTTTCAAGGTTTTCCAGGACGAGTGGGAACCCTGTGAGAACTCTGGAACCGGACAGACATTATGAAGAGCTCTGAGATGAGGATGGCCATTACCTTTGAGCTGGCTGTGGCAGGAACCTCTGGTGAGCAGTGCAGATAAGACAGGATTGTGGAGACAGTGACGGGACATCTGCATGTAAAAAAGACAAAAACAGAAAAACAGAAAAACTATGTACATATATGCACATCCCCAAGCAAGCAGTACCGCCAGACGCAAATATCGCTGCTTCAAGCCATGGCGCCAGACGCAACCATGGCCTGCCTGCTCCGCAAGACGCTGAGGCATAACAGAGGGATGGAAGGTCTTCCTGTAAGCCCGCAAGACGCAAAGCTGACAGAAGACTGGAGAAATGTCTGGGGTATCCTCATCTCCACAACTTATATGGGGACCTGAAACAGAAGAGAAAACAAAACATTAGCCCAAATACATTACTCTTGACATTGTAATTTCTACCCATTAAAAAGGGAATGAAATCTAATTTTTTTCGGCTCAAACTTGAAACCAGTTGTGGCGAAGGATCTTCCCCAGATCGCGCCGCTGCTTAGGCTTGTGCTGCAGGAGGCTACAGATCAAGTGGCAGCATTCTGTGCAGAAAGATGAAAGAGACATTTGATTATGACCATCAGCTTTTACATCTGCTCTATTCATTCTAGTCCTTAATATCTCATCTGGAAGAACATGTGTAGACTTCTTGTGGTGAAGATCTCACCTTTTGACAAGCCAGGCTCTGACCAGAGGTGTAGATCGGCCTTGTGCAAGTCATCGCTGGCTGGAAAACGGCCGCACAGCATTGTGAACAACATCACCCCCAGAGACCACGCCACTGCAGACTTCCCATGGTACTTGCCCTTGAGCTTGTACTCAGGAGGGTAGTACTCCATGGTGCCTAGAGGAAAGAGATTTCAATTCATGTGTAAGTTTGCCTTACCAAAACACGTCTGTCAGCTTTGAGGGATAATACATACCATACAATGTTGTGTAAGCTGATTTCCTCATGATGTTTCCACAACCGAAGTCAATCAACTTGACCTGAAGGGTGTCCTTGTTCACAAGGATGTTTTCCAACTTGATATCGCCATGGAATACACCACGGCGACAACAAGTGAGAACTGCCTGCGTTGCCTGCCGCATGATCTGGCGCACTAGACCCTCATCGATCCTGCCATCATGGCCATCCATGTAACTAGCCAAGTTCTCGCAGGGTGACGGACACTCAAGGACCATCACGTAGTTGTCCCGACGGTCCTGCCAGTCCAGTAGCTTGATAATTCCTGGCACGTCCGGTCCCTTGTTGGCCAGGATTGTGAGAGCAATCTCCAGCGGTAGGGGGTTTGGATGATTAGGCTAGAAAACAGATTTTAAGGTGGTCTTGAATTTGTTCTATTGAAAGCCATTTGTAGTCTGTGATTATTGTTCATTAAAGGCGGGTTACACTGTTAAAGACTTGGATTCCCATGCTAAACATGGCCAAAGTTTAATAAAAATGCCTAAAATACTCCTTCCGATTTCTCACAAGTTTCGGAAAGTTTTTTTCCGAGTATGGGCCTATATGACGCCAACAAGGGCGGAATATCCTTGTACGGGCCGTACGGACACTTCTCGGAAGGGCGCACGCACACATGTCGACCAGGGAGGGAGCAAAAACAGGCCCAGGAAGTAGTCGGTTGCGCTGCACAGTGCACAGGTCACGTGACTTTACAAAATCCCTGTTCAGCTTCCCAAAGAACCCAGCGTTAAGGGGACAGTGGATGGAGTTTTTTTTTCCCCGGAGCAGCAAAGGAGTTGTGCAAGTGTTTTTGTTGCACATCAAGTAAACATGAATGTATAGTTAATTTATCAACGGAGCATGCGATGTGTGTGTTTAAATACAGTTGTTTAGCTGACCACTAGAGGCGTTATTATAAAACCACTCAAAACAACAATATACAAAAGAGTGGGAAAATATGCTGAACTAAATCAGTTATTTCTTATTAAACCTTATTAAATCACACAAAGCGCTTCTTCATTCAAATGCGCTGCTATTTCATTGTTTTTCTATGTAAACACACACTAGTCTGACATGCAAAATCGTTCGTTAAGTCACATACACTAGTCCATAAACCAAATCATGTCCTCATAAACCATGAGTAAACACACACAAATGTTGTAAAACTCGCGCATGACATTGTGTCCTAAAACCGCTGGGCTCAAGTTAAAACCATTTCAACTTTGAAAAAAACTGGTCTCGAGACCTTGCGTTATTCCCCATTACACAAGCCGCTAAGCAGATACAGTTACAGTACATAACGTTACACATAGAGACGTCCTGCTGTAGTCGTTGTTGCCGCTGCTCCTCTTCAATTTCAACCTCTGAATCTGATTTTGGGTCATATATGTCTGGCTGAATCTGATTGATAGCCATCGTTTATTTAGGACAACGTTTTTTCCACGTTTTCTAAGGATGTTACAGCTTTCAGACGCTCTCAACGCAATAGCTGCACGCGCTCGTGGCTCTTTAGCCCCGGCCACACGATACGCCTCCAGCCGCTCGGAGATAAAAAGGAGGCAATACTACCCTATAGGAACTCAAGATTGACATTAGATTGACATAAACTGTGTGTGACCCCCCCCCCCCACACACACACACACACACACACACCATTTAAGATGTTCTAAATGAAAAAAGTGACTGAGAGGAGAAAACAGAGAAAGTGCAGCTGACTTACAATTGTTAGGTATTCCATGTCTTGCGTCTTCATGACATCTTTAATTGCCACCTGATAAAAAACAAAACAACGATTCACATGTTTGCAGAGGTCATTTCATTCCACTCATTAAACCTGAACAGGACACAGTGAAAGGATGAAGAGAACACAGGGTAAAAACTATTTGATACAGCTGCATAAGTCCTCATTTATTTGTACTTACTTTAAGGCCATCCTCCACACGACAAGCTTCATGAACGACGCCAAACCCACCGACCCCCAGGCAAACACCAAGCTCGTAGCGGCACATAATGTGATCTATTAAAAGAGAAATAATTGCAGTTTACACTTTTTATAGTTATTTCAGGGGAAAGCCCAACATAGAAAATTAACATCTTATAATACAAGGAAATAACACTGGAGACTAAATAAAAATAGGTTTAAAAGCTCATCATATTTTAAAACCATTTTGTTGGGGGTGTTTTTTTTTACCATTAATGGATAATTAAATCTAGGAGTAAATGTGATTTTTTTTGTTCATACATTCACTTACCATCATTGTTGCTGCCTGGAGATGGTATCTCAATGACATGCACCTTATTCTGACCCAGGCGATTCAGACGTTTTCTGACAGCTCTGAGGAAAGAGTTCAGACTCCAGTTCCAGAACCTCTTTTTCCTCTCCTCCTCCTCCTCCTCCTCCTCTTCTACCCACACCTCCTTCCTCTCCTCCTCTACACACACCTCCTTCCTGTCCTCCTCTACCCACACCTCCTTCCTCTCCTCCTCTACCCACACCTCCTTCCTCTCCTCCTCTACCCACACCTCCTTCCTCTCCTCCTCCATCCTCTGGCCGTCTCCCTCACCACTAGCATCAACAGGCGTCTCATAGCACGGAGGATGTTGCTCCGCCGTGTCGTTGCCGGGTGTTGGGAGGGGTGTAACGTTACTTCGATGGTGATCGCACACCTCGCAAGCATCGCTAACTCGAGAACTTCGATGTCCCATAAATCTGATAAACGCAAATCACTTTCGTCTTCGCTACTACAAACACACACAATGTTTCACAGATTTCCATGGATACACTCGCGCACGCCACATTCAAAACTTTCAAACGTCAATATTTTTATTTAAATATTTTAGTAACACTTTACAATATGGTTTCATTAGTTAAAGGGTTAGTTCACCCAAAAATGAAAATAATGTCACTTACTGACCCTCATGCCGTTCCACACCCATACGAACTTCGTTAATCTCCGGAACACAAATGAAGATATTTTTGTTGAAATACGAAGGCTCAGCGAGGCCTCCCTCCATAGAAAGCAAAGCAATTTACACTCTCAATATCCATTAATGTACTAAACACATATTTAAAGCAGTCCGTGTGAGTACAGTGGTTCAATATTAATATTATAAAGGACGAGAATATTTAAAAAACGACTTATATAATGATAACCGATTTCAAAACAATGCTTCGGAGCGTATCGAATCAGCGAGTCGATTCAGTTGTTAGGATCGCGTGTCAAACTCCGTAATAAATGACATTATTTTCATTTTTGGGTGAACTAACCCTTTAACTACTTTAGTTAACATGAACTAACAATGAACAATAGGCCTACTTCTACAGCATATAGGCCTATTAATGTTAATTTCAACATTTAGCTACTAATACATTAATAAACTTCAAATGTTGTATTTGTTAACATTAGGAAATGCACTGTGAACTAACATGAACAACTTTATTGTTATTAACAAAGATGAATAACCTACTGTTACACATGTATAGCTCATTGTTATATGTTACATTAATGTTCACAAATATGACCTTATTGTAAACTGTTACCAATATTTTTTTTAACAAAAGGTAGCCTATAATATGTATATGCTAGTCAGGTATAATGTGTATTTGAAAAGTAGAAAAATTGTGGAGACTATGTATTTAGATTTTTTTTAAAGAAAAAAAAAGAAAGCTAAACCAGCAAAAAAAAAAGAAAGAAAAAAAAGGGTAAGAATAATAAACAAATCATACAGACAGTACGCCTATTAATTATATTTTGAAGCTGCTGTCCGTAACTTTTTTTGTGTTCAAGATTTACAAAAAATATATAATGAGAATGTAGGCTACAACATGAATCCATTTTCCAAACCGTGTTTTGCCGATTTGCCTACAGTTTTTAGACAAACACTATGGACGTGTGTTAATTTAGTTACCGTCCGAAACCACATCTCTGAGTTTTCAAAAAGAGATCGCTTCAAAATTCACCAATCAAATTAATTAATTTAGACTGAAAAATTACGACTGCATTAAATAATGTTATGAGATTTGTATTTTTGAATATACAAATAAGAAATGTTTAAACATGAGACTAAACCACCAGTAGGTGGCAGCAGGTGACCGTCTTAATGAGTGAGTCATTGAGCCGATTCATTCAAATGATTCATTCCGATGGCTGATTCATTGAAGATTGAGGCAGGCCCTGTCCCAAATGGAACCCTAAACCCTCACGGTCTTCCTCTGAGTCCGCACTTTCACGACGTAATGTCGCTTTGACTGTCGGGCACACTTCATGTGCACTTTCGGTCTTGTGGACTTACAATGGCCGCTGCGTGTGCGTGTCCGTTAAGTCCACGAGACCGCAGGGTGTCCCATTTGTCATTTTAGGTCTCAGAAGGGTGCTCACGAGCGCCCCCTTTGAGGTCGATATGCGCCCTCGATGCGCACTGGTGCGGGTTACGCAGCGGACTTCTTCCCGACAGTCAAAGCGGCATTACCTTGTGAAAGCGCGGAATCAGATGAAGACCCCGAGGGTTTAGGGTGCCATTTGGGACAGGGCCTAATATGCCCTTCACTTGCTAACTTCCCTCCGTCTCGTTCACTCGGATGTGCGTCATTTCTTACGTTGCATGAGTGCTCCATTGTACCCTATGTGCATATTCAGTATATATTTATAAAATAAACAGAAATGCAACACTGGAAAATGTTTGTTTCTCAAAAAAAAAAAAACAACAACAACAACAACATTGAATTTTTATTTCTAAGTGATCAAATTATGTATATTTACACTACAAAAAGAAACAATGCATTTTGATTTCTAAGTGAACTAAAGTGAACTGATTTCTATTTTCACACATGACCATTGGGTGCAGGTAATCAGTAAATGAGTGCTATTGAAATGCCAGTGAGCTGTTGTGTTTTAAGGTGTTTGTCTAATGTAGAAAACTGCATTTTGCAAAAAGTTAGTTTTATAATTGCAAACGGTGTTCAAAGCAGATATAAAACATAAAATATAAACATTAATTTCATTCATTGCACGACGCAATGTCGCTTTGACTGTCAGTTTTGGGTTGTGACCTTTTCATCAAACTTGAAGTCAACCTTTGTATATCTATTTTATTTGTGTGTCTTTGATAAAATAACCGTTCCTATCCTTTCAAAAATATGGGAAAACTTTTTCAAATTTTTTTTTCAAATTTTTGTTTTAAAATAATATATTGAGTTTTATGTTTGAGTGACGAAATTTCCTCTTACTGAATAGCCAACCGCGTCCCCTTTGACGCGATCGCAGGCAGCAGCGCAAAGTTGATTCTGCACTCATTTGATCTAATATTTGATGTTTTTTTTTTAAATGTTGTAGATTCAAGTAGCAAATAAGAATCGCTAAAAGGCCCCTGCTTGTCAGTTTTGTTCAAGGTAATTAAAGCAAGTTTTTTTTTTTTTTTTTTTAACGGAAGAATATGTAAAAGTATGGTATTTGGGGTAAAAGGAACCCCTGCTGTTGAGGCAAAAGGCACCATATTTAACATAATAAACAGCTTGCTGACTTTTCCATGTGTTGACATTACATGGTTAGATTCAGATTGTAAGTATCATGTATAAAGGGTGTCCACCTTAGAGATAACCAACATATTTATAATTAAACCATATTTAAAAATGTGATATTAATCGTATCATATAATAAAATATAAGTTATTGTTACTACTGTACATCTATATTAAATTATTATGGGATCTCCTTCAATGCTTTCAGAATATTTACTTTTTTGAACTATTTTGTTTCTATATTTTTCAGATATATTTCTATATTAACATATTTTAAAGAATATTATTGATCAAAAATGAATTATTTTATTAATCAAAATAAACAGAAAATAGTTTTGATTGTTTTGAACAAGTATTAACTTAGACATTATAAAAAACATTATTTTAGCAAAAGTATTTACTCTACACCCCATACATCTTTAAAATAAAATAAACCACTTTTATGATTTAATTTCACAATCTGTTGCTCCTTAAATGTTCAATACAAACATATATATTTTTTCTGTATATCATACACTATAGAAGTAGTGAAAAGCACATTTTTCATAAGATGTGCCTTTAGCCCTGTTGTACCCTACAGCTCTGTACATCAAAAAGTATCTTAATCATTTGCACAAAATCACACATTACCCCCCCAAAAAAGGCTGATCAAGTACTTTATTCCCCGACATGCACTGAATGTTTTAATAGATGAAACAGTTTGAACTTTTCAAAATTTCAACCAGTCAAAAGTATCCCTAAATGAAGAATTAATATGAGTATGCTGTATTTCACTTAACAAGCTTTTGGTTGATATTCCTCTCTTTAGATCAGACTTCTCTATAGGACATCATCTGTAATGTAGAGGACAATGATCATCAGAAGCCCCCTCCACTGTCGAGGACATCCGACCTCAAGATCAGGACAGTCCAGTGAGTCCGTCAGCTGGGACTGTGATAAGATCATGAGTATCGAGGGTGAGTTTACTATCAAAACCTACAATATATCATTTTCTGTGTATATGTTTAAGTTAAAGTGTATGTTTTACATATAGTACAAATATTCCATATATTTCTGAATGAATATGAGGTCATTAAAAGTACAATTATAAGAGTGATATGAGCGAAGTCAAAATAGATTTGGAATATGTATCACATGCCACACTGCTTTCACGAGTTCACACTTACATATAATTTATGGAGAGAAGTTTAACTGCGTATTTGGCGTGCTGTCCGGGGGAGGGCTTCGAGCTCAGAATTTGGCCCGAACCCAGAGTACCCCCCGTATATGTAAGTGGCTGATAAAATAAAAGGTGGAGAAGGGGTGGTGGAGGGATGCTAGAAAACTGTCAATGAATGGAGGTAAGACTGCTGCGTGTATATATATACCTCTTACTGTTGATTAGATGAGTGCTCTCCACCTGTGTCAATTATCTGAACGTGCTCCTCCCGAACTATGTTTATAAAACATTATTTATTAGAAAAATCTACTATTATGTTTAAATAGACCACATCTGCTGGAAATATGCCATCGGAAAGAAGATGGGGGAAGGAGGATTCAGCTCTGTCTTTGAAGGGACCCGTTGCGAGGACAGCCTTCAGGTGGCTATGAAAGTCATAGCGAATACGGAGAATGTGCAGTACATCAGCCTTGCAAGTCAACTGTACTCTCTGTGCCATCTCCTCTCAGTCACTCTTTGTATTTATAACATAATTAATGTAAATCTCAAATATTTCAAAATGGGCTAAATCCTTATTTGAAAAAAAAAAACACTTCTGTCTAACCATTATAAAAACCAACTTTCTTCTAGCCTGACCATCCCAGACCAGCTCCTCTAGAGGTGGCCCTGACAGTCATGGCCAATCAAAGCCAGAGCTTCCACTACATCATAGAGTTGGTGGACTGGCAGGACCATCCAGACCAGTAGATCATGGTCAGCCCTCGCCCTATGTTGACATGCACCGTTTTTGGCAGCATCACAGCGAACTCTTCAATGAGGAGCTGGTGCGTCATTTCATGTGGCAGACGATTGACGCTGCTGCCTTGTGCTGTTCCCGGGAGGTGTTCCATCGGGACATCAAAAAACTAAACCTCCTCATTAACACTGAGAACCTGGAGGTCAAATTGACAGATTTTGTGTGTGGAGACCTCCTGAAAAGCTCTTTCCACAACACCATCTCTGGAAGGCTGTGTATCATCTCCCAAACATGTACTTTGGGACTTAAATTCTAGTGGCCAATTACTTTGAGAAGGGCGAAAGTACCACAGCAACCAGGCAACAGTGTGGTCGCTGGGGTGCTGCTGTTTGCCATGATCACCAGCCTTTTCCCAGACAGCAGTGATACAGATTTGATGGACGCTGATGTTTGGTTCCAGCCAGGCTTCTCAGATGGTGAGAATTTCATTACAGCAAAGGAGGACAATTGCAATTCTTAATCAAACAAAACAGAAAAAGCAGTGGCTTTAAAAAAGACGGCCTTATGGATATGTAGGAGTCTTTCACAGCTTTATAGCAGGTGTGAAGTTGAAGGTAATAATCAGAAATCTCTTCCATCTTTCTGCACAGAATGCTGCAGGTTCATCCGGGTTTGCCTGAAGAGCGACCCAGCTTCATCTAGAGGAGATGTTTTTCCATGACTGGCTCAAGTAAGATAAGATAAGCTAAATGATTTTCATTACATACTGACATTTGGTTTTTTGTTCGTCTATTAATTTTTAGGGCTTTTTGTTGGTTTGGTGAATATCGGAGTATGGACATCAGCTTCCTTACTTTACCATTCAATACCTGCTGCAACATTTTTATTTTAATTTAGTCAGTCCTCATATACTGCAATATACTAAATACTTTATGAAATATTTTTGTCTAATTTGTACACTTTCTGATTCTGTTTCAGGTCCTACAGTAAGTCATGGAGAATAGAGCCTTGTGTCTGGCGGGCTGAGCTGGATGAGGCCCTCCATCTCTCCAGCCTTAGCGTCTTGCGGGGCTGACAGACCTCGGCTGGTGCCTTGGCTTGAGGTGATTAGTTTTAGTGTCTTGTGGAACGATTCGCCTAGGGATGTGTACATTTTTTAAATAGTTTAGATTTAGTTAGTTAAGTTAGCACAACCACCATCTCTCCAGCCTTAGCGTCTTGCAGGGCTGGTATCTGCCGCCTTGGCTTGAGGCGGTAGTTTTAGCATCTTGCAGAACTAATTGCCTAGGGGTGTGTATCTTTTAGAAATAGTTAGTTAAGTTTTAGTGCACTACCATCTCACCAGCCGTAGCGTCTTGCGGGGTTGACAGACCTCGGCTAGCGCCTTGGCTTGAGGCGATTCGTTTTAATGTCTTGTGGAACTATTCGCCTAGGGATGTGTACATTTTTTAAATAGTTTAGTTTTAGTTAGTTAAGTTAGAACAACCACCACCATCTCTCCAGCCTTAGCGTCTTGCGGGGTTGACAGACCTCGGCTAGCGCCTTGGTTTGAGGCGATTCGTTTTAGTGTCTTGTGGAACTATTCGCCTAGGGATGTGTACATTTTTTAAATAGTTTAGTTTCAGTTAGTTAAGTTAGCCACCATCTCTCCAGCCTTAGCGTCTTGCAGGGCTGGCAGGCCTCGGTTGTGTCTGGCGTCTTTGCTTGGGGCGATAATTTTTGCATCTTGCCGGAACTACTATTTGCCTAGGGATGTGTATACATATAGTTAGTTGTTAGTTAAGTACTGCACCATCCAATCATCCAATAATGGAGTCACTTAAAGCTACCCAGAGTATGGTTATGGCCCCAGCCACATAACTCTCTTGCTTAGCTGCCTTGGGCCCAAGGTTCCTGTAAGGGGCGTTGGGCCACATGTGGCGAGGAGGACATCCCGAAATAAGGGCCACTCCAGAAATCACCCTAAAGTTTCCTGACACTGCTACTCCTGTCTGAGGTCAGGTGACAGGTCCCTGTCCAGGCCTGGAAGTTCCTACTGTGGTTCCTGACATGACCGACTCTCTGCCAGAAAGGTTCCTCCCATGATGCTGCAGAGATTCATGGCAAAGCTGCCTAAAAGGTTCCAGCGAAGGCCCACAGAGGATCAGATGAATCTCTCACAACCCCAGCATTTCCTGTCACCGGTGTGATTCCTCCAAAAAGCGATTACACCTGTGTGCAACATTAAAAACACCATGTTTGTGAAAAGAAAAGAAAAAAATTGTGAAAGAGGTTTACATTTATAAATCTGAATGTTAATTTGAACAATGAACTCACCAGATAAGTAACTTTTCAAAGGGAGGTACATTATGTGGCCCTCCATTTACTATCCGAAGGCCAGTGTATCAGCATGTTATTCAGCCGCAGACAGGGTCCAAAATTAACTGTTAAAAAACAAATGGCTTTGGGGAGGAAATAAAACTGTTACATGGCAGATGCCTTTACAAACTACAACAAAATATTAGATTTAAATAAAACTTAACTTGAGTTAAGTGACAAGCAATTCACATGGAAGACATACAAACCGCCCACTAAATGAAAGGTACAAAATGTCTCAGTGGCAAACACAGATAGTTTTAATGTTAGAAGCAATTATTTTACCTCTGTTACCTTTATATAATATTGCCAATGTAAATTCATTTTAAATATGGGATAATGAAACAAAAAGTGACTACTTATTTGAACTAATTATCACAGTAAAATACAGTAGCTAGCTATAACAATGTGCCTTCAGAATACAGTGTTAGTTTAAATTGTTTTTTTTTTTTTGTTTTTTTTTTTTTTAAATGTCCCCCAAATGCAGTGCATTAATAAATGTATACACATTTCAATACTGCTTTGTCATGGTCATGGCAGTTATTCTGTGTGGCAAATACCTTGATTATAGACAGGTGTGTAAAGGGGCATTGGGCCACATGTGACTGGACAAGCTAATGCTCTGATGCTAGGGAACAGTAGCGCAGTGGCGAGGAGGACATCCCGAAATATACAGTTGACAAGACCAACATCATACATTACAAATTAGACGACGTGTCTCTTGAACACACTCAAACCTACACATACCTTGATATAAACAACAGCAACACACGAAACTTCACCATGCAAGGCTGTTAATGACCTAAGAGGCAAAGCACAAAGCTTTATTACAAAGTTTGTAAAGAGAATGTAAAACATGATTAAATAAATTATTAAGATTGACATTCCAATCATCTGGCTCTAGAACCTGCTCTGTGGGTGCGAGGTCTGGAGTAACGTTACAATAACAAACCAAGAGTTCACTAAATAGTAATAGGCTGCACTAAAGATTTAAATAATTGTATAACTCCTTTAAAAAAAAAAAAAAAAAAGTATAGCTCCTACCTGCATTCAATCAAGTGTAGGGATCAATGGACTCAGGAGGACTCTCAAAATGGCGGCTCGAGACAGGCAAATGTCCAGACCAGAGGAACTAACTTAACTCCATGGAGACGATAGCAGTGTCTCAGGCCACAGCTAAACTTCATTGCCAGAATCCCATTGTGTTTATCTAGAGCTTCTCTGTGACGCAGATGACCATATCTGGCTAGGAGGAAGAGCAGATACCGCACCAAAATCCAGATTCAATATTTTAATACGATTTCATTATCCTCAATTAACGTGCGCTTACCGCTAAATACTCAGTAAGGGGATTGTAATAACATGTAATGACATCTCTGTTCCACTAGATGGCACTAACGGACTCTGCAATTGTCATAGCATGAAACGGCAGAAGTAGAGAAGAGAAGAAACACGTGAGTTCTGCGATGTTTTTGATTGTTACGAACCAAAATTCTTGGATTGAATGAGGGAATTAAATGACAACTATACAGAGGAGACGAATTTGCAAATAAGTAATTTGCTCGCAGTTAATATATTACGATATGATGAAAAGCACAACCTAATTCAGCTGCTGTTGTTGCATTGTACATAATAATAAATGCAAAATGTCGGAGTCCACGACCCCAGGAAAAAAAGGCAATTTGACTGGAAGTGCAAGGAAATTAAAGGACAACGCCGCAGATTGGCATAATCTCATCCTGAAATGGGAGCGGTTAAATGACGAGGGCTCCACAATTGCGACTAAAATTGTTAATCTGGGACTAAACAAAAAGTAAGTTGAATGTGTCTATTGAACTATAAATATAAATAAATGGTAGTATACATTCAAATATTTGCAAGCAATCATCTGTTTCCTGTCATCTCTGTTCCCAGATCAAATATGGAGTCTGATATGGTGATGGAAGGAAGCAGTTTGACAGCTGGAGACCTTTCAGAGAATCTTAAACAGAGCAACAAAGAGCTTGAGGAAGAATGTGTGAAGTTACAAGACGTTGTAGATAAAATGGTACATTTTTGGAGAAGGAACATTACCGGTATTTTCTTTTTGACCAGTTTTATGTAGTCTAAATTGTTTCACCAAAGGCAAACATACTGTCAAAAATGGAGAAGATGGTCCATGCTGACCGTGGGATCTGTGAGCTAGAAGCATTCCAGTATGGAGAGAAAGGAAGAGCAGAACCACTGTTTCACACTTGGCCCACTCAACAGTTTGGTAAGAGAAAGAAAGGCTAATAATTACCTGTAAACTTTAGTAGAATTCGTTTGGTTCTAAATACTGATTAATATAGGAGTGCAGTCATCATCTGCTTACCCTGCAAATGTAACCCCTGAAGAACACCATGTCTAATCATATTATTTGCAAAGATTAGTATCTGAAATACACATAAATGTAACTTTTTAAACGTGTTTCTTTGTCCTCTTCATGGCAGCTGAAGTATCTTCTAAGCTTTACGAGTCATACAAGCAGGAGTTGGCGCTGAAGAAGACCATACTACAGGAATTGGCCCACACTTCTAATGCTGATCTTTCAATGGTCTACCTGTCATCTTGGCTGTATCAACCCTACATTGAGGACAGTGGAAAACTGCTGCTAGAGAGTTTGCTATTAGAAACAGGTCACAGACCTTTGTAATCTATGCACGAGGACAAATTAAAAGCATATCACGGCATGTATATAGCTTTAATCTGTTTAACCTGCTCTCAGAAAAAAATAAAATGCTCTTTTTATACTGTAATACTTTCTCGTTATAATTACCTTGTAACCATACAAAGTCTTAACTCCATAAACTCACTCACAAAAGTTTTAATGTCATATTTGAACATGTCCCTTTGTATTAAAAATGCTGAGATGTTTCAAAAACACAGAAACCAGAGATTATATAAAAAGTAATAAAATAGTGCAACAACTTTTCAAATGACTTGCACTAGACAAACAACTAAATATAACGGAAACCATGGAACATCTGAGGCTGCAGTTTTAAGATTATAAGCACCTCAAGTCTCAGTTTGTTTTACAAATCTAGAGCATTTTCTCACTGCTTAAAGCGGCCTGTTATGAAAAACATCCCGTTTTTGGCCAGACCTCTGGGGAACGACCACTTTCAGCCTCAAGAGTTCATTTTCGAACAAAATGTTTGAATAAATAAAAAAATGTCATGGGGTACCAATTTAAACTGTATTAGAACTACAGCCTGGGTTTCTAACATAAAGAAACGGTTATGTACAGATTTCACCGAGTGGACACATCACAAAAAAATCTTACCACAGCTTTACTGAACCTTGCTGGAGTCCACAACTTAGTTTTGGCAAATAGTATTTTCTTTCCTCCCATTTGTGCATGTTGTGAAAGAATCATTTTCCAAAATGAAAAGCACTGGATTCCCTCCAAAATTTAGTGTGTTGTCACATATGCAAAGCATTTGCCACCGCGTCGTCACTTTCCCCATGAGACACGTAACAAGCAGCTACATAATCATTGCCTCTGAAACCAATAGTTAAGATATGCCAACATAAGTGAACATTGTCTAAAATTTGAAATGAACAATGACGTTTGTTGTATAAACAGAAAAAACACTATTATATAATAATACTGTTTTTATACAAATTTACAAAGAATGCAATAAAAGTTCATTGAAAAAACACCAGTACACAGAACATATGTATGGTGTGAATAATGGACAAAAACAGGAAGTGAAGATGCGACTCCATTAAGTCTTTCTTTCGGTTTCGATGCCCAGCAGGGCATGAACGGTCTCTAAAGGAACCCCTTCAGGTGCCTCAATGTGCATCATTGTGCCATCGGGCCCGTTGACAATGACGATGCCTTTGGCGGCTAACTCTTCTGCGCTCTGCATGACAAGCCCCTCTGCTGTCTGGATAACAACCGGAGATTCTTGCTGCACCACCTCGCTGGCCTCGAGTTCTTCGAGAGCGTCGGCCTGGTCTTCTTGAAGCTCTTGCTGAGCGGGTTCTTGCGAGTTCTTAAACTCCGAGTCAGTGCTCAGAGCTTGTTCCAGCTGTTCCATCTGATCCGCGATATCGACGGCTACGGTGCTGTTCAGGACCTTGGAGATCTCTGGATCTTCCACGGTTTTTGTAGCATCAGAATCCGAAGACGGCACTTCCGTCTCCATAGGCTCTTCCTCTGTCCTCGGCGAGCTGGCGTTTTCTGCGCTCTGCGTTGTGTCGTCGGCCGTTAGATCTACAGAAGTCAAGTTCTCCAGTCTGGTCAGCACCACCTGAGGCTTTCGCAGCACAGAGCAGTCAACAGTCTCTTCTTTCTGGATGCCATTCTGATTAACTTGATAGCCGTTGGTTTCTTCATTGCAGTTTTCTATTTTAAATCTTTTTGCAGGAGGCAGCATTTTGGCATTCTAAGGATAACATGAAGAGTAGATAAGATTACCATACAGAGTCAACAGTGTTTTGTCAAGTATGACGAGTAGCACACAACAGCTCAAAGTGGAGAGGTAATGTTATGAATCTAGGTAAATCAAAAGGCTGCAGGTTCAAATCCCTCAAATTATGATAAAAAGGAATAAAAGCGTCTACTAAATTAGGGGTCTTCAAACACATTGGAACATGCAGTCCATGGATTGTTTAAAAAAATAATTAATATTGTTATTCAGCAAAACTCATCAAGTTGATCAAAAGTGTCAGTTAAGACATTAATGTTAAGGCCTGTTCACACCGGGACGATTTTCGCACGCGTTTATCGCCGACGTTTAACGCCTCGTGACTAAACAATGGGCGCCAATGTGAGTGTGCACACCGTCGCGTAAAACGCCAGGCGTAAAAGCGTCATTTAAAAAAAAACGCCTCGGGTTCGTTTTTTTATTTTGACGCGGCGCGTTAAAAACTGGCCGACCAATGAGATCAGCGCTTTTGTTCACGTGCCTGGAGCTGCTGAAGTGACAGTAAAACACGACTTGGTGGCGCTCAAGCACAAAACGGTCTTGCCGAGCACGCATTGATACGAAGAAGTAGTAGTAAGTAGACAAAGAAGAAGTTGGGCTGCTAATGCCGCTTGCCAGTTAGCAAAAAGTGTGTGAATGGTTTTACCATAGACATAATATATCTGTGGTTTTGGCAAGCACATAAATACTGTCTCTCCTTTTCTTCTGTGTGACAAGCGAGTGTCAGAAGCGTAAGTGCCGCAGCACCACCTTGTGTACCGGGAGCGCATCTACTGAATGTGCACGTTCACTCGGCGCATCGCCAGTGGAAATCGCTTGGGTGTGAACACTCAAGACGCGCCGAAAAACGTCACGAAAAACGCTGGCGATAAGCGCGTTCGATATTCGTCCCGGTGTGTACAGGCCTTTAGACAGGTTTATTATTTCAAATAAACGCTGCTCTTTCTAAATTTCTATTAATCAAAGAATTCTGAAATAAATTTGTCATGGTTTCCACAAAAATATTAAGTAACTGTTTTCAATATTGATGATAATAAGAAATGTCTCTTGAGCAACATATCAGCATATTAGAATGATATCATGTGACACTGAAGGCTGGAGTAACTTAGCTTTGCCATTACAGGAATAAATTACATTTTAAAATATATATAAAATACAGATATTTTAAATTGTAACAATTACTTTTTACTGTATTTTTGATCAAATAAATGCAGCCTTGATGAACGCAAGATGCTTTTTTTTAAACATAAAAAAAAAAAAATCTCAACTCAACTTTTAAACAGTTCTGTAGACAAAAGATGATTAGCACAACTTTAACCATGTTAACCCTATTTGATATTACATTTAATTTTGCTTTCTAAAGGCAGATCAAAAATCATGAGATTAATCAAGATTATTTACTAAAAGTAAATAAATAAATAAAAATGTTTTGTATTTAAATGTTTATCTTACATTACCCAAATACTGGGCATAAAAATATTTAAGTCAACAATGTAAATATTGTCTTTATAAGATCACAATTGCAGTTTCTCTTTATACATGAAAATGGTTACACTATACAATAAGGTCTCAATTGTTAACATTAGCTAATGCATTAAAACATATATTTGCTTTATATAATATATTCGTTAACATATAATATATTTTTACAGAATTTTTAACCTTTGTTAGTGTTAGTTAATAAAAAAACTAAATGTATTTATGTTAGTTCACAGTGCATTAACTAATGTTAAAATCCACTAGTATATTCTGAGATTAAGATTATTAAATGCTGTAGAAGTGTTGTTCATTGTTGGTTAATATTAAGGCCCCTGACTAGCAACTAAAAAGAATGATTATTTCTGAAAAATACCTTTAACTGAGCAATGTGACTTCACTGGAATTAGTGACTTTAAGCAACAGCTGCTGATGGAACAGCAACTGCGATCGTAAACTGTCATAGCCAAAGAATGCGAATGCAAAAATCACTAAGCAACAATAAAGAGGATGGTGAAACGAATCATTTAATCATTCAACAAACTAAATTTTAAAGCAAGAAAGGGGTTGCTCTTGGCAATAAATTATTTACAATAGTCTGTGTTACTGGTGTTCAGCCCATAGACTGTTAAAAAATAAAAAAATGGACGTAGTGTCTGTGACGTCACCTATAGGTTTCCAAAGAGCATTTTTTTAAGCCTAAAAGGGGCGGAGCCAGCCGTCACCATCTTGGCAGCACGTCACTCTTGGAAAACTGAAAATTAGCAAAGAGGCAGGATGTGGGTGGGGCTGAGGTGCCTGGTTGCTGAAACCACGCCCGCCAAGCTTGACAAAAGTGGCAATCCACCTGTCACTCAAGTGGCCACGCCCTTAATTATGCAGAACCAGACCTGCCAACCTTGAAGAAACTTTATGAGTACACCCCCCACCGCGTGCCCCCAGCGCACCCGATAGCCCACCGCCAATGTACGCTCCACCGTTGTCCACCCACCAGTAAGTAATCTATGAGATACCTAACACTAAAATACATAATATACACAATATACTTTCACCAATTACGATTTATTAGTTACTCCATAACCAAATACAAGTAGACCATAAATGTTATACAGTTACTGCACACCCATCATTGTGTTCAGGATATCATATACAAAAAAGGCTGATGATGGTTAAACGTCATACAAAAATAGACCCAAAGACAGATTAAACACAAATAGTAAGATTAATAACAAACTACCGTTTTCAATAGCAAAAGTGTTTGTTTTCCAGTGGATGGCAGCAATCTTCCACTAAACTATGGCACATTTCATATTTTCACTATGAATGAAACTGAGTAGTAGATATTTTATTTGAATTTGACATAAAATGTTGCTATTATATAAATAGACTATTATTACTAATTTACATGTACATTTAATTTAATATTTAATCAAATTAAATATGAATTTTAATTAATAAATAAAAATGTATATAATTTAACACAACTACACAAAACTACACAACTGTAGAGTAAAAACATCAATAAAAAACTGATATTCCATGCGTTTAAAAAAATCTGACAAGATTAAGGTAAAGTCACACTGTCTGGTGCCTCTCTAGACAACCCAGCACAATTGTTGGCATAAAGTTTAAGGTAAAAATAACTGCCATTAATTTACTAGTATCTTAATACTATGCAATTAGATAAACTGTTCCTTCTTTACATCACTTTACCTCTGTCTTTATCCCCATTTTTCATTTTCCCAGCATCAGAGGGCTTTGGTCTTTTTGATACTGTAGGGTAGGCTATGGGAGACTATAATGCTAATTTATAATGTGTCATGTGAATTCGACCATCTGTCACAATCAGGTAACTTTTTGTCTACTGGCGCGAGTTAAGCACCCTCAAACGAAAGCAATGCTTTCTACATTGAATGTGGCAAGACGCGACGCAATACAACACAACAGTTACGTCAATTCATTTTATACCAGCAGGTCAAACAAAATCATACAAGAAACTAATTATGGAGCTTTGATATTACAGAAACACCAACTCTATTCATTCATTAAAATTCACTGAAAGTCAACGGAACAACTGTGCAACGTGCATGTTCACATTTTAATTAGCCATAACAACCCAAAACTTGCCCGCTTGCCTTGCACATCTGCTAATAAACGATGGGCAAAGTTTTTCGACTATTTTTTTACCTTTTTTTTTTTTTTTTTTGCTATGGATGTTATTGAGCTTGTAGAAGTTTAGCTCTTGGGTTCTTCTGAACATCTCGCGCTGCCATTGCCCGATGCCATTTTATATCACTCCATAATCTGTCTATGTTTTAAATGCCTATTCCCTGAGGGGTAGGCTACAACGACTGGCTGTTTTAAAATATCTATGAGAAGTAACTTAGCCTAGGCCTCCATACTGACAGCTGGGCTCATAGCTTGCAGGTTTGCTTAGTGCACTGTAACAATATTTAAGAATGCATATATTTTTTTCCATTTGATTGGTTCAACCGCCACTCGCCCAAATTTATTTAAAATATAATTTTTCGTCAAGTCATCCGCGGCTGTAACCGCCAACAGCGTATCTCTGTGAGGCGGTTCAGCCATGGCATGCAAGCCTGCAGTTATCCGGCCTGCCTAGCTTGCTTGAGGCACTGAAATGAAACGAACGCGCGCTGCGCGGACTCGAAGCATTTGTCTAGAAGGGGCGGGCATGTAAGTGGAGGTAATGAAGCGCTCTGATTGGCCGAAAGCTTTTCACTCCACTTTCACGCTGTGGCTCAGCAGCAGAATCAACGTCATAGATTGCACTGAAACCGGCGAAATGCGAGATGCAACAAAATGCGTACATAGAGAGCAGCGAATCGTACAAGCGTACCAAAGGGTCAAAATGCGTGCCGAGTACGAAAAATGCATACATGTTGGCAGGTCTGCAGAACTTTAAGGCTTAATATAATTTAAACGGATGAATTATATAAAATATATAATTTTATATATTTTAAATATATAATTTAAAATAAGTTATATATTTAACGGTGCCCCCCCTCACAGTTGTCATGAAGGGCAAATTTTGAACACATCATTCAAGTAATTCACCCCCAAATTGCCACTAATTCTAAAGTGAACGTAAAATGCACACGACCGCTCGGGCATTCCGTACGGGTGGAGCGAGCAGAGCGAGTGTCTTCTGTTCATTCATATGGAAGCTCAACTTCCATAATAGAAAATACTCACGCTGCTCCACACCGCTATGAATGCCTGTGTGGCCATGCTTGTTTTACTCTCGGGTTAAAATTAGTGATTTAAAAGCCCCCGCCGGTGATCGATTAAACAGTGGGAAAATTCTCACCGTCACATCCCTAATACAGATACAATTAAAATGCCACATAATATTTACTTATCGGTCACATATCAACGACAACGGCAAATCAGCTGTTATAGTAGAACGTCACGAAGTAGCAGTTAAAGTCATGCACGTGCAATAGAACACCAGAACCCTGTTGCATTCAATCAGAAGCCGTTGCTTAAAGTCCCTATTATTTGTGCACAGAACGTACCTCAATACCCCGTAGACTCTTGGTGGCCTGGTTTGTTCTTGGCTCTGACTGATTTGTCTTTTGACTTTGTTGTCCCTCAGAGGAAGTCAGGAGTTTCAGTGCATTGGGATCGGTTATACCCAGAGATTGTAAAACCTGGATCAACAGTACATTTTTATGGCATGTACTCAAGTTTGATCACAAAGCTGCAATGATTAAATATCTAGCAATTACTTACTCCCATGTTGTTGACCTCTATAGCTGGCCGAGAGGCTGGTGAAGTGTGCAAATATTCCAGGGCCATCATCTTCACTTGACTGTGTAGTTGCTCAAATTCATGGTACACGCTCGGGAACTGTTGCTTTGATGGGTAGCCCTTCTCCACCTAAAGAGACAAGGACACTGTAAGCGTGCATGAAATGCTAGCACACATAATAACATGGTATTTTACATTTTGATTCAACAGTGAGAAATGGACAAAGCGAAATTCAAAAATTTATCACATTTCAGAACATCCAAACATACCTTCATCAGCACAAACTCCCATACAGTCATGACTCTGGCCAGACGGGGAAGAACAATCTCCATGAGATCTTCATCATCATACTGTTTAATAAACTGGAGAAAGATGAAAGATACTCAATACCCACAGTATAGTATTAGTGATTTAATTCAGTTTTCAGTTTTTGGCAGCCATGAGAATATTTACCACTGCATTATAATATAGTAGAATAAATGTTTCACTTTAAAAGCTTAAACAAAAAAAAAAGTAAGAAATGATCTTCAGGCAAATGCATTTTAACTTCACAGTCGGGGGGGGGTCATAAGTGTCAAACATACAAAAGTGTCAGTTCTATCTAAACATTCAATAGGGTTTAAAAGTATCAGTTCACACAGAAAATCTAGCAGTTAAAATCTAATATAGACAGTTAATGACTTAAAATATTTATGTGTTATTCTAGATCCTCAATTAAAATTTGATCTGCATATAATGGGTTGTGTAGGACCATCAGAACAAACTTGAATTGTTTTTATTTGATTAGGCCGTATATACCCCTAAAGGCAGCGAAGTTATACATGCATGCAATGATCTTTTCACATTTATCTTATTGTGTGACTGTCTGGAGTCAGGTTTCTCAATAGACTATCAAACCCGTTACATCCCTATATAAACAAATGCTAAAAATCTTGGACAAGAAACCAGTTAGATGGCATCTTTGTAATATTTTACAAAAGTATAATCTGCTTACCTTTGAAAATTTTATAAATTTGTCTCTTATTAAAATGTTTTTTAAATGTATAAACAATCTTGCTCCAGATATCACATGGCAATTAGTAACAAAACAACATATTAAGAGAATTGCAATCAGAATTGCAAAGTACCGAAGAGGAAAACTAAATTTGCACAATCCACATTTTCGGTTCAAGGTACACTGCTTTGGAACAGCCTGCCAGTTGAACTAAAAATGAAAAATGAGTTAAACATCTTTCAAACAAATATAAAAAAGTGGATCAAACAAAAGCAGGTTTGTGAACATTGATGGTTATACACAGTCTTAGATTTCTTTTATCATTGTTTTTTATACATACATTTTTTGTTGTTTGTGCGATTGTTTTATTGTTGTTAAAAAAGCCTAAACAGGGACTGGGGCTGAAAATTAGCCTTTGGCCAGAAGCCTATATGTGGAGCATCGGCTGCTTGAAATTGTAGCAATGTCTTTTCTGCATTGTCCCTGTCAAATAAACTAATAAAAAAACATGGAAATATAAACAAAGTTATAGGATTATAAAAAATGTGAAAGATATCATGAAGCATTTCAGATTCAGGACCATTTCGAAGTCATTTATCAAATAAGCAAATTTGTAACATTGATCATGTGAATTTGTTTAAAAAAAATTTAAACATAAAATGAAAAGACTAATAAAAGAACCTAAAAGGTGTGTTTAAACTACGAACAATAACTATAAAGTTTTAATAGTAATTCTAATTTTATGAGAATAGGGAAGTCAACAACACAACTATAACGACACAGAATCACTCGTTGGAATCACTTCCAGAGCGATTTCATTTCAGCTAATGAATAGGGTTGGGTATAATTTGGTTTTTTTTACGATACCAGTGCCAAATTTATACTTTTAAAACGGTAACGGTGCCTAAAGGTTTATTGTTTTATTTTTTTAAAGAGCCACAAAACGACAGTGGGTGACATTAAAGAATGGCTTTTTAATTTGAAAAAAAAATCTTTAAATTGAACAATTTATTAAAAGTTAAGTATACTTAAATATAAATAAATACAAAACCTAAAATAAAACCTAACCCAACTATAATAGTCCTAATTTAACACTAAATAACAGTAGTCGGTATTCTTGGTATGCTACAAACCAGCTTCAAGTTTCAGCAATTATATTGCAGAAATAAGACCATATTGCCTTCTCTGGCTAAATATTTTAGAACGCATCGCCTTTATATTTCCATGGCGAAGCGTCATGCTTCTCAAGTGACACACCACAGCCACAATAGTGCTGTATGACAGATGTATCGCTTTTTATTTATTTTTTATTCAAAATATTCACAAACTTGTTAACGATGTCATGATCTGATATTCTGATTTTCAAATATGTGTAAGCGAATGTGTTTTGTCATTTAAAACCCTTTATAATGATCATGTTAGTTGATCTATAATGCGCAACGGGTGCCGCCATGTTAGTTTGCGCCACAATTCAGAGAATCGGATCTGTCGGATTCTCATCACAAATTCATCCACGTCTCACAAAATACATGAAAGTAAGTGAACTGGGAGAAGAATAGAGTAAACTATAAAGTTACATATACAATGTGTATCTGATATAAATATTTTTCTACCACTGCATTATAATATATTATTTGTGAAGATAGGAGAATAAAAGTTTCACTTTAAATGCTTAAACAAAAAAAAGTAAGAAATGACCTTCAGGCAAATACATTTTAAAATCACTGTCAGGGGTAGTCAAATTATAACTGAAATGATTGTTATTGCGCTTCCATAGACATCAGTGTGTATTTAACAAACTATAAATGTATTTTAGCTAGTACTTACTGTATGTGCATCTAAATGTCTGAAACCTAAAATAAACATTATGTGGTTGAAAACACTGAATAGCTGTGATGTGTGACAAGCGCAAAGCATGTTTGAATTTAAGTGGCATGGAAATGAGGCACCGAAATCTGCGTACCGATTTGGTCCAGTTACATACTGGTTATATATGTACTAGGTATGTGAGGTAGGGTTTCAGTACCCAATCCTATTGATGAACACTAAAAACATTGACAGCCAATCAGAATCCATTCTGCTTTAAAGAGCTCAAGAGTTTAAAGCATCAGACGACATAACTGCAGTGTGCTATTAATAAACAGCATTATTGTGCATTAGTATAGATGCTAATATAATTATCATACTTGGTGTGAATGGGCCACATAAGACATTATGGAATTTAAGTCAATTCAAACTTCACGGTTTCTTAATTTGTAATAAAAAAAAGAAGCATTTTCACAAGTGGACTTTTGCACCCCACTGTATCAAGCAAAATACTGTTATAACATTATGTTTATATCACCCAGCCCCCACCATTAGCATTTTACTCAGTAGTTACATAATGCCACTACCTCATAAGTGGAACGCATCAAATATTTGAGAGTACAAACCACAGAAATAATGGTGAAAAATCACTAAAACAAAGCATTATTTTTAAAAACACCACCTAGAATGGAGGTCTAAATAGAGCAAGCTATACACAGATGTATAGCAATCTAGATCATACTTCTCTTAGCCGATTTCTCTGTCTTTGTGCTTGCTGCTCCAAGCTCATTCCTCTGGGGTACTTGGGTGGCCTTCCTGGTCGTCCTCTCTTAGGTGGCCGCCCAGGCCTCCTAGGACGGCCAGGCCGTACTGGTCCCCTGGGCCGCCCAGGTCTCCTGGGTTCTACCGTGCCAATTTCTTGAACCTGAAATATTGTTAACATGCGATTATTTGATGAATCGGAAAAATACACCAAGTATCAGGCAAGCAAAACAAATCCTCTTACTTTTTGAGTAATGAGTGTTTTCACATGACTAGTATCGGTAACTTCAGTTCCTGAAGGTTGTTCGTCTCTAGTTTTGGAGAGGTCTTCTGCTTGAGGTGGCGTCGGGTTCTTGTCATGTGTGGGATTTAGCTTATAGTGTCTGTTCAAACCGGCGACGCCGATGTATGCTTTATCACAGGTGTCACATTTAAAGGATTTGTCACGGAGATTGAGGGTTACATCTGAGCTCTTCTTCCGGTGTTCTTCTCCTTCCTCATCCTCCACACTTATCTCAGAGTAGTCATCTGAATCGGATTGGTGGCTTTCTGCCAAGTCCTCATTCTTAATAAACTTGTAGTCCTTCACCTTGTGCTTAGGTGGTCTAGACACCCGACCAGAGCGGGTCTGGATTTTTTGAGGCTTCTTCTGGCGATTCTTAACTTTCTGTGTGTCCTTTTCAACGGCTGGAGTTGAAGTTTTTGTTTCCACAGTAATAACTTTGGTAGGCATTGTTATCTTGGCTGGAGGAGATAAAACTTTCGGAGACGGCACGAGGATCTTTGGGGTAGGAACAACTGGCTTGGCTGGTGGACTCTTAACTGTGGCAGGTGCAGGGACGTGAACCTTGCTAATTGGGACAGAAATTGTGCTAACCACAGGAGTCGGTTTCTGAAGGAGAAGCTGGATAGGAGGATCGCTTGGGTTTTGTAAGAAATATTGCTGCTGTCCAGGCACAGGGGTGATGTGGATGATCTGTGGGCTGCTTAATGTGCCTACGGTTGAAACCTTTACCAGAGGCTGACCGGTTGAGAGATTCTGTGACTGTAAAATTGTTATTGGAGTTGTCTGCCGTTGTTTATTATCTTGCTTCAGAGGTGCCTGCACTTGAATTTGGATGGGCTCAGCTGCCTGTGAAAAACAACATTGGAGATAAATGGCTAAATAATTTGCTTACAGTCTGTGGACTAATTCAGTTCACGCATATTAGAATATCTGACTGATTTTATGCAGAATACTAAACAGAAGGTAGGAGGACGCATTTGACATCATAATATTACAAGAAGAAAGAATTGGTTTGACTTACAAAAACTTAGTAACCATTATTTCTGCACAAATACCACAATTATTATACAACAGTGGAAACCAAACCAAAAAATTAATATAGGATCTCATGCCAACAGTCTGACAGGATCTTAAAGAACTTGATAATTTGTATATTTTCTCTATGTAATACATATGTATGGAAGGAAAGGAAGACACAAAAGGGAGCGAGGGAGTACAAGGAGGAAAAACTTGTGTAAGAAAAAGTATTCAGAAGTAAATGCTTGTGAAAAAAATGTACAGAGAGACGTATGGAAGGAAATCTGAGAGAAAGAGAGGGAGAATTTACAGGAGGACAATTTTGGAAAAAAAGTATAGAAGGAAGCATGTGCTAAAGAAAAAGTAGTACGCCCACATAGAAGCACTGAAAAAGTAAGTACAGAACGAAATACTTGTGGAAAATGGAAAGTATTTTTTTGTGCAGAAGAAAGGAAGTACGTGTGGAATGAAGTAGAGAAGGAAGGAAATGCAGAAAGAAGGGAATCCTTGTGGAAGAAATGAATATACATGACAGGAAGTAGGTAGGAAAGGAAGGAAAAGGAACTACTTACTTAATAGATTTACTGAGAAACCCTTCAGTCCCATTTGTGCACTGTAAATAATTGAGTCTTGTCATACAATCTCTCTGACTTATGAAAGACTCTATCGTACCTTCTGGGTGGTCGTGTTGGCTCCATTCTGCGACTGCTGCAGCGCGACCTGTTTGGCGACGCTCTGCAGCTGCTGCGACGCGTTCTGCACGATACTGACGGGCTGTGGCTGGATCGCTGTCGCCAACTGCAAGTTACTGGATTCCAGTGTAATGTAGGACGTCGGTTGCGCTGTGACAGATCTCTGTAGTATCTTCGGGGTAGTTGTATGGGTCGTAGCTGGCTCTGCCTGGGCGATCACCTGTGCTTTACTCACTATAACCTGCTGCACGTCCACGATAGGGGCAGTGGAGGGTTTAACAACTGTCTCAGTCCCTGCCACATGGACTAACTGTTGTTTCGATAGTTGCTCGATTAATTGCTGCTGCTCCTCGGCCGTTAAGCCCGAGCTTTCCACGAAGCTGCCGTCGGGCTGAACGTAAATGATGGTGGTCGTCGGTGCAAGAGCGTTTAAGACATCGCCGCTTACAGTGGTGCATTCTGCCGTCATACCGGCCTCTGCGGTAGCCTGGACGTAAGACGTTATGATGCTCTGATCGGTTATCACCTCACCGCTCACGATCTGCACCTCCTGCGTACCATCCACAACTCTGACATCCAACGCCGACTCGCTGTGCATTAACTCGACGAGGCCTTGATCAACGCCCCCTTCTGCGGTGGACGGCGTGTTGCTGGCGTCTTCTAGATTATTTTCCCCTTGGGCTTGTGTCGTATCGGGCTGCGGCGGGGGTTCGCTCGCGTCGAGGTTTTCCATTTTCGCTGCAGCAGATTTGGACGCAGAATTAATATCGTTTTCATTGTCCGCCATTTTGTTTACAGGAGCAAAACTTGCTAGCTGACGTAGGGATCCTCACAAGAGCGCGAAAAGAAGCTGTTTGCCTGCAGGCGATTAATACTCAAAATGTGAGTAATATGTGTGAGATTGATTCAAAGCCCGGCCCAAAACATTTCTAATTTGGACTACGGTTATAATCCAGAGACACTCACGAAGGTAACGGTAGCCAGGCAATTGGTTTTCTCGTCCATGCCACCGATGACGATAGCACGGAGGATGGGTAATAACAAAATACGTCATTTCCGCTTTTAGCGCGCCGTTCTCTTTTTTCTCTTTTTAATACGAAAAATGTGATAATCTTTTATCTGGTTACCGCGCTAATATTGTCCTACTGCCTTTACACTGGAAACTATGAAAAATATATTTTATAATATTTTTTTTTCATTATTGACTGATGGAGAAAAAAATGTGAGAAGTATTAAATAACTTTGGGACATTTAGTCAAAAATCCCTTTTTACATTTCGTATTCCATGCACAAAAACTGCTGTATTATACTTATATTATTGTATGAATCGTATGTAGCCTACATATCCTACACATTTTACAATTTGTAGCCTATCTCCATTTTTTAACCCAACATATGCATTGGAAGCCCGTTTCCGCCACAGTTAAGTTAAATATGATTCAGTAAATCATAAAAGAGAAATGTTCTCGTAACGATTAAATATCCCATAATAATTAGAAACGTTCTCGTAATTATATAGAATAGGCTATATTTACCTCAGTAGCCTACATAGGCTAATTTGAGATGCGTTGGATGGTGTTCTTGCTTTCCAGAAGAAAAAAAAACAGAATTCACTTGTACCTAATACACGTATACACACTGTTGGACATTGTTAGTGAAAAAAAAGGATATTAATGAACAATGAGAGTGTAAAAAAAATCAGTTGAAGAATAACCAGAGAACGCCGTTTTGGACCTAGGCTCCGCACAATCCCTAAAGAAATCCCTACATTCATTACCAAAGAAAACACCAGTAGTGTAGTGTTGGTGGGTGAATCAAATTATGTATTTCCTATGGAGTAAATTTACCTACATATTACAGCAAATCCCCAGCAGAGGGCAGGAAGGGACCACTTTTACATTTCTTAATCCACATTTCATGGTCTCTTTTGTCATGCTCAATCACTAATAGGAAACTCCTTTTTATCACATTATTGCCATTATTTTAATGGTCCAAAATACCCCCAAACCGAGGAACACCTATAATAATAATAATATAAAAATCATCAAGTCCACTGAACAAACGATAGGCTATTATTCAACCTTTATCATACATTAGAATGCTATTGAGTCACAAAGACATTACAGTATGAAACAAAGTAGCTAATGCACACTAAAACACCTTCGAGGTGGGAGAGAGAATTTTCTTTCAACCTCAAGCACATATTGAATGTCCCAACTGTGCGACACTGAGATAGATTGTCATACGTGAAGAGTTTATCATGTCAGCAATGTTTTGATCAATGTAAACAGAAAATCATTTTCTAGTTAATTAAAATAATTCTCAAAGGCCTGGTTTCACAGAGAGGGCTTAGATTTAGCCAGGATTAGGCCGTAGTTCAATTAGGATATTTAAGATTTTATAAACGTAGTTTAGAATAAGCCTTGTCTGTGAAACCAGGCAAAATAGTTTTCAAATAATAATACTGATTTATAATATTACATTATTTTTAATGATCATGCATTCATTCATTAATTCAGCCAAATGTTATATTATTCACATTTTGAATTTATATTAAGATTATTAGTAGACTGTGGGCCAGCATGAAAAGATTAAAGGATGCAGAAATCAATTAATAATTCAAATCAGTTTGATGGATATCAGAATGTTTGACTAATGTATGATATCATCCTTTCTTATTTTACTATTTTATCAAACCCCCTAATTACCTATGTCGCTTAACGTGCAGAGCAGCTTGGTGATCACCACAATCTGATTAAGAAATCACTCAAAGACAGCATGGATTTGCCACTAAGATAAATGATAATCTTCATATCACAGATAAATCCAGCTCGTCCCTCAGTCAGCCCTCTAATGGCCACCATTAGTGACATTGTGGGATTAGCCTGCATGAGTAGATTCAGGATTCTCTTAGTGAGAGTGCCTGAAGCCTGAGAGCTGCGATACGTCCTAAACAAAGAAACTGGTATCGCCACAAACAGCTCACTCTGTCACTCTATAGATCAAGATCTAAATATCTATTAAAATACGTATCACGGCATAAAAACAGTGAGTTTATTTCAGTTTTTGAACAACATTTCCTTTTTTAAACCATAAAAGGCTAATATGCCTGACAGGATCAGATGGGTCACAGAGATGTCAGAAAAGCGGATAGAGATACAGTATATAGCCTAGCCTTATCACCCCAGATGTCAACTAATTAATTACGCAGACACTAAGTAAATTAAATTACAGTGCGTATCAATAATCTGTTGACAGGCCTTGATAATAAGGGCATGGAAAGGATCAACAACCCAGATGAAATAGAGAGCGTGTGCAACATCCTTTTGGACGGTTCTTCTAATCAGCACAAATCCTGATTGATTTCATAATTTACAGATTAGCCAGACGAAGACCTATATATTTTCATTTATTAGGTTTAAGGGGTCATCTTTATGGCTAATATTTAATTATGTACAGTTCTAAGATAATTAACATGCTTTTCTCTATCCTGTTATGTAAGGATTTTTAAATGCTAATATCACCCAGAATGACTGTAATCCTGGGTCCTGTTCATTCAAAATATCAGTGCAGTAATTCTGGAGAACTAGATAGATAGATAGATAGATAGATAGATAGATAGATAGATAGATAGATAGATAGATAGATAGATAGATAGATAGATAGATAGATAGATAGATAGATAGATAGATAGATAGATAGATAGATAGATAGATAGATAGATAGATAGATAGATAGATAGATAGATAGATAGATAGATAGATAGATAGATAGATAGATAGATATAGATAGATAGATAGAAATAGATAGAGATAGATAGATAGATAGATAGATAGATAGATAGATAGATAGATAGATAGATAGATAGATAGATAGATAGATAGATAGATAGATAGATAGATAGATAGATAGATAGATATGCATACAGAACCAGCCTCAGTGAGAGCGCCTTATCTAGGGCTGCTTTCATGCTTTCTCCCATATGTCTGTTATGCATCAGTCCTGCTGTTTAATCTGCCCAGATTGAGTCCTCTCAACTGTGTCGGATTACACTCAGTGACACAGAACCGTTTGGGCTACATATAAATGATTGTTACTCCAGGCTTGATAGAGCAAAAACATTGCAAAATGCAACAAAGAAGTACTGCATTATTAGCGTCATTTATGACATACCATTTAACTGATGCTGAATGTAAAAAAAAATCAGTTTGTTAAAATGCGTTCTCCTTTAATTACGATTTAAAACACAGTTGATGTAAAACAGGTTAGCATTGTTCGTCCTTTTTTTTAATAATTTGTATCGCATTTTACATGTTACGAAAAAAGCACATAATAAGACTACAGTACATTGATGTATAGTTCAAACAATACTGTAGCAGGCTATCTTAATTTACAATATATACAGCAATACATTCTATTACAACTTTTAACCACTGAGAGTTTGACGGGGTTCTGTACAAAATGAACAGGAAAACCACTGAATACTGTTATTTCAAAGCTCAGGTCTTGGCAACATAGTAATCTTTTGATGATAAAGGGGCCCTATACTTCACAGTATTCATAAGAGTCTGGAATTTTTGTAGGCCTATATTTAAAAAAACAAACATTCTATCAATCACTGGCATGATGGACTGATGCTACTATCAAAATACTGGGAATTTTAAGTGGTTTTGCTAAATGAAATAAAATGCAGAGTAACACTGAGAATCAAAAGTCCGGTGTTATCACGGAAACAGTGCAGGAATATGAGGAGGAGAAAATAGCCCGGATATTTTCACACCAATCCTATTTTATGGCATTACGAAGAGATGAATTACAGTGCATAATCTAAGAACTCTTTTCCTCTTCTTTTGCGTCTGACTGTTCGCTGGACTTCTCCTCTGTCACCGACGTCTCCATTTTGTGCTCTAGTCTCTCGGAGGAAACTGTTCCCAGCACTTTGGCACTGTGCTCCTGTGCTTTTGCCCTGAGAACGGCAATACTGTTCTCCCTCAGTTCCTCTTTGGACATAGGTGACTCTGTCCTCCTTTCCTCAGCCTCGGCCTCATCCGGCTTGGGATTGGTCGGTTTCATCTGGGTGACATCTGACTTCTCGTTTGGTTGGACTGCAGCAGTCTCCATGGACTTCTTGTGCATCCCTGCAAAGAATGGTGGGTATTCGTGTTTAGAAAAGCAGCTGGTGGTAGGAAAACCATCTTGAACTGGAAACAGCAAGAGACAGATTTTAGATTTAGTAACAGCGTATGACTAATCTGAGCCATGAGAGTCACGAATCGCATCAAAAATAAATGGATGATAAGAAAAAATCCTTAGTATTTTATTTTAAATATTAGAATAGCAAGCTTACAGAGACTTCAATTTAATGTATTTGCTGTCTTGCTTCCAAAAATGAAATGTGACACTGGACCACAAAACCAGTCATATGTTGCACGGGTATATTTGAGGCAATAGCCAACAATACATTGTATGGGTCAAAATTATCGATTTTTCTTTTATGCTAAAAAATCATTAGCATATTAAGTAAAGATCATGTTCCATAACGATTTCTTGTAAATTTCCTACCGCATATATCAAAGATTTATTATTAGGAGTAATACGCATTGCTAAGGGCTTAATTTGGACAACTTTAAAGGCGATTTTCTCAAGATTTAGATTTTTTTGAACCCTCAGATTCCAGATTTTCAAAGTTGTATCTCAGCTGAATATTGTCCTAACAAACCATACATCAATGGAATGCTTATTTATTCAGCTTTCAGATGATATATAAATCTCAATTTCCAAAATTTGACCCATATGATTGGTTTTGTGGTCCAGGGTCACAAATTATTCTTGGTTTATCAAATATAAGGGTCAGTACACCATTTTTGTAACACATAGATTTGTATCGTTTGTGTGTGTCTGCTGTTGTATTTTGTTCATTTTATGTATTGTCTGTCTTTAAATGTGGACCCTCAGTCTGTAATAAAGTTTGATGATGATAATGAACAAATTTTTGTTGTTATATTATTGCAATAAAGCAAATCATTGCTTTAAAATAGCTAAATGCAATTTAAAACATTCCTTGAGCTATTTGCTAGGGTAATTGATTTGCTAAAAAAAAATTAACATTTGAATTATGGACTGAGAACATTATTGTAAATGTAGTCAAACTGCTGTTAAAATTCAAAATCCATGTACTGGTTAGGCAATTTTGCTACTCTCTAGCTACTTGCTAATATTTCTACTCTCAGTCGTTTTGATTCATAGCGTTCATGCATAATGTTGAAATTCAGCAGTGCTGGGTGACAAATGAAATACAGTAGGCTATTCAGAGTTTAAGCAAGGAGAGAGGACTAAAGATTTATAAAAGAGACTATAAAAACATTTTCTTTCTTTTTTAAATGATGTCATTATGTTATGATGCATGATGAGTTATAAAGGTCAATTCAAAGGAAAATAAATTGTCTTAATCTGCTCTGGCATACCTAGAAGCCAGGGGGCACAGGAGTCCATGATGCCATCTTTAGCAGACTTCAGTATGGACTCGGGCAGCGGGATGGAATGACGCACCATTGCGCCGTAGAGCCCGTACTCCGCCATCACGCTGCTACGACCCCAACACTTCTCCCGCTTTCTCCACTTGGCTCTCCGATTTTGGAACCACACCTGTACACAATTAAATGGGATTTGCATATAGTTTATTAATAAAGACGGTCAGAAAGTAGTCTGTAGTATCTTATAGGCGGAATGACAGACATTCATTAGGAAAAGATTGAAAGTAAAAGGTGAATTGGGCTGTCAGTGATAAATTATTAAATAACAATTTTAATTTTTGGGTGTAGTAACCCTTTAAATTAGTCTGGAAAGGATCATCAAACAAACAGCATGCAGTTTTTTTTTAAACAAATAGCTAGCATTTAAATTTCCTTTCCAAAGTGTGAAAATGGAAATCAGGCTAATTGTTATGTTTAATCCAATGGTATGATATCAACTACAACTGACTATCACCTATCATTTGCCATAATGTAGTCATATGTGAGCCTGTTACATGATAGAGCAAACAGTTTAGGCAGATTGGCACTTTTTCAGGCTAAACGACATGACGCGTAAAGTGCCTGCGGTTCAGTTCTGTCACGACGCGACGCAAACGCAGGGTGATCAGCAGTTAACCAGCAATTGCCCTTCACTAACACTATAGCAGAGCTGACGGGGGAGAGGGAGGAGGAGGAGGATGAGGAGGAGGAGGGGCTGTGGGGTCCAGAGAGGCCAGACATTGGATAAGAAATTATCAAAACCATTTTCCAATCTTTTCTGGTAATGCCGATGATGATAGCCCTCATTTCATGCACGATACTTTTTGAGTTGAAATTGGTTATCGGGCACTCAAAAGAAAGCGAGTGGAGACAGCGATGAGAGACGACCCCAAGGGCACGCAGAAGCTGATTGAAAAATAAGTTAATTTCGAGCCCAATCGATGGTGGACAGGCGGGCAAATATCACGGGAAATTAAACGAGCAGGACCCAAGAGAGCAGCGCCATTGACCCGTGCTAATAAATTCAATGTAGTTATTTCATTTGAACTCCCCACATCTCGCCACATCCCTTCCCTTGGAACACGGCGGGCCTTTCTCATTTAACTAATTACACTCGATGAGAAAATTAGATGTTAATTTTACTTTGGATTGAAATAGAATTATTTATTTATTTCCTTATTATTTATTCACTGAGAGGCACCGTAATGAGAAGGAAATTAAAAGGCGTGCCAGCAGATGGATGGTTCAGGTCACACAGTAATCTTCTTCCGCCTTGATTGCTTGATTAGGTCGTTAGCGCCTCTCTCTCTCTCTCTCTCTCTCTCTCTCTCTCTCTCTCTCTCTCTCTCTCTCTCTCTCTCTCTCTCTCTCTCTCTCTCTCTCACACACACACACACACACACACACACACACACACACACACACACACACACACACACACACACACACACACACACACACACACACACACACACACACACACACACACACACACACACACACACACACACACACACACACACACACACACACACACACACACACAGCAAATTGTTTCACATCCAACTGAGGCTGATGAGATATTATCTGTCCGAGTGTGATGCTTGATCGATATAGTCAGAGTGCGAATTGTACAATGACTTTTGGGGTGGTCGACTATTTTAAAGGGATTTCCATGGGCTTTTTTTTTTCTTTTTTTTTTTACAGTATTAAACATCTTCCAAATTATTATAGCCAATAAATAGTCCATTGAAGGTTATTTTCGAGGCGCCATTTTTAGGTGCGAAAATTGTATATTTGCCACTAGGCTACGTCTGTTATATAAGATGCTTGGGATATGTACATTTTTAATAAATAGATAAGCGATAACCTAGTAGACTATTTGTCATGCTTTATTGACTTAAACTGAACTTGTAGATTAGGCCTAATAACTTGAATAAAAATCCCCTCTTAAAAATAAAGGCTCCTTTTTGGTTCCATAAAGCTACATTCAACATCAATGGAACCCTTTAATTCAAAATGTTATTTTAAGTCGGAAAAAAAGTTCTTTAGATTTTTTAAATGTTCTTCACACTAGAAAAAAATGGTTATTTTTAAGAACTGTTCACTGAAAGGTTCTTTGAGGAACCAAAATTTGTTTTATATTGCATCGTTGCGAAACCCCCCCTTGGGAACCTTTGGCCTTTTAAGAGTGCAGCATGGGCTAATTAAAGTGCTATAACTCCCATAATTCGCACCACTGATACCTTGTGCTGCTGACCTCAACAAAACTAACCCTTACACAAACCACTAGCCGATTAACTCAATACACGCAACATACAGAACTACAAACGGAAAATATAGCCTATAGGCCTATACTTCATGCACAATTTCCTCAGATCACCCTGGCAGAACCTCCTGGAGAGGTCAGTTCTCTGAGGAACCAACAAGTTTCTGCACGAACTCTAAACACTAATGCATCAACAATTGGTCATGCGAGGAAAGGTTTTGAGGCACTTCAAAGTTAAACAGGCCCACAAAAAGCATCTTCAAAAAGGGCATCTCTGAAGGCATCTGAGGTACCTTAATTTTTTATAGCATGTAAAATATAGATTATCATATGTTCAAATAATAGAGACCCATATTTATCAAAAGATTCATTTATTTTATTGCATCAGTCCTTTTTTTGTGCTCAATTCTGCTTTTTTTTAAGTGTTAAGGTTATTATTTTTTTTAAGTAATTTAAAACAATATGTTGATACCCAACTAGTCATAGCCTATTGATGTGAAATTAGGAAATGCATCAATTTTGCTAAAGAAAGAAAGAAAGAAAAGGTTGGCGTATTTGCGAGGAATTTTACAAAACAAATCTTAATAAAAAAATAAATACAATTAAAAACAACAGTCATAACAAATAGGCTTGCCTATATTTATGTCAAATAACACAATAGAAAAAGATCACATAGGCCTACGCCCGCATACAGCAACAATTAGCTATAAGAATCTGGCTTTTATATGATAAATAAAAGCGCGTTCGATTATTGTCGTTCCGTATTCTCATTTCATTGAAACGGCGAGTGTTCGTTCCTCACCTGTATTCTGTCCTCGGGCAGCTCGGTTTTCATGGCCAGCATTTCTCTGGCGTACACATCCGGATAATGAGCCTCGTTAAAAGCCTTCTCCAGTTCTTCCAGCTGGTAAGATGTAAATATTGTTCTACAAAAGAACAACATTCAATTGTCATGGGAAATCAATATTAGAAACATCACGCATACATTGTATTTCAATAACTACTCAAATCGAGTGGACCAATGTCGAGTAGCCTACATGTTTTCGTTTTAAAAGAAAGAACAAGACAATTGTGTGAGTGAATTAATTCATTAATGTTGTTTGAATATTTAAAATAGTCTATTGAAAATAATAATTAGCTAGATATTAACATTTCTAACAGTAATTGAACCAGATCTTTAAAAATAAGCTATAATAAAATACAAATCACAACGACAATGTAGGCTGTTATTAGCCTATTATTATTACTATTATTATAAAGAAAAATAGATAGGCTCCTTGCTTTATAAAACCATCGAACATTTAATTAACTCGTTACGAAACACACACACACACACACACACACATATATATATATATATATATATATATATATATATATATATATATATATATATATATATATATATATATATATATATATATATATATATATATATATATATATATATATATATATATATAGGTATAATTAGCTCTCAAAAAGGGAAAAAGATGTTATTTTGGTATGAAATCTTGCCAAACCATCGAGATAATTTTACAAATTCCTGTTTCAAATATTTCTTTTCGGAGACCACAGAAATAATGCTTTAATTTCTGTTATTTAGGCTAAATGAATTGTTATTAGCGTTCAGCCTACCTGTGTCGTCTCTTTTTTCTCTTCTTGCTCTGGCTCAGTGAAGACTTTGATATTTTCCTTTCACTTGAAGAGACATCCTCTGAATCTGTAACATCGGAGGAAGTGTTATTCAAAATGGCTGAGACATTAAAAAAAAATGTAAAATAGCCTATTTTATAGCCACTTAATAGCTCTTTCATTTGAAAAACCCAGGCCTGTTTGACGTTTTCGACAATGATGATAATCACTTGAGATTGGGAGGAAAATATAATGTAGGCCTATTAGCCTATTTTAAATAATGAAAATAAAACAGGCAACAGCAGACTTTTTATTGCACATTTCCATCTTGATAAAAATTGCAATAATAGCAACAACCAAAAATACTATTGAGCCTATTATTATTATTATTGTTAAGGCCTTTTTCCCTTGACAGGGCACTAAAACAGCAATAAGAATTTGGACATTTGTCTTACAAAGCACAAACCCCGAGCGGGAAGTAAAAGTGAATTTGGCAGGCCTATACCTGAGCTGGCAGACTGGTTATTTTCCAGCGGGCCCACTGTCCTATTGAGCGGCTGTAGATGGACGTTCTGCGCGTCTGACAGCACCTCCAGAAACGCGGGCTGGCTGTAGAACGACGGAATACCTCCATGGCCAATTAAGCCCATCCCGACCCCGACACCAACACCAGCCGGACCGAGCATCGACCTGCTGGCTAGAAGGTGCGCCCCGGCAGGGAACGAGTCCAGTGTGCTCCGCGGAGCCGAGGACGGCTCTTTATTTAGTCCCAGGATCTCCTGGATGCCGAAGCCCGTGCATTTGGGCGGATGTGTGCTGCTGCTCTTTGACAGATGTGGATTGTTATTTCCCCCGTTCTCAGCGGCGCACACCGATTTTGATTTGTTCAAACTTTCCGACAAAACAGCCCCATCCTTTCCTGTCATGGTGCCTCTGAGACTATTCCCTTCTTCACATACGAGTCGGTCCCTTGTGCACAGGCATCCACGGCGCAATACGCATGATCCCTCTAGAAATTCTCCTTTTATCCAACAGGTCCTTCCCAACAAGGGTCAAAACTCAACAGCCAATCAGCGGCGAGTAAGTGATTTAGAATTCCAGAGGATACAGGATGCTGCTCTCCCCGTTTGTCATGCATGATATCATTTCATTCACATCACATTTTGCTTGCAATTATGTGTTAATCAGACATTCAACCAAAATTAGCAAATAAAATGAGATCACTAAGAAATTATATTTCGAATTAAATTCACATGTAATTTAAGTAATAATAGGCTAATAATATTAACAATAATAATAATAATAATAAGCTAATCTTCGATACTCAAATGTTTTCTGTTTGCTTCAACATTTTAGAAGTGTTGTCTATTATTAACGGCTTTAGGAATCTGTTGCATATAGATGATAAAATAAAGGAAATACACAAATGTCTGAAATCAAAAGGACACATGGACAACGGAATCGCACAGCCTAGACACATGCACATAGACTAATGTCGTCAGCAATAGCATTACAACAATTGTTGTGAGGCAGACACTAAATCAAATAATGAATGAAATGATCTATTACAAAAAAATCAACATTTGATGATAATAATAATACACCGTATAATAATCTTATAAAACTATAATATAATAATATATCTTATAATAACCTACATCTAATAAAACTAATTTAATCATTAAAGATCGAATGTGTCTAGTTGAGATTGCTTAGTTTTAAAGTAGGCCTACTCCCGTTGCAAATATTGAAGGGTTCAACAAAGAATGCCATGCTAGAACGTGCGAGGATTTCCAATTCCTGTAGATCGCTAAATATTCTTTCTTTGCAACAGATAAAATCCCTTCTAGGTTTAAAATAAAAGGCTTATAATAACAACACATTTTTTAAATAATAAATACAATTACATATATATATATATAAAATAAATAATAGATTTAAAATAAAATAAATAATATATATATATTCTTATCACATGACAACAAAATGGCTTCCTGCATTGCTTTTGGGGATTTTTTTTTAAAGACATAGTAATAAAAGTTAACCTACATTTTTTCTAGAAATTCAGCTTTTTAATGAGTTTTTTTTCTCTTACTTCAACCCCCCGAAATCGCAAACATGTTATATATACTATAATATAAAAGGTGAAATTTAGCATTTATTCATCTTCATCTTATACCAAATTTTAAAAAAGAGCCCCACTGACCAAAATATAAGTGCACCTAGACTCATCATTCATGCACTTAAACAGAGGTCATGATCACATCACTGTAAAATTTCAGAAATCAGCTTAATATAATGCATGTAGGCCTACAGCATGACCTGGCTTAATTGTAGAATATTAAATTGATATTTAATTAATCTTGGTCAATCGTAAGGAGAAAGCCAGCAAGTGAGTGTCCAATATTAGCCTATGTCCACAATAATGTATGCTTAGCTTATATAAAAATAAATGCAAAGACGTTTTTGGGTATTTAGTGCATCTTCCATTATTCTTCATTATTTTTCAGAACTGTTAGCGGTATATAAAACATAGCTGTCCCGATCTGAACAGACTGCAAAATATAGCTTATTCTAATTACATCCAAGTTTCTTTAATACACCGAGGTCTAATCAGCTATTACTAAATTACAGTGGGATTTTGATTCGTTTTGCAGATAATTTGTGGCACAATTTGGACATCTGGACAGATAATTACTGGGAGATAATTTATGGAAATGAGCAGCGAGCCGTTGATGGAGACAGAGATAACACCAATCTTATCAAAGTGCCATGTGCTGATGCATAAATAAACGTCATGATTCATACAACACCAGCAGAACGTCAGGCGCGTGGCGTCAGACACACACATGAGGGAAAGATTCCGAGCGCGCGCTCCCGAGAGACAGCGCCTGATCTGTTGCTTTTCTGGCTAATTAATAGCCACATTGAACACTTGGAGATGTTTTTATCGTGCCGAAGTGGCCTGATAACAACCGTGCCCTGAATTTTACCCACAAAGGTGCACCGTAATCCACGTTGAACAGCTTAAAAATAGGCCTATACAGAAAAGCCATGCGATGTTGTGGCCTTGTGAGACATTATTCAATTACCGATCCATGCTAATTCTTTGTTGGCCTGGCTCCATGGCAATTACATGAGATGATCATCAAAACTGGCAGCCGCACAAAAGTAAAGTTTAATTACATATAGGAATAGCGCAAACGAGGGATGTGCACATTTAGACACATTGAGAAAACAAACGCGCAAGTGGGTGCAAGAGAATGAAACTTCACGGAAGAGTTTCCGCCTCTCTTCAAAGCATTAAACTCCTCGCCGCTGAGCTAAATATTACAGCTGCAATTACATGAGCACCAGTTGAAACTAATTAGAAGCCATTAAGTGGAAATTTCATTAAGGGTAATGAAGAAATCAATGTTATCAAGATATGCTAATGACACATCACCCGGTCTAGATAAACCCATCTATTCACAAGACTCGCGCTCTGTCAAAGCAGCCTGTCAATTACAAACTGCTTCCTGCCCTCTCGTAGCCACCGCTTCTGCTGTAATCTGTGCCGGGCTTTGTTGTTTATTGTGAGCTGGGAAAAAAACCCACTCTCCCTCCACGGCTTTTAATAATCCATCTACATATGAAAATGACTGCATCCTGATTTACATGCATAAGAGGACAAACTAATAAGGCTGTAGATTAAGGAAAGATTTAGTTCAGTCATTCGTGTAGATTGGGTGGCCTATCAAAGACTGAAAGATCTGATGGTGGCAGATTAAAAGGCAAACAGCTGTTGCAAAATTTGTTTTTCTCCCCTCTCTCTCTCTGAATATTTGGTCTCTTGTGGGCTCATGCCTATTGCACTTATTTAAAGTGAAACACGCCATCTCCATCATTCAAACACAAAGCTAGAGGTTGAGATACTGAAAAAACGATTGTGTTAGTCAAACAGATGGATGGTAAATTGCACCGTTGCCTTGACCTCTGTGCAAAATGGGACTCAACACTTGTGTACTTTTTCAAAGCATGCTAAAATGAGAGTTTGTCCAAACTCGTAACAATTATAGCGTAATGCGATGCATACAAATGAAGACCTCTCTTATATTGAAATGCTTGACGGCTATTTGTCTTTACGAAGAACTTGGAAGGTCACCGCAAGGTAATGAGCTTTAGATGGGGCTGTATTAGGGACATTGTATTGCATTAGTCCGGCCCTATACACAGATTGCTGGTGCTTGATCTTCTCATGCCAGGCAATCTAAATGAAGAATCACTTGTGCTCTTCTGGTCATAATTCTGTATTTGCAATGTATTGGAAGTGATGAATTGTTTTTAATGTTGCATTTTGTTTTTGTACACCAAGCACACACAGTCTGCGGCATAGAGGAGTGTCTCTCAGACGCACACCCCCGAAGACCCACTCAAGAACCCCTTCATCCAAAACCTCGCTGATATTGTACTTGATATTATTCAGCATTAATCTTATTAAAGTGTCCATTATTACAATAATTCAATCAACAGAAAACAATCAATACTCTGCCTGAATAGACTTATGTTGCTTCTCCTCCCTTTAATGACATATCTGAGCTTGTAGTCTTAGGTTTTCATGGTGAAAATGCAATACAGTTAAGTCATCATTTCTGTTTTTATACACTACCGTTCAAAAGTTGGACGTTTTTTAAAAAAAGAAATCAGATTTTAAAGGCGCATTAAATTGATAAAAAGTGACAGTAAACTCATTACAAAAGATTTCTATTTCAAATAAATGCTGTGCTTTTGAACTTTCTATTCATTACAGAATCCTGGAAAAAAATGTATGATGGTTTCCATGCATGCACAAAAATATTAATCAGCACAACTGTTTTCAACATACAAGGGATAACTCACCAAAAAAAAAAAAAAATTCTGTTATTTACTCACCCTCATGTCATTCCAAACTTGTATGACTTTGTCTTTCAAACAATGCACAAAAAAAAAGATGTTCAACAGAATGGGGGACAATGAATATGCTCCAAAAAGAAACAAGCCATGGTCATGATTCAACTTAAATTCTATAAAAAACAACTTGGACATTCTGTCACTCCTTGTGAAAAAGAAATGTGCTGAACTGTATTGAATGCCCACTTGTAGAGTACATCAAATGTTAACATTCAGTACATTTTTATGTTTTAGTATCTTGTCAAACTTGAAAGTAGTATACTTATTTTGATGTGTTCACTAGCATATATAAAGTACTTTATATGTTATTTGATTAAATTTAAAGTTAATACATTTTAAAGGTACTAAATTACAACATAATTTAGTTAGGCATTAAATGCTTGTCAGTACATAAAACCGTTATTTTTTTTTAAACTATATTGCAAAGACAATAGAAGTAATAATTCTTGAGCAAGAAATCAGCATATTAATGATTTAAAGGAACATTTGAAAGCTATACATTCTATTTTAAAATATATTCAATTATGCAAGTGATTTTAAATTGTAATAATATTTCAAAATATGATTGTACATTATTGTATTTTTCAAATAAATTCAGCCTCGGTGGGCTTCTTTAAAAAACATTTATAAAATCTTTATTACCAACCCCAAACGTTTGAATGATATTCGTTTAAAGTAGTGCTGGGCAATCGATTAATCAGGATTAATCACATCCAAAATAAAAGTTTGTTTTCACATAATATGTGAAGAATAATAAACATTTATATATTAAAAAACTAAATAGATACATAAATTATATAAATATATAATACATTCAAATGTATATTTAATATAAATATATAATATAAATTTATACATGCAAACATTTCTTACATGTACACATGAAGGAGTGTGTATTTATATATAAATCATAATTATACACAGTACACACACACGTATATTATGTGAACACAAACTTTTATTTTGGATGCGATTAATCGCGATTAATCGGTTGACCGGGTGATGTGTCATTGGGTTCAATACAAGTTAAGCTCAATCAACAGCACTTGTGGCATAATGTTGATTAAAATGTAGCTTCTTTGCTTTAAAAACAGCAACTTTACAATATGAAGTAATTGTTTGTGTGGGGGAAAAATCACTTATTAACCTTTTCAGGGTAAAGTTACACCCAATTTTACAACTTTGCTGCCATGACAAGACAGTGCCATAAACCCTAAAGCAACAAAAATGACAACAACTTTACGTAAGCAAGAGGATGTGCTGTATTGTGAATAAGTCACGGCTGAAGGGTGTTTGCCTGCAACCCCATCAGCTGTGACTTATTCACGATACAGCACTAGTCTCGAGGACACTATTGCTTTTATACTACAGTTACCACACAATACAAATATAAAAGCCACAAAATATAAAAAAAAAAATTTTTACCTGACGGTGAACAGCAACAGAAGTTATATTATTACGCCATTATATAGCGGTAAAGACTGTCTTTATGAGTAAGTCGCTCAATAGCGAAGACTTTTATATTGAAATGACTGAAAGTTGTGAACACGGGAACAAGACTCAACTGACAAATGCTTTGACTGGCGCTGTCAGTGTCAGGACACGGGAAAACCCCTTAAAACAATTGTCAAAACAAACTCCATTCACAGGAAAACAACTAAGAACGCTGTATCCTGCTGCCAGGCCATTAGATGACCATGAAACACTATAGACTGTATACGTAATACACATGTGCATGACATCGTTTTCACAGATTCGCGTTTTTGTTGTTTACACAGAGACATTTTGTGTTTTCAGGCACCCAAAACGCAGTTGTCGTGTACATAAAACGGCCAAAACGCATAAAAAGTTTTACGTTTTTAGATGAAAACGATGTGTAAACAGCCCCTAAATCTCTCACTCACAATACTCTTCTACATAATACAGTATTTATACTTCAATGAACAATATCAATTGAGAACAAACATATGTGTACGTTGCTAAGAGTGGTTGCTAAGGGTGTTGTGCACTGATACACAGAACCTTGGGTCAAGCGGTCATAGTATTTTATCATGAATAAAACACAGCTATTGACCAATCAGAATCAAGGACTGGTACTAGGGCTTTTATAAAGCTCAAATAATGCACAAGCTTTACCTGAAGAATTATTGTAGGTGATTTCATAAAATGATAAGCTTCACGTTTCCATTTTTATATATCTTCCCTCATCTACTTACATTGTAAGCGCCTCAACATTACTTAAGATTTTTGTCTAAAATCATTTTTGTGGTAATCAACGTAATGCCACAAAATATTTTTGACCGAGTTTAACCCGGAATATTCCTTTAACAAAAGCAAAATAAAAAAAGTACAGGTCATTTAAAAATCCTGTCTCGACTTAAACTGAAATGCCCGTGAGGCGTTTTAAAGTTACTGCTAAGGCTACTGGGAAACTCCTTTTCCTGAGACTAAGGATTTTCAGAGCGGATACTGAGGACAGCAGTCTGATAATGGTAAACACCTTGTGCTGAGTAGGTGAAAAAAAAACAGAAAGTGTAGAGTTTTTTCCCCTCACGAACCACAAAGGGTGCCATGACCCCCTGATGCAGAGTGAGTTTGCTAGCTCCAGTTTTCTCATACAGCTCCCACAATAGCGTGTTTGGAAGCTGCCTGCCGGCATTGCTTAATTAGGCGAGGAGTTGATTAATTTGCACTAATTGACAGCTAATTAAAGGCCTGAGGGCACATCGGATTGACGTTTGTTAGGGCAGCAAGGCCCGTCGAGGTCAGGGCAACGGGTTGTTTATGGCTGCTCTGGTGTTTCTCCTTTCTTCCCTCCGTCCTGGAGACAGCCCCTCTGTGGGGAATGACCCTCATCTTAAGGAGGATGTCTGGACAGGACCTATTTGACAGGCAGAGACTACTGGCGGGTGCCATTATGTGAACCGCAGCTTCCGTGATGTCAGTTTATTGACCGGTCCATTCGCAACAGTCATTGCGCACATCACTACTGTCACAATGTATGAAGGCAACAAAGTGTAACAGACGCAATTGTACAGAACCAACGAGTGCAAAGTTCTGTCAAACTTCATAGAGTCTATGACTGTAGACTTAAAGTCAACATGAAATCAGAATGGACAATTCTTGTTTTTTAGGGAAAATTGCAGTATTTATCATAAATGATTTATCGCGAACATCATTATTTTTAACACAGTCATGTGCCCTCATGTTTAATCAAAATAACGTCCTCTCCCCCTTGCAATGACATCTCTTCTCTGATGATGCGTTTTTCGGCATTGAAGGAGGGACAACCTGTCAGCGATCAAATCAATTCCCGATGGATAAAATCAAGTCTAGCCCTACGTTATATTCTTATTTGAGAAGCCATTTCACTCGGATATACGTCACAACAGGAAGAAAATACTATGGCAACTTCCGTTTCAAGCTGACTTCAAGGCCCTAACATAATCATGGCAAAGATCTTTTTCGTTCTTGACTTGGGGGTAAAAAAAAAAGTTTGAAATACCTGAACAGCGGTATACTGTTAGCATCCCAATGCCCCACACGCGGCTTGGAGTGAAATTTAGATGAACATTTAAACATGTGCTGTGGGCTTTCCTCAAAAATAATAATAAATAAAAACGGCAAAAATGACAGCGGTGAGAAAACAGCAGTTAAGAAAGCATCTGAATAATGTGAATATATTTGCACGAGCTCCGCAATTCCACACTTCTGTCAAGTATTTCACATTTATTTAGCACATTACACAGTAGATTGCTTTAAAGCAAGTTGCTTTACTCTGCGTTCACGCTGCTGCCGGCGAGAGCGTCAAACTTCGCTCTGGCCGGCCTGCCATCGACGCTGTAGAAAGATTCGTGGACGCGCTGCCACTCTGACGTAGTTTGAATGCTTGGTCTTTTTTTAAACTGTATTTAAAGCGGCCACAAAGCAAACAATCATATTGATCGGCATTTGTGCAGACTGACCACAAGTAGGGTATACCCGTATAAGATAACCTCACGAAATAATTTAAATGTGAAAGTTAACTTAACAATTATAGTTGCATGTTTGCTAATATAGTTGCATGTGTGGCTTTTGTGTTCATGGAAGTGCTAGTCTAATTTCAACATGCAGTTTATAGGAGACGTTTTCCTTGGTCTTTAACATTAACATTAATTTGTGTGCAGCCTACTTTACAATAACTGTCCTGGTTTAAGTGCAGCATTAATTGGTCAAATCAGTGTTGTTTTGAGCAAATTAATTGCATTCCCGCTGAAAAAAAGGCTTTCTAGCGCGAAATATGCATATAAAAGGTGTTGCGCGCCATCTTATCAAATTTACATCACTATGGATGATCAAGTTGTTTCATTTGGTGTGACATTGCTCTACCTGCGAAGAAGACAATTTCAGACACCTTGGTCCACGCATCATTTTTTTTATTTGTGTCCCTGTACGCAAACAGGGACACGTCGTAAATGATCGGGAAACCCGCTACCGCAATGATCAACCTCTCCTCCATTTTGCTTGGGAACTAAAGTGGTCGGAACCAAAGTTTCTAGCACTGCGTTCTCTGGAATCATTTCAAGCGGAGCACTTCTACATTCCCATTGGTTGCCGCCGAACCGCATCATAGCTCATTACCATAAAGTCGACCTGATTTCAACTCTCCTCGACACCCAAATCGTCCAAGATGCGCCGCTCTTGCCGGAGCTCACCGCCGGAGCTCACCGCCGGGCTCCCATTGAAAATGAATGACTTCTGGCCACTTTGACGCTCTTGCCAGCGGCGGTATGAACGCACAGTTACAGTATTAAACGTGAAAAAGAGTGTCAGTAGCTATGTTTCCATACACCTATTTTTATGTGCATTTTGGGATATCACAAAAACGCTGGATGGAAACACCAAGATGCGCATTAATTCTAAAAATGCACATACATTTTTTTATCCCATAAGACGACATGCACATAAACTACGATGGAAACACATTTACTGAGAAAAAATTTAAATCACTAATTGTGTAACAAAAAAACTTGTGTAACTTTGCCTCAACAGTGGATGTGATTGGATAACTGGACTAACCAGCTGACCAATTTTATTGCACAGCATCTCAAATGTTGGTTTGGTCATTCTAAAACGCTCACACAATTTCGTTCCCAATCACCAACATCCGAGTGCAAGATAACATGATGGTGTTTATTGCGTTGTGTTTGTGCGCTCTGAGACGCTTTAAATGAGTCATTTATAATGGAGGAAAAAAGCCACAGTTTCTTCCCCAATTGCAGCAACTTCCTTAGATATTTTGTGCCAATTGTGCCAAACACGAACGGCCTGATTTTGCTTGAAATTATGTCACAGCAGTTTGTTCTTCGATTTTGCTTGAAGTATATCAGGGGCTTTAGTAAAAGATCAACAGGACAGAAAATATATACCTTCATTCAGCTAGTATGTGAGACTATTTGAGTTTAAGGTTGCTTGCAAGAGAATTTCAAAGCTCACTTCACTTTAAACTTGCAAGAAAAAAGCTTGTTTAGACAGTTAAAAAAGAAAAGAGAGGCAAATCTAGGGCTTCCAGAGCGGGATCAGACACCAGTAGTTTTGCAGGATTTAAATCAGCAGCTTCCTTGTTCTATGTGAATCAGAAAGACAATTAGGGGCTTATTAGACACTGGGGGAGAGGCGCACCCCTAAGAATTGGTGGGAGCAGGAGCGAACACTCGCCAACCGCAGCCGAAGCCTCTACAACATCTCCAGCCGAGAACAGTCCTGGCCACTGTCTCACCTAATTAAGCTCGCCAGAGCGTTCTTTGTTTGCCGTTCAACATGCCTGTCTGATTCCCTTTTCTCCCAGACCGTTCGCGCCAATGTCCCTGGAAGTGTGCTAATTAGAGAAGAAATGGCCCTAGTAATTATGTCAACTCTTGTTAACAGGGATGACAATGAGCAATATTATTTTTACGCAATGTTTTGTACTGGGGGCCTTCAAAACTTCCAATTCCCATTAAATAGAAAAAATGGCCTTGCACTGGTGTGGAAGCACTCTCATGTCAAAGCCTTTTACATGATCGGAGCAAAAGAGGGACGTTAATGGAGCAGTCGATGGAGTGGCACAGGCATGAAGTTATTGCCCTAATTAAAAGTTTGAACGCCACTTCATGAACTCCCTCATTGTTTCATGGAAGCTACTTTCAGAAAACATCATTGGCTGGCCAATGGGAAGCAAAGCCGCACTAGCTGATGCCAAAAGCAAAAGTGTTTAAAATGTAACAAAAAATGAAATAAAAAGATTCATTTAAACAACAATGAATTTTATTAAAACAATTAAAGTTGTATTAAACTGTATTAAACACAGCAGAGTGAAAAATAAATACATTTATGAACATTTATTGAATAGCACACCACTATCCTACCCTTTCTACTCGGCACCTATCATTTAAAGAACGTTTTGCGAACATATATACAAAAATGATGCATTGATGTTGTGATGTTTTGACCGCAAATCAGTCAAATCTTATTGAAAGCATTTAAAAGCTAACGTATCATGCTACTGTTTTCTGCCTTACAAGATCACAATCCGGTGGTGGCTGACCCGACAGGTCAGCGGTCGCCATCTGGGTCTTCACTTTTTGGGTCTCTCCAAGATGTTCAAGAATTTCCCTCTCGTCATTTCTCGGGCTGGAAAAAGACAATAAAGGCAACAGGTTATTGCACTATAATATAATAGACAAAGTCTCCAAACCTTATCAGATCACATTAAGTAACTGCACGTGGCACATTATTTTAATGAGGGAAAGCAAGATCCTGAGTAATTATTGAAGTAAATATAATGTATTACATTAAAGTGTTTCTAATGAACCCACTATTTCATCTTCATTCTCAAAACTCCATCAACATAATCTACAGCACACTCTCCTTATCATTTAGAAATGGAGGTGTAACAGCCATGACCCCTCCTGTGGTCACGCTGACACAGGCACTGATGAGCTGTTGGGTGTGTTTTTCAGGCAGGAAAATGATGGGTGTGAGAGACAGGGTAAGCGCCGTGTTGGGCGGCAGCTAATGAAATAATGTGGTGGATTGTAATTTAGATGAGTTGCCCTGTGTGGCGTGTTAATGACAGGAGCAAGTGTCAGTGGCAAGTGGATTCACCTTCAGCTTTCCATCACTGGATTAAACACAATGCTTCCTGGATTTAGATTCAGAACTTTATACGATCTCATTAAACATTGAGTTTAAACGTCAAAGAAATGAGCAAATCAAGATTTGTTAAAGTTTGTGTTAAATTTTTGAAAGTCAATAATATTATAAAATAATATTGTGAAACACTATTACAATTTAAAATAACCATTTTATTTTTCTTAATATATTTGAAAATGTAAATAATTTTCAGCGTCATTACTCCAGTATTCAGTGTTACATGATCCTTCAGAAATCATTCAAACATTTCTTATTATCATCAATGTTGAAAACAGTTGTGCTGGTTAACATTTTTGTGGAAAACGTGATACATTTTTTTCAGGATTCTTTGATGAATGGACAGTTCATATCAGAACAGCATTATATTATCATTCATGAATTTGAAACTGAAATCTTTTGTAACATTATAAATGTCTTTACTGTCACTTTTGATGCATTCTTGCTGCATAAAATTTATTAATTTGTAAAAAGAAAAACTAAACTAAACAAAAAAAACTAACTGGCCCCAAAATGTACTAACCTCACAACATCACATTTATTTTACTAATACTTAAAAGGCATTTTAGGACATTAACAAATTAATTTGAATATTCTTTTTAAATTACTTTATATTTCTCACACATACTTTGAATGTAACGGTGTGTTCTAGACAGAACAAGCATACTACAATAATATATTTTACATTAAAAGTGCATTGTATATCAAAAGTAATATTCACAGGAATAAAGAGCAGTTTGATTATTTCTATTTTCCTTGGCATAGGTTCAAACAGTAGACACATGAACATCTGACTCGCATTAGATCCCTGATAAAGCTATGATTAAAGCCTGAAAGTCATCTTAATCTTTAGTATTTTTATACAACGCATATGAACATAAGTGAAAAACTTAAAGGTGCTGTATGTAAGAATGACAGCTAGTGAATGAAATGGGTACTGCAGTCCAAATTCAAAATATATCATTTGCCCCGCCCCCTCCTCCTCAGAATCGATGCTCACACGGGTTGCCAGTTTGAGGACACACAACGGGAATGAGCACAATTGACAATGGAAGGTGAGGAGTTGATTTTTCCGCATTTTAATGTGCTTCCGTTCATAGAGATTTTTAAATGGATACTGAGGCTTTTTAGGTCAGGTAGAATCTGTGATCTCTAGTTTGTTTGCTGGCTTCCATGGCTACAATACACTGTGTTTTCCGCCAACTGGCAACCTGTGGTGTCGAAATACTATTGGGTTAACTGGCAACGTGCGGTATCGCACAAACCAAAACAAAAACATTCCGTCACGGAATGCACATTTCAAAGTAGAATAACTGGCTGAACCTTTGTATTTCAGAGTAACAAGTATGTGAACTTAGCATTTTTCCATCTGCAAACATACTATGGTATTTTTATACTTTAGTACAGACAAAAACTTACATACAGCACCTTTAAGTAATGATGCGCATTATAAGATATTACATCCCACTGCAGTCTCAATGTGAGAGATTAGTGCCTTAAGTACTTTCCATAAGTATATGTGTGTCTTAATCCCAGGTTTAATGTCAATGATAGGGCAGCTAACGATTTGTTAAATGGGCCACTGGTTTCTGGAGGGGTCCACAAACAGGGGGAAAGAGCTTCGTCATAGCTGAACTAACAACCCTACTCTAGCTCTTACTACCCCTCTCCCAATCTCCCTCACATGTTCTGTCCAAAACAATACAGGAGTCTGTCTGGCCAAGCATTCTCCCATGAGACCCCTTCACCAGAGTGCACCCCTCTGATCCACTCATTAATTAGATTTCCATTTATCCTCAATTCCCGTCAGAGCAGAAGGGAAATGATTTGCATTGAGTGAGTTAGATTAAAAAGGGAGTGTAGAGGGTCCTGCCAGCAAGCCTTGCTCAAACACACACACAGACAAGTATGTGCATTTACACACAAGCACAAAGCTGGTGCTGTCACTGGACGGGGTAGATCAATACTGATTAGCAGGAGTTAGAGATTTGTTTAGTTGATTAGAAAGGTCAATTACTAATTCTGTACTTAGTTAATCAGCAGCTTGTTGCTGGTGACAGCCATCCTAAATGGCACATTATGGATTCCAGAGGCCATATTATCTTCTTGATAGTGTATGTACACTCGTACTTCATATTTGAAGGAAGCAAATATGCTTCATAATGAGTTAATAGGCAAAATAATTGTAAAAGAAACAAGCCGATATACAGTATAAGCAAAATCAAGTGACATACAAACGGTTAAAGAATGTTTGGTTGTTTTAAAATAATGTTATACACACATCTGTAATTTAAACATCTTAATATCATACTCATCACACCAATACATTTTATATTTTTACAATATATTATAGCATTTATATATATTAAATAATGCATATGTATATTGTATAAAATATGAGCAATTGTATGTTTCTATTAACGTTTTGTCTTTCAAAATGAATGCAGTTTAACAGTCATGAATGCTCTTTTATCGTGGGAATCTTTTAGAGGCCATTAAAGCACATCTGGGAGACAAGATGGTTTGTTTTTAACCCCAAGGAGAAAATGAATTCCTGGACCTTAAACTGAATTTTCTCCAAAAACCTGACTGCCCCAATTCACTTTCATTAGAAGTCAAACACACTAATCGTGCCCCTGTTGCGCATCTGAAACGGCCACTTGGCTATTACGGGGAGTAATCTTTATTTAATAGATTTAACATCCATTCTCGCTCCCTAAACCTCATGGGACGGGGGAGGACAGACACACGCTCGCACACAAACCCACCCTCTCGTCCCCGCGTTGGAACACATACACCTGATGCTCATGTTTGTGTTCAAAATTCAATTACCTACTTATTGATACTTCACAGAGATATTTAAGATGCAGACATGGTGAGTGATTTCCCAAGGGAGCCACTGCTTCCTCTTAATGTCCCAGCCGAGAGCTCTCCTCTTCTCACCCCTCCCTCCAACCGCTTGACACCACGAATCATTACACACATGCGCTCACACACACTGCCAGCCCTGCCACAGCCTATCCCTGTTCAAGAGGTGTCCTTATTAATAGGCAATCAGTCAAAATTCATTCATTAAAAACCCTAAAAGGTTTCACACAGGCGCTATGATTAGCTGGGAAAGAAAATCCAATGAATTCCTAATGTATTTATGGAAATAAGGTGTCATTTCCGATCTGTTGACAGAGGTGGTGGCTAGGACAGAGAAGGGAGAGCGATTTAGATGAATTCCCTCCACTTTCTCGCTATAATGGTCCAAATTCTAAGCTGGGCTAGGGTGCATCTGTGCAGTCGAAGAGTCTGAATGACGCCATAGGATGTCAGGGTCAAAGTTTCTTACTCCGTATTTTTTACTTGTTTTACAGTGCAAATATTTAAACGTTATTAAAAGAAGATAAATATACTTGAGAATCAAAATCATTTAATGCGTTGAATGAAAATAATTATCATCATTTTTCTCAATCTCATGTCGTTTCAAATCCCTAAGACTGTCGCTCTTCTTCGAAAACACAAATTAAGAAATTTTAAATGAATCAGAGATTGCTGTCCCTCCATTGACAGTCCACGCAACTACCACTTTGTCGTTTTACAAAATGTCATAAAGAGATGGTAAAACTTATCCATCTGAATGGTTTAGTCCAAGATTTGGAAGAGACTGGATGGCTTTATATGATAAACAGAATTAATTTAGGTTTTTATTCACATATAAACATTGATCAGTGAACATAAACAAGCTCAACCGAACCTGCTTGACATGCGACAACAAACCTTATAGGTTCTTGCGTAAACTTAAACATGTTGCGTAACACTTGAGAATGAACCTCATTGGTTCTTGCGTAAACTCAAACATGCTGCGTAACACATGAGAATGAACCTCATTGGTTCTTGAGGAACCTAAAACATGCTGCGTAACACATGAGAATGAACCTCATTGGTTCTTGCGGAAGCTCAAACGTGCTGTGTAACACATGAGAATGACACTCATTGGTTCTTGCGGAACCTAAAACATGCTGCGTAACACATGAGAATGAACCTCATTGGTTCTTGAGTAAACTCAAACATGCTGCGTAACACATGAGAATGAACCTCATTGGTTCTTGCGGAAGCTCAAACATGCTGCGTAACACATGAGAATGAACCTCATTGGTTCTTGAGTAAACTCAAACGTGCTGTGTAACACATGAGAATGAACCTCATTGGTTCTTGCGGAAGCTCAAACGTACTGCGTAACACATGAGAATGAACCTCATTGGTTCTTGCGGAAGCTCAAACATGCTGCGTAACACATGAGAATGAACCTCATTGGTTCTTGCGGAAGCTCAAACGTGCAGCGTAACACATGAGAATGAACCTCATTGGTTCTTGCGGAAGCTCAAACGTGCTGCGTAACACATGAGAATGAACCTCATTGGTTCTTGCGGAAGCTCAAACGTGCTGCATAACACATGAGAATGAACCTCATTGGTTCTTGCGGAAGCTCAAACGTGCAGCGTAACACATGAGAATGAACCTCATTGGTTCTTGCGGAAGCTCAAACGTGCTGCGTAACACATGAGAATGAACCTCATTGGTTCTTGCAGAAGCTCAAACGTGCTGCATAACACATGAGAATGAACCTCATTGGTTCTTGCGGAAGCTCAAACGTGCTGCGTAACACATGAGAATGAACCTCATTGGTTCTTGCGGAAGCTCAAACGTGCTGCATAACACATGAGAATGAACCTCATTGGTTCTTGCGGAAGCTCAAACGTACTGTGTAACACATGAGAATGAACCTCATTGGTTCTTGCGTAAACTCAAACATGCTGCGTAACACATGAGAATGAACCTCATTGGTTCTTGTGTATACTCAAACATGCTGTGTAACACAGACGAATTAACCTTATTGGTTCTAGCTTAATTCAAACATGCTGCGTAACACATGGGAATGAACCTCATTGGTTCGTGCGGAAGCTCAAACGTGCTGCGTAACACACGAGAATGAACCTCGTTGGTTATTGCGTAAACTCAAACGTGCTGCGTACCACATGAGAATGAACCTCATTGGTTCTTGCGGAAGCTCAAACGTGCTGCGTAACAAATGAGAATGAACCTCATTGGTTCTTGCGGAAGCTCAAACGTGCTGCGTAACACATGAGAATGAACCTCATTGGTTCTTGCGTAAACTCAAACATGCTGTGTAACATGAGAATGAACCTCATTGGTTCTTGCGGAAGCTCAAACGTGCTGCGTAACACATGAGAATGAACCTCATTGGTTCTTGCGGAAGCTCAACGTGCTGCGTAACACATGAGAATGAACCTCATTGGTTCTTGCTTAATTCAAACATGCTGCGTAACACATGGGAATGAACCTCATTGGTTCGTGCGGAAGCTCAAACGTGCTGCGTAACAAATGAGAATGAACCTCATTGGTTCTTGCGGAAGCTCAAACGTGCTGCGTAACAAATGAGAATGAACCTCATTGGTTCTTGCGTAAACTCAAACATGCTGCGTAACACATGAGAATGAACCTCATTGGTTCTTGCGCAAACTCAAACATGCTGTGTTACACACGAGAATGAACCTCAATGGTTCTTGCGTAAACTCAAACGTGCTTTGTAACACATGAGAATGAACCTCATTGGTTCTTGCGTAAACTCAAACATGCTGCGTAACACATGAGAATGAACCTCATTGGTTCTTGAGGAACCTAAAACATGCTGCGTAACACATGAGAATGAACCTCATTGGTTCTTGCGGAAGCTCAAACGTGCTGTGTAACACATGAGAATGAAACTCATTGGTTCTTGCGGAACCTAAAACATGCTGCGTAACACATGAGAATGAAACTCATTGGTTCTTGCGTAAGCTCAAACGTACTGCGTAACACATGAGAATGAACCTCATTGGTTCTTGAGGAACCTAAAACATGCTGCGTAACACATGAGAATGAACCTCATTGGTTCTTGCGGAAGCTCAAACGTGCTGTGTAACACATGAGAATGAAACTCATTGGTTCTTGCGGAACCTAAAACATGCTGCGTAACACATGAGAATGAAACTCATTGGTTCTTGCGTAAGCTCAAACGTACTGTGTAACACATGAGAATGAACCTCATTGGTTCTTGCGGAAGCTCAAACATGCTGCGTAACATGAGAATGAACCTCATTGTTTCTTGCATAAACTCAAACATGCTGCGTAACACATGAGAATGAACCTCATTGGTTCTTGAGTAAACTCAAACGTGCTGTGTAACACATGAGAATGAACCTCATTGGTTCTTGCGGAAGCTTAAACGTACTGCGTAACACATGAGAATGAACCTCATTGGTTCTTGCGGAAGCTCAAACATGCTGCGTAACATGAGAATGAACCTCATTGTTTCTTGCATAAACTCAAACATGCTGCGTAACATGAGAATGAACCTCATTGGTTCTTGCGGAAGCTCAAACGTGCAGCGTAACACATGAGAATTAACCTCATTGGTTCTTGCGGAAGCTCAAACGTGCTGCATAACACATGAGAATGAACCTCATTGGTTCTTGCGGAAGCTCAAACGTGCAGCGTAACACATGAGAATGAACCTCATTGGTTCTTGCGGAAGCTCAAACGTGCTGCATAACACATGAGAATGAACCTCATGGGTTCTTGCGTAAACTCAAACGCGCTGCGTAACACATGAGAATGAACCTAATTGGTTCTTGCGTAAACACATGAGAATGAACCTCATTGGTTCTTGCGGAAGCTCAAACGTACTGTGTAACACATGAGAATGAACCTCATTGGTTCTTGCGTAAACTCAAACATGCTGCGTAACACATGAGAATGAACCTCATTGGTTCTTGCGTAAACTCAAACGCGCTGCGTAACACATGAGAATGAACCTAATTGGTTCTTTCGTAAACACATGAGAATGAACCTCATTGGTTCTTGCGGAAGCTCAAACGTGCTGCATAACACATGAGAATGAACCTCATTGGTTCTTGCGTAAACTCAAACGCGCTGCGTAACACATGAGAATGAACCTAATTGGTTCTTGCGTAAACACATGAGAATGAACCTCATTGGTTCTTGCGGAAGCTCAAACATGCTGTGTAACACATGAGAATGAACCTCATTGGTTCTTGCGGAAGCTCAAACATGCTGCGTAACACATGAGAATGAACCTCATTGGTTCTTGCGGAAGCTCAAACGTGCTGCATAACACATGAGAATGAACCTCATTGGTTCTTGCGTAAACTCAAACATGCTGCGTAACACATGAGAATGAACCTCATTGGTTCTTGTGTAAACTCAAACACGCTGCGTAACACATGAGAATGAACCTAATTGGTTCTTGCGTAAACACATGAGAATGAACCTCATTGGTTCTTGTGGAAGCTCAAACGTACTGTGTAACACATGAGAATGAACCTCATTGGTTCTTGCGGAAGCTCAAACATGCTGTGTAACACATGAGAATGAACCTCATTGGTTCTTGCGGAAGCTCAAACATGCTGTGTAACACATGAGAATGAACCTCATTGGTTCTTGCGGAAGCTCAAACTTACTGTGCAACACAGAAGAATGAACCTCATTGGTTCTTGCGGAAGCTCAAACGAGCTGCGTAACACATGAATGAACCTTATTGGTTCTCACATGTCAAGTGAACATGCTTGAGATTCCCGCAACTGATTTGTGTGTTGATGAATGTTTATGTGAAAAGATGCCTAAATAAAATCTGTTCATCATATAAAGCGATCATTTAAGTGGACTGTCAATGGAGGGACAGAAATCTCAGATTTCATTCAAATATTGTGATAAGATGATGAACGAAAGTCTTACGGGTTTGGAACATGAGAGTAAAAGATAACAGAATTTTCATATTTGGGACCTTTTACTTAAGGTATTAAGAGGTTTAAAAAAAAAAACAGTTAAATAAGTTAATCAAAATTAAGTGAGTTTATATTATATTTAAAGCAAGAAAAAATATCTGCCAATGGGGTAAGAAAAATAAATGTGATTCAAAATGAAAACAAGTTTTATTTCCCCCCATATTTGTTCTTTTTTTTGTCACTTAATCCTGGTCTTTTTTTTCACGTTTTATCTGGTATCTGCTATCGCACCAGAAAACACGTCACAGCGTCTTACGTCAGCAGCACTGTGGTGTCGTGAACGCGGATTCAAACAAAACAATAGGTTACTTGCGTAACCCCGGTTCTCTGATAGCATTAAGTGAGGTGTCTCACTATGGGATACGCCCCTTCCGCGTATTCCTCAGAAGCCCTATTACATTACGCCAGCCCCAATTGGCTGGCAGACGTGACGTTGTGTCTGGGAGTGGCCTCCCCCTCCCTCAGTATAAAAGGGGCAGCACAACGTCACAACGACATTCAAAACAAGCACACCTCTTCCTCGCTTCACACAGCAAGGAGGGTGATCTGGTGAGACACCTCACTTAATGCTATCAGAGAACCGGGGTTACGCAAGTAACCTATTGTTCTCTTTCAAGCATACGTTTCGGTGTCTCACTATGGGATATCCTAACTCCCGTATTGCCAGATAGCCTGCCTTGAAGTCTCCTGCCAACCACCATAACTATATTCAGGGCTGAACAAGTCATGACTCACGACTCACATTCCTACGCTCAATACTGCATGTGCTAACGTTTGAGCTGTAACATCCAATTTGTAGAATCTTGCAAATGTATGCGGCGAGGACCAACTCGCCGCTTCACAAATATCCTGTATCGTGACTCCTTTAAAAAGAGCCCACGACGTTGACATTCCCCTCGTTGAGTGTGCACGTAAACCAGACGGGGGCACAAGACCCTTGCTAGAATATGCCAATGAAATAGCCTCCACTATCCAGTGCGATAAACGCTGTTTAGTAATCGGTTTCCCCGTACGTGGTTTCGCCCAAGACACGAACAGCTGGTCATTCTCCCTGAACCCTCTGGTTCTTTCTACGTAAATGCGTAAAGCGCGCACTGGGCACAGCGCATTCGACTTTTGCTGTTCTGATGACGCAAAAGGCGGTGGGGAGAAGGCTCTCAACTCAAGAGGGATGATAGAATTCATTATTTTAGGCATGAATGCAGGATTAGGTTTCAGAATTACCCCTGCATCCGCATGCATGAACTGCATACACGCTGAATGCACCGAAAGTGCATGGATCTCGCTTACGCGCTTCGCTGAAGCCAAAGCTAACAGCAGCGCTGTCTTAAATGACAATATTTTTAAATCAATCTTGTCCAACGGTTCAAATGGGGACATTGAAATAGCATCAAGCACCAATGCCAAATCCCATGAAGGAGAAAGCGGTTTTGAAACTGGCAACGCGCGGCGTGCGCCCTTCATGAATCTGCATACTAAAGGATGCTGCCCAACAGTTTTGTTATCAAAACCTATGTGACAGGCAGATATAGCGGCCAGAAACACTTTTATGGTTGAAAACGCTTTCCCTTGGTCTATCAAATCCTGCAGAAATGATAGAACGACCGCCACCGAACACTGAAAGGGAATTTCGTGTTTAGCCGTGCACCAACGTTCAAACACGCCCCATTTGCACTCGTAAAGAGACCTAGTAGACGAGGCTCTAGCATTTTGTATGGTCCTGATAACACTGTCAGACAGACCAGTTGTGTTCAAATTAAACCACTCACTGGCCAGGCCCATAGTGCCAGGCGTTCTGGATGAGGTTGAAATATCTCCCCTTCTGCCTGGGACAGTAGATCTCTGCGCAACGGGAGAGGCCACGGATCGTCGTATAGCATATGTATGATCTCCGCCAGCCAGTGTTTCCCTGGCCACCTTGGAGCTATTAGTATCAGCCTCAATCCTTCCGCCCTCACTCTGTAGAGTGTTGGGGATATTAACGCTATCGGTGGGAACGCGTAAAGGAGAGTGCGAGGCCATTCGTGCGCCAACGCATCTATCCCCAGGGGCGCGCTCTGGTCCTTCAGTGAGAAGAACAGAGGACACTGAGCATTGTCGTGAGACGCGAACAGATCCACTGTCGCTCTGCCGTATATGCTCCAAATCTGTTCGACCACTTCCTTGTTCAATCTCCACTCCCCGTATAGAGGATTGCCCCTGGACAGCAAATCCGCACCCTGATTCATTACACCCTGTACGTGCGTCGCTCTCAGGGATAGAAGATTGACATTGCCCCATAAGATCAGTTTGCGTGCTAACATGTGCAAGGGAAGTGATCTGAGACCCCCCTGTCGATTTATGTAAGCCACAACCGTAGTGTTGTCTGTTCTCACAAGGACATGATTTCCCTTCAGAAAGGGAAGGAAATGCTTCAACGTCAGAAGAACGGCAAGCATTTCCAGATAGTTTATATGAAGATCGGCCAGATGATGACCCCATCTCCCATTCACTATCCTGCCCTCGTGAATGCCCCCCCAACCTGACAACGACGCGTCCGTTGTTATGACTTTCCTGGCTTGAACCACGCCCATGGGTACCCCCTGAACCAGAAAGGTTGGGAGTCTCCATTGACGCAGTGCCAACACTGCCTCTGACGTCACTCTCACTCTCCTTCGGGAGTGCCGTAGTGGATCCAGCCTCAGAGACGCTACCCAGCGTTGAAACTCTCTCATAAACAGTCTGCCTAAGGAAATGACTATCAGGGCTGAGGCCATCAGTCCCAATAGCCTGAGGCATGTGCAGAAAGAGACACTTTTTCCCTTCTGAAATTCGGCCAGGCACCGAGTGAATTTTACCCCCCTGTCCTCCGACAGTCGTGCTCTGAATGTCACCGAGTCCAGTGACAACCCCAGATATGTTATGGACTGCGTGGGAATTAAAACACTCTTTTCTGTGTTTAGTTGTAAACCCAGCTTCTGTATGTGTTCCAGAAGCATAGCTGTATGTTCTCTCGCATCCTGCTCTGACTGAGCTGTCACCAGCCAGTCGTCTATGTAAGTAGCGAGACGAATACCCTGTTCCCTGAGCGGAGTCAGGGCCGCTTCTGTGCACTTTACAAATACTCTTGGGCTGAGAGACAGGCCAAACGGGAGAACCAGATACTCGTATGCCACGCCAAGGAAGGCAAATCTCAGGAATTTCCTGTGGGGTGGGTATATCTTTATGTGAAAGTACGCGTCTTTCAGGTCGATCGACGTAAACCAATCGCCCTGGCGCACTATTTTTAGGAGTGTAGAATGAGTGAGCATTCTGAACTTGTTCAGTGCACGCAGATCTAATATGGGACGAAGACCCCGAGTTCCCTTCTTTGGAACGAGAAAGTACCTCGAGTAAAACCCACTGTGGCTTTGCTCGGGTGGGACCACTCTTATCGCCTTCTTGTTCAACAGAGAGGAAATTTCTTCCTGAAGAACATGCTTTAATTCTCCCCGCACCTGAGAATGAACTATCCCTTTGAATTGCGGGGGAGAAGTGACAAATTGCATTCTGTACCCGTACTGTATCGTTCTCAATACCCAGCGGGACTGTGTGCATTCTCGCCACTTGTTTATTTGCAGTGTTCTGGTGCCATCGTGTGGCTGAGTCGTGAACGAGTCTGTGATCTGTACTGCGCATGCGTGGGCACTTCGCGTTTGGACAGAGTTTAAGTGTCTCATCACCTCTAAGGGGGCGATAACCCCCTGAGGAGATGTAATATTGTGTTCTGTCAGTATGTTTTACAACATTTTTTGTGGCGTTATGTTTTCCAACATGTTTTGGGGGTACAGTGAAAACTTTATTGAGTTTTGAACATGGAAAGTGCTTGTCTCTCCGTCTCTCGTTCTTTTCACCGCTCTGCTTCCCCTGGCCCAGCCGGGCTCTGTTTTCCACACAGAACATCTGGAAGTGGGAACTTCGGAACTCGTTCCTTGTCGAACACTGAACCTTTGAGGGTCGGGAGCCAGCGAACAGGGGGGCTGTGGGCTCCCGTCCCTGAGGAAGGTCCCATCAAACTGCCTTCTTCTTCCTCCTTGCTCCCTGATAATGGGCATGAGGATGAGGTTGAGGAGCTGGCTGAACCGTCTGAGCTGTTGCAGGCGGATAGTTCTTTCTAGCCCAGGCAGTTCTCTGTTCCGGTGCTCCGCCCTGACCCGCTGCATTCACGTTCGGTCTCTGCCGTTTAGGAATACGAAAGCTGGGGGGTGGTCGGGCCGCGGCCTGTGCGAAGGTCTGCCGAGGTGGCGGAGGGGGTGCAGTCTGCGACTTTCTAGGCATGCAGAGTTGCAGAGTCTCATCGTCCCTCTTCTTCTCCTCGCATCTTTTTTGCATCAGTGACAGTGCTGAGCCAAAAATGCCCTCTGCGACCACCGGTGCGTCCAGGATGGCTTCTTTCTCCCTGTCAGAGAGATTGGCCAGGTTAAGCCATCTTCCTCTCTCCTGAATTACCATCGTGGCCATGGCCTTGCCCGCGGCTTGAACCGCGCATCTCTGAAGACGTAGAGAGAGATCCGTAACGACACAGATCTCTTCCCAATGTGTCTGACCTGGCATGGTCGACACTTCGTCCTGCAGCTCCGCTTGGTATGCGGTAAGCATAGAGATCGCGTTCAGAGCTCTGACAGAGAGAGCGACTGCTTTGTAAGCGCGCTCCGTCATGCTCGACTGGAATCTGTCCGCTTTGGATGGTAAAGTCGGATTTGCAGCCGCCGTACGCTTTGGTTGTAAGTGCGCGGCAACTAGTGGCTCCATGGGGGGCATTCGGAGAAGGCCATCCTTCTCCATCCCTTCCACATCAAGAGCGGATCCTCCCTGCACGGGCATCTTGCTTGTGAATGGTTTGTCCTTCCATGTCACCGCAACCTCCTCCAGCAGCTCTGGAAATACTGGAAGGAGCTGTCGTGCTGCCCGTTTCGCTCTCGGCAGCCTCTTGCCCTCATAGCGAGACTTTGCAGTCTCTGCTACCACGGTCGGCCACGGAATATTTAGTTTATCTGCAGCGCGTTTGCACACATCTTGCAGATCAACACTGAGAAGCGGAGAGGATGGTGCCCCGCCCGCCTCTTCCGTGGATCCCGCCGCGACGAGGAGTCGTGCAGAGTGCGCAGGGGGAAGGAAGGGGGAGTCCTCGAAATCTTCCTCTTCCTCAGAGAGAAGATAATCGGATTGTCCCTCTTCCTCGAAATCGAGCGCGTCCTCATCCTCGTCCGTGCTGAGCACACCAGGCAGAGGGACGCACGCGTCAAGCTCTTCACTCCAGGACAGAACTGCCGTGGTGGGCAGCTCTACTGCAGGAATGGTTACCTGCGGAGTGGCAGCTGGAACAGGGCTAGGTGACATGAGGGGATCTTGGCCTGACAGGCTAGCTTGGCGTGCTAGCCTGCGGCGAAGGCTCTTCATGGTGAAGCGTGCGCAGTGTTCACAGGAGCCGGGGTTCTCGATCGCCAATTGGGCATGTTTCAGCCCGAGACATGCAGAGCAGACCTGGTGTGTGTCCTTGCATGAAATTTTGTTCCCGCATGAACACAGTCGCACAGAATCTCCCTCACTAGCCGGGATGGTTTGCATTGCTGCGGCCATCGTTGTATCGAACAATCCTTGCAATCGGCTGGAATGCAAATTGAAGGAGCCAGACGAAAAACGGCGTGGTGGCCAGTGGTTCGTCCAGAGGTTTGTTCTTTGAAAAGGTAGGCTTCAAGGCTTCTGGTGTGAAGCGAGAAGAGGTTTTTGAATGTCGTTGTGACGTTGTGCTGCCCCTTTTATACTGAGGGAGGGGAAGGCCACTCCCAGACACAACGTCACGTAATGTAATAGGGCTTCTGAGGAATACGCGGAAGGGGCGTATCCCATAGTGAGACACCGAAACGTATGCTTGAAAGAGAACCGGAAGAGTAGACAATGCTTAATAAAGTCTTAGTTTTTGTTATTTTTGGACCAAAATGTATTGTCGACGCTTCAAAAGAGTCTAACTAACCAAATGATGTCACATATGGACTACTTTGATGATGTTTTCATTACCTTTCTGGACGTGAACAGCAAAGTGTGCTTACACTTACATTCAAAGGACTGAAAGCCCTCGGACTAAATCTAAAATATCTTAAACTGTGTTCCGAGGATGAACGGAGGTCTTACGGGTGTGGAACAACATTGGGGTGAGTCATTAAAGGTGAACTATGTAGGATTTTTACAGTAAAACATCCAGAAATCACTAGGCCAGTGTTATATATTTTGTTCAGTTGAGTACTTAGAATATCCCAAATGTTTTCAACTATTTGTAAATCGTGAGAAAATTGCTATTTTAACCAAGGAGCCGGGACGTGTGAGCTATGCGTGTGAGGGAGTCGCCTGTTGATTGCGTCATATCTGCGTCACCCTCGGTCTCCGGTTTTATTCAGTGAAACACTTTACTCTCACTGCAGAGTGAACAAGTGTCATAGCAGCCGCCGAGCGAACGTCATAACTTCCTTTTCAACACACTCAGATATATCTAATACGATAAACAGAGCTGCGTTACCTCACACTCAGCACTGGAGAAGAGGAAGTGCCGCCGGCAACCGTGTCATAATAAAAGTCCCGACAGCGACTATGCCATAATAACAGTCCCGCTCTTCAATCGCTCCTGCGGCCTTGCTCAGCTCCACAACACTCGGTCCTGCTCTGCTTCACTACAGTAATGTTAATAATCGCATCCATGAACATGATTTCTGCCCGAGTCCTATCCTGACTGTTTTCCACCGGCTGTGGGGTGAAGACCACATGTCCCAAGATTCTGCGCTCAAACGTGGCGTCATCAAACTACGCCTTTGTTTTGAACAGGCGACCTCTAGTGGACGGAAAAGTTACATAGTGTAGCTTTAATGGAAGAAATTTCATTTTTGGGTGAACTAACCCTTTAACATCTTGTCATTTTGCTTCCCAAGCAAATGTATCTTGATTTAAGAATGTTTAGGTATTTTACTGAAATTAAGAGAAAAATATTCATTTCATTTTCACTAATTTCATTTTTTGCAGTGTGAAGTTAAGGATTAATTCTGCCCATTCTGCCACCATATCAGCCATAAAGATGCAGGAAGTGAGCAGGACTGTGTGAGGGGAGGGGAAGATGAGAGGCCAGGAAGACAGAGGAGAGTAAAGTCGAGGAGAGCTTTCCCCCAGCTCAGCCTGTCATCTAGCAGCACTTCATAACTGCTTGCCCCTGCGGTCGGGTGTCTCTGATGGATTGATGGAAGCACATTACTAGGGTAGGGTAGCATCACTGCAATCATATTCAGCGACACACTCCGCTTAATAGAGAAGAGATTGATCTAGGGGAGGAGGCAGTGAACATTGGGGCCATTAGCGCTGGACGGGTCTGACCTTCATACTGGGTGCAAGAACAGATTGAACAGCAGGAGGTTCTTGAATGCTGCAAGCCAGAGTTTTGTTCCTTTCTGAATCTTTAACGTTTATCATATGCATTTCAACCAGTTCACCTCCAATATAAAGCCCCATCTGAGTCAATGATATGACAACCAGTTTTTGTGCGAGGATTACAAATGCAATTCATGTACACAATCACTTGAATATACCTCCTCTGAGCAGGTTTTTAAATTTCTGTATTAAAATTAATTTAGCTCTTTTTTGGAGGTAAGGAGGTCAAAAACAACAAACTGTCCTGGTACTATATTGAAGGAAAAAGCCTCATTAATTATTCTTTTTGCATATTCTTATTATTTCTTAGGAAAAATATTTTAACAAAACGTCTTTAATGCTAAATAATATTTTAAAATGTTTTGTTCACTAAATCAATGTGATTCAACCAACAAACAAAAAAACAAAACAAACAAACAAATAATATTATAGAGAGGTCCCTGCAGACACTCATGAGTGCATGTCAAGGTCAACAAATCTCTAAAATATCAGATAATTTGGCCTTTTTATTAAAAGGCAAGGCTCGATTAGGCTGCAAAATGTCAATGTCATTGACTCCTCAAAAAATATCATAAACAATATATTTATGAATAAATAATTCATTATATTTTTTTATACACACATATACAGTAGTGGCAAAAGGGATGTCTGGCCTACGAAAATTGACACCTTTACCCTTTGTTAAAATATTTTTAAATTAAGCAATTGTTGTATTTGAGATAACGCAATGAAATGTAAATTTACATAATTTGTACATCATTTCTGCACAGGCTGTCGTACAAAGAAATTATGAACATATGCAAAACATGAGAACCACAAAAAAATGGTTCTTGGCTCGAAATCATAGGGGAACCATTTTAGTGCTATATAGCATGACCTCAGTCATCCCAAAGAACAGATGAAGAACCACTGAAGCACCAAGATTTGGTGCTATACAGCACTTAAAGTGCTCTATCTATCTATCTATCTATCTATCTATCTATCTATCTATCTATCTATCTATCTATCTATCTATCTATCTATCTATCTATCTATCTATCTATCTATCTATCTATCTATCTATCTATCTATCTATCTATCTATCTATCTATCTATCTATCTATCTATCTATCTAACACACTCGCATGTATTCAAAAAGGAAATATGAAAATAAAATAGCTTTTTACTTTACACCACATTAAATTTCTAGCCCTTGAGAAATTTCTTTGTACACAAAATATTTTTTCAAAACGAAATGAAACCAACATGATTACAAACAGTATATCTATTCTTTATTGTAGACACTCTTATTTGTCATTGAGCCACATATGCTCCTACCATAGCATCTGTAATAAATCATGATATCTACCCAGGGAAACATTAGACTAACTAGATTACTACATTTTCTGAAGAATGCACGCCGCCAAGACACTAGAATGGTTGCCAGAGTTTTAAAAAGGTTTTTAGTACCGGTACATTCCTGAATCGGATCACTTAGAAAAGTAATATAGCCCACCTCTCCTCAACAAGCTACACGATTTGAGGTATTATTCATGTTTAATCCTCAGGGTTAGGGAGTTTTGAAAACCCCTTACTGGGCATTATTCTATATATTCCTATTTTCCTGCTGCTTATTTCGGTTCAAAACAAGCAAAAGATGCAGTTGTAATCTTGTTAGACCTACAAAATACTGCCAAATTGTTTAACGCCCCATTTAAAAAAAACACCCCCACAATTATTCAAGTAGAAACAAGTGTGTTACATCATCTGTGCAATCCACCGCAGTGGAATCGGAGGTATCATCAGCATCGCCTGAGGCCTGGCTGTCCCAGAGGAGCACTCTCCATTCAATTACCTTCAATAACAGTACTTATCAGTGTAGTGACTGGTCCTGTGGGAGCGGATGGGCCTGATGACCATGCTCAGCAGCCCCCCGACAGCAGCATTCATCACGGCCTGGAGCAGATGGGTACTGGTGGGGGGCTGGAGGGGTAGGCACGCGTCAGGCCCTCCCACAACGACCCTGATCAGCGTCACTCAGCCAGGAGAGGAGGGGGTAAACGTCCCCAAGGAGACTGGTGTGGCACATGTCACGCTCACACACGCAAATAAATACACACACGCACATGATATCCTTATCTGCCTATCGTCGCACCCCCAAAAGGTTTACGCACCACAGTTAGCAGTTACAGATGAAAATGTGCTGACCCACTCAGCACCAAGCTATTAAAATACTTAATATACACTTATTTATACGTTTTAAGCTTTAACATAAGTCCACGATTAATCAAAGCTTAATATATGCTGCAGTTGATCATATTTTTCCACCCCAAACATATGCGGCTAATGCATCGAAAGGCTCGGCATCTACATGTGCCTGAGCCGAAAAACTAAATAAATATATAAAACAAATGTGTGGCTGATAACCTTGCCTTTGGGGTGAGTTTTCACTGCCTGATTGCATTATCCCCATTAACTAGACCACAACTTTAATGGCCGTCGAGCCAAAGGTGCAGTAAATCTTCCTCCTCCTCCTCCTCCTCACCCTCCCGTCTCCCAACACTACCTCTCGTCAGCTCGTTTAAAGGCGCTGAAGAGAGAAAGAAACATGATGAAAAAGTAGCTCAGATTTACAAGGCTTCCCCTGACAGCTAGGAGAAGGAAGAAAATTAAACCACACCACATTAAAGGGCGCTGCGTTAAATGCTGCTCTGAGCCGAATGATAATCATAATTTCATATCTGTCTCCTCAGAGTAGGAGGCATTACATACCAGTACGCTTATTTAAAATATATCTTTATGGTATTGAAATATAGAATATTGAAATTATGCGGAACAATATAATAAATTGATGTAAGCACAGAGTGAATTAGTTGTCCTACATTCATGTTACACATATGTGCAAAGTAGGGTCCAAACACCTGAAACCATACTGTTAATCGACTATTGTTTTCATTTAAGCTGCACATTAAAAAAAAAAAAATTGTAATACAAAGAAACATTATAATATACACTTCTGTTCAAACGTTTGGGGTCAGTAAGATTTATTTTTGAAAGAAGGCTTATGCTCACCAAAGATGCATTTGTTTGATTAAATATTTTAAAATGTAATGTATTCTATTTTCAGCATCATTACTCCAGTCTTCAGTATCACATGATCCTTCAGAAATCATTCTAATATGCGGATTCGCTGCTCGAAAAAACATTTCTTATTATCATCAATGTTGAAAACAGAGCTGCTTAATATTAAGTGGAAACAGTGATATTTTTTTATCTATATATTACTATACTATATATATGTTTTTTTTTATCACATTCTTCTATGATGAATAGAACGTTCTATTTGAAATAATCTTTTGTAAAATTGTACGCATCAATTTAGCACCTCTTTGCTGACTGAAAGTATTAATTTCTTCAAAAAGAAAATATTTGCTGACTCCAAATTTTTGAACAGGTAAAATGTTTATGAAATATTTCTCTCTAACGAACTAATCCAAGTAAATTTGTGAAATCATTGTGTGAACGCCTTTGTACTGATGGTCAGGTTTTCTTTCTTCCATTGGAGAACATGATAATTTGGTTTAAAAGGGTTTTTAAAGAACTTTTTTTTTTCTCAGAGTATGGCCCTGTATGACGTCATAAAGGGCAGAATTCCTTGTATGGGCACTTCTCATGGATGAGCATGTGCGCACATCAACGAGCTTCGGTCGGGTAATGCAAGCCATCTGCAGCTCTGTCATTGTTTTTAGACCATGAAATCAACAATGTCACTAAAGAAGTGTGTTTTTGGTTGTGAGGTAGTGTTGTAGTCAAGACCACCTAATCCGAGACCAAGACCAATGTGTGCTGAGACCAAGACAAGACCAAGACTTTGAGGGGTTGAGACCAAGACAAGACCAAGACCAAGGCAGGACCAGACCGAGTCAAGACCAAGACCAGACCAGCACTTCATAGAGATCCACATTACCACCCGAGAAATGACTTATAACTTATAATAAATTACTTATAATAAATATAATTCGAATTTGTGAAAACAGCTCTCTTGCTCGTGATATTGGTTAATTATATCACGTGTTATAAATCCAGATCTCAAGAACTTTTTGCAACAATATCTTGAATTTTGTGATACATTTTTGGTGACATTTTTGACACCATCCCTAATTAATTTCTGAATCGGCACAATAAATAAATCAAATTAGTAATTGATTGCATCTGAAGCAGTAAGTTTTACATCCAATCACATTAATGATGTTAATAAATAAATCAGGCAATGCACTGGCAATTTAATAATATCCCAGCAGTTGTGGTCTTGAAACAAAATCCAGAGTCCTTGACAAGATCGAGTACAAATGTGGTCGAGACCGAAACAAGACCAAGACCAATGGTCTACAAAAAATGGTCTTAAGACCGGTCTCAAGTTCTTCAACACTATTGTGAGGGAAAGATAACCTTGTTCATGGGGGTATTCCAGAAAGCAAGGTTAACTCACCGTCACATATACCCTGAACTCTCGGTTGATTAACCCAAACCTTGCTTACTCGAGGTATGCTGGTTCCAAAAACGAGTCCGGGAGTAAGTTCAGCCAACTCAGAGTATGTTCCCGGTTAACACACAAGGCATTCTCAACAGAGCGATAAATCGATGATTCACCATGGAAACAGACGCTAAGAAAGTGTGCCGTTCTACTTCCTCTTCTTCTTTTGTTTAATGGCGATTTACATCACCAAATAGGTGGCGATGTGCACTAAGTAGGTTGTTATGCAATCATTTTTTCGTTTAATAAGTAATCTTTAAAAAATTATATTGTTTGTTGGATGCTAATTAATTGAAAGCAGATCCATGTGTGAGATGACAAAATAAATAATACATACATTTTAAACTTATTTTTAATTTATTTTATATTCTAATTCTTTAGAATTAATATATAATATTCTATATTATATAACTGAAACAAATTTGGTTATATTAATAACTGAATACCTCTTAAGCAAACTAACCCTGAAACATAAGCAGGTTATGTTCAGACAGTGAGTTGCCATGGTTACTTACATACCCTGGAAGTTACCTCCATTTTTGGAACCGAAAGTTGAGGTTAAACATATCCGGGTATGTCACATAACCTGCTTTCTGGTATACCCCCCAGCTTCCCAAAGAACCCAGCGTTAAGGGAACAGTGAATGCAGTTTGTTTTTCCGGAGCAGCAACGGAATTCTGCAAGTGTGTTTGTTTGTTCCCGGTCATAAGTCAAAGGTCAGGCGGTGAGTGAAATTGCATCAAATGTCTGTTTTGTTGGCAATCAGCACGTAAGTGCATTATAATGTAAAACACACAAACATATAGAGAATCCAGGGATAATGCCATGATGTATTGTGTGTGTGTGTGTGTGTGTGTGTGTGTGTGTGTGTGTGTGTGTGTGTGTGTGTGTGTGTGTGTGCTCGTGACTTTTTAGCTCCGCCCACTGCATGCATCCACGAGTTTGGCTGTTTTCAGAAAGAATCGGTACAGAATCGGGACCTTGACCTTGTATCTGTCTTTTATAAATATGATAATACTAAAGACTCTTCTGCGATATGAAGGATGCAATACTACTCTATAGGTACTAAAGATTAACATGAGATTGGTAGAAACTGTGTGTTATGTACCCTTTAAGCAAAACTTGTGGAGTTTATGCAGCTGACTATTTTCTAACTATTATTTCGCTCAATGGCATAAAGCTGTGACAAATTACGCTTGGCATAATCTTGGTTGAACGAGCCTGCTTTAATCATGCGTCTTGATGGAGATTTTACAAATCAACAGTGAACTCACAAGGCGACCTCTCATCACTTCACCAGTATATTTTCCACATTACAGCACCAAGTTTGACCAAAGACTTAAGCAACCAGTGGGTGGGTATAGCCAAAGATATATAAGAAACAAATGTGAAAACAAACTGACACTAAATCACAGTTTTGTCATAAACAGGTTATATATATGATGGAGAGGACCTGCTTACAGCATTGGAAATTAATTTTCTTACTCCTTTTTAAAATAATAAATGTCTTGAAGTATGTTGCATTCCTACAGAAGTCACCATGAAAAAGCAGAGGACAAAATGACTGGAGGGTGGAGACATCTAGGTTGACTTATTACACTGCTAGGAAGCCTACTGAGTGCAAAGTCGAATATATTAAATGGAGGCAGAAAAGACTCTGGTTGTCCTTTCTACTTGCCATCTTTACATAGAAAAGGTGGCATGGAAGCCAAATCCAAAAATGGCATATTTACCCCAGGAATTTACATTTAGACAACATTAATGCACTTTCACAAAAAAAAAAAAAAGAATTGCTATGGGATATTCTATATATTAAATGATGCATTAAAAAAACGTGAAATGATGCATTAAAAATATTCAAAAAAATTACGGCACTTATGCTCCGTGTCTTAAAAAAAAAAAAATCACTGAATAAGAGAGGAAAGTATATGTTATTATTAGTGCTGTCAAATCAATTAAATCGCATCCAAAATAAACGTTTGAATAAATAAAATTTTTCTAAGATGGAAATTTTTCAAGAAAATTGAAGCGGAAGTTGTCATAGTTAAGTCAACTTCTATAGCAGTGAATGAGAGACAGGTATCATTTTTGTATTTCCATAATAGCAAAAGTAAAAGCCCATGATATAGTTTCTACGACTTTCCAAAAGAGGGAAAACAATATTGAGAGATTGATTACAGCAGTCAAATTTGCCATCTCTCCCACAGCTGTTGTATTAGAAACACCCACGCAGCAGCAATCTTTTTTGTTTTGTTTTGTCATTTACTGACAAGGTAATATCACAATCTACAATGTTATAAATGTGTATAAAAATTTAAATATGTGAAACTTTACTAAACGCGTCATCACTGTCCGAAAAGGGTCCATAATAAGGTAAATTTATACTTTGACTTTGAGATTTTACCTGAAATAACCCTTTATTTCTCATTGAAGGAAAGCTTGTTGAGGGCCGTTTTTGCACACGCCACACAAAAGGTCAAAATGTCAGATAGAATGCAATATATTTGAAACAAGTGTTTACAACTGGTTTGCAGTAGTCACCTTTAAGTTGTGCAAGATTTGTACATCTGATGCCCATTTTCATCTGGTAAATCATGAAAACACTTATCTTTCCTGTAATCCTGCCAGTATGGATTATGACTATATCTAGCAATTCTGTGATATAACATTTCAGAGCCACTGGGCAACAAGCCAGTTCTGTTTAAATATAGAGTGGGGATTCATTTGAGACTTATCAAATAAAATACATTTTAAAAATTTGTTTTTTTTTTGTCATTTTAAGTCATTTTTCAGGTAGGTTTAAGTTAGATTTATGTTGTAGATTCTTTATAATAGTTTATATGTTATAAAGAACCTACAAATCTAACAGAAGGGACTTTTTTTTTTTTTTTTTGATTGATTGACAACACTCCTGGGCAAAAAAAAAAAGGGGCAAAGCCAAATGGTCTTAACCATTTTAATTACAAATCAGTGGTCAGGAAATTAGCAAGAACTGCAAACATACTGTAGATAAAGTAGCTTAGCACAGAATAGCCTTCTTCTTGGTTTTCTTTAAGTGTTTAAGCCGTGTGGATAAACTTGCAGACAGCATTTTACAGGAAGAAGAGTCTGTGTTGTTCCACTCAATGTTGATGGCTTCAAACAGTTCATGAGTAGTTGAAAAATGTCTCCCAGTTCATTTGCGTTTAATGTGAGACCAAATATTCACTATAGGGTTCCAAAACATGAACCTGATGGACTCGTTCTCAAGCCACTTCTTGGTTGTCTTTGCAATTTGGGCAGGAGCATCGTCTTGTTGAAAAATATCATCTGATCATTTCTCTTTAGATAACAACTTTTCAATTGTGGGACGCAAGGCATTCTGAAAAAATTACTCCAAAGCATTAAATGACTTTTCACAGTGAAGTATCTCACCAATACCAGCAGCTAAAAAGGCTCTCCATAATGACACCTTTCTTCCATGCTTCACTGTGGTAGAGATGCATTTATATTTCTCAGCAGACTTTCGAAGACACCGCTTTGGAGCATCACCATGCAACTCATGTTTCATTGTGATTCATCACTCCACACAAACTTCCCATATTCTGCCAAAAACTTCATTCCATCTTTCATGTATTTCTAAAACAGCAATGGCTAAGCAGTGAATTTGCTTACATTTTGCTAATTTCCCAACCAAAAATTTGTGGTTAAGACAATTAAAACCTTAGTGTTTAACCATTTTTGGCGCCCAGCCACAAGTGTAGATGTGTAAAATGTCTTAATACCATATGTAACAGATGCATTTGCATTTGTTTTTTGTTTGGTAATAACGCCATCTAGTGGAGGCTTTACAAAATCACAGCATAAACAGTGCACTGATGCATTGACTGTTTCTAAGAAACTAAGGCCTGGTTTTACAGACAGGGCTTAGATTAAACCAGGATTAGGCCTTAGTTCAATTAGGACATTTATGTAACTTTTATAATCGTGCCTTAGAAAACAACATTACCGGTGTGCATCTTGAAACAAAACAATGGCACTGACATATTTGAAGATATGTCAGTGCAAGTTTCTTTCAGTTAAAACAGCTCAAATATACATTTTAGCCTGAGACTAGGCCTTGTCTGTGAAACCAAGGGCAAGATTACTTACACTCCTCCAAGCCCAACTGATAAGCCAGATTCTGCAGTCCCTTCACCTTCTCCATCAGATTTGCTGTAGTCAAACTTCCTAATTCTAAAACAAAACAAGAAGACCAATCACATTTAATCTTTATTGGCCTATGCCAATGCCAGAACAAATAAACTATTGAAAATGACCATACTTTTCTAAATTCAATTCAGATTGAAATTTTATCTAATCATTATTAAGTGTTTTAACTGAAGCAAACATGTCACATAGGACCATAACAATAACATAATAAAATGCTAAATGATGCATCAAGAGGCCCAATTTTAATTTGATGTAAGTGATGAAAAAGGCAGCAGACCTTTCAACATTTCAATATCTTCTGACTCCAGTTCAGCCATCCATTTGGGCGGAGAATTTGTGATAGGCTGGAATAACAAACAAATGTCTTAAATTCATCTCTCATGTTTCATGTTTAAAAATAATTGATTAGGCAATAATAAAAAAAAAATTACTCACATTTTTAAAGGATGCAGCAAATTCTGAGACACCCGGTACTGTTAAAATATCAAAGGAGTGTGTGGGGCATTCAAACAACATTCAAAGATACATTTAAGAAAAGCTATTGTAATAATCTAATGCACTTCGTGTATTTCAACCAAAAATAACTTTGGGTCATATGTGGAAACATCTGTGAATATGACATATTTTAAAATACTATTCAATTACAAAAAATAAAATCAAACTTACACTGCTCTGGCCACAGGTCAGGTGAAGCCCGGTCAAGTTTTTCAAAACTCAGCAGAGAGGACTCAAAGTCCTCACCTATATGTATAAAACAATCATATATACTTTTAAAAAACAAAACAATAAGCACACATTTATTACAACAAGAACACATATTAGTGCAGTAATAATCCAGGTGAGTTTAAATTCTGTAACTTTGGGAACAAAAGTCCTCATGTGCAATAATATTTAGTGTACAAGTAATGTTATGATTGGTCACAATGGAGGGGGTGGTTAAGTTATGATTATTCAGTTGTGCATTGTTGTGATCATGCTGAGCTAGCTGCATTAAATAGCAATGCTTGTCAAAAATATATATTTAAAAATAGAAATAAGATACAACAAAAAGTCATCTTTTTTGCATCATTGCATTCGTATAATATTTAATACAGTAACTGGTGTCGCTTGAGACGTAGCTTGCTAATGATTGACTCCAAGCAATTTTATGACGCTATTCCCAGGAAAAAGCTTATTTTGAAACTCAATTCGTTCATTTTTAAAGAGGATATGTTAAACAGCATCACGGGTAACATGGTTTAATCGGTCCGTTGCGGTTCTACAATTACAACTATGCTGAGAGGAAAAAAGAGGAATTAAAATTTACCTCCATTCGGAGACGCCATCTTGACAACAACACACGTGATTCAAGGCAGCCAAAGGCTGAAGGCCGTGGATACATTAGCCCCGCCCTCTCATGTTGTGCTCTGTCGCAACCATTGACAGAGAAATAGAAAACATTGAAACAATTGGTAAACATGTTTCAGATTACTCGAAAAGCAACAGTTGTTTTAACTTAAGAGTTAATTTAATAAAATTGAGTACAAGATTCGGTCTGAGTTAAGCAGGATATGTTTAAGAAAACAATGAAGAAAAACGATTTGGTTAAACTTGCCAAATATACAGCCCCTCCCCCCCCAAAACGCAAGTAACTCAAGTTGGTGGAAAGTTTACGTGATAAAGTTTTAAATATGAATATTTTTCTTACACCAACGCATAGATTCGCTTCAGACGGCCTTTATTAACACTCTGGAGCCGCGTGGAGCACGTTATTTGATGGACAGATGCATTTTTATGGACTTCAAAAACTATGAATCAAATTCTAATGCTTGGATTAGCCTGGACTTTTGTAATATAACTCCGATTTTATTCGTCTGAAAGAAGAATGTCATATACACTTCGGATGACTTGGGGGTGAGTAAATTATGGGCTAATTTTCATTTTTGGGTGAACTATCCCTTTAAAAGCATTGTTGTTTATAAAAGTATGTTATATTTTCAGTAAAATACCTATAAAAGTTTTTGCTATCAAATAAAAAACTCTAATGAATGCTCATTTTTGCAGTGTATTAATTTTAGTCAGTTATTGATCTGCATTTAAAAGGAATAGTTAATCCAAAAATGAAAATTACCCCATGGTTTACTCACCCTCAAGCCATCCTAGCTGTATGTGACATTCTTCTTTCAGACAAATACACTCAGTTATATTAAAACATTTCCTGGCCCAAAATTTGAAGTAAAAAAAAAGTACATCCATCTATTATAAAAGTAATCCACACGGTCCTATTTTAACCACCCAGAACCGTATGGGTTTGGATGGATGCACTTTTTTAAACTTCAAATATTTTAATTGTATTTGTCTGAAAGAAGAATGTCACATACACCAAGGATGGCTTGAGGGCAGGCCCGGCTCCACGGGGGGCCAACGTCAAATAACCGATTTCAATATTTCAGCTCCAGATTTAGAGAGAGATCATGGTTTTCGGTTGCTTGTCATCAAAAATCTGCTTGTTATTTAGAAACTAAAGCCTGTTTTAAGTCTCTTTTTTCAGTCCAAGACGATTTTAAACCGTTAACGGAAAGACGTGTAAGAACTCGCCATAGTGGGGCAGAAATATCACCAGAATGAGTGAAAAACAATCTATTTAATGAGTTCTTGAACCACTGCGTCTCTGAGCAACACTGTTTTATTCCTCAAAGAATCAGCGTATTTGAACGAATCATGAGTAAATGATTTATTTAAGCTACCCATTCATAAATACAATTTGCAATTTGAACGAATCGGTTGAATGAAGGATTCAACTCACTCAATACAGCACCATGATGAACATTTTAGTTTCATATTTAAAAAGTAGCCTATTATTTAATTAATTACTAGCTAGGCTAATTAGGCTACATCTTCAACAGTGTAATTAGGTTACTTTACTATTTACTCTCTTTCTAAAAAACATTCCATTCCACTTGTTATTACTAAGTAGCCTACTTTCTAAAGCCTCGACCAGTTGAACAATATAAAGATAGACATGAAACTGCTCTTTTAATTCTATCAAATAAATAATATAAAATTTCATAAATTATTCTTGAACTGACCAAAGTATTTAAAGGGTGAAGGTTACATTACATTTTAATATAAGATGTAAAATTTTGATTTGACATAAGAGGACACAGATATGACATTTAAAAATACTGTTCATCTCTGGCTTTATTGCGTTATTTCAGGGTTTTGATCTTCTCTTGACTCTTTGACTAGGCTAGGCATGTTGCATATTAATTGTTCTTGGAACCTCAATGTATATTACATTTTTTTGTGTATTTCTTGCTACTCTATAATAATGCTCTAGTTGAGGTCATTTGTAGCGTATAGGGCCCAAACATAAACTCAAGCCCAGGGCCCCCCAGTCCTAGCCTGATTCTATTTATTTGTGCGACTGCTTGTAATTTGTTCTTATTTTAGTACTGACTGTTTACTTGTCTTAATATTTATTAAAATACTAATACTTTTTTTGTGGTGGGGCCAGTGCAAATTGGATGAACCTGTAGAAAAGCTCCGTTGCATTGAGCCTTGCAAATATAGAGTTCCTTTCAAGACCTGCCTCTTTTGTTATACAATTATAACAAAAGGGGAAAAAATTATGTTAAAAGTATGGGCCCACCAGGAATTTCAATTGGCCCACGCTGCAACTCAAAGCTGGAGCCGGGCCTGCTTGAGGGTGAGTAAATCATGGGGTAATTTTCATTTTTGGGTGAAATATCCCTTTAAGGCAACAATTACAGACAATACAAGGCAATAATGAAAGCAAACAGCAAAAAATCTTCAAATAACATTATTATTCCAGAACCACATAGCCAAACTACCAACATGAATCCAATTGAAATTCTGTGGCTATTTAATTTAACAATTAAACACAACTTGGGTAGCTTAGAAATAATATATTGTGATCCATATCAAATGTTACCTGTTTTTTAATACACAAATTCATACATTTCTTCTTAAATAGAGAAAAAGTATGTAACAAATGATATATAAAAAACACAATCAAGAGAGTGAATACATTATACAGCACCTTTAAATCTGAAAGGCACTTTATTACTTCTATCCGTTTATTTCAGATCAGCAACAGCAGGTAGACACTATAAAAATTCATGACTGTAAAATACTGTAACTTTGAAATACTATTTTAAAAAGTTAAATCACAGCATAACAGCAGCGTAAAGGCTGTCCTTCAACAATGAAATGATCCAGTCAACATGTAACAACTAAAATTGTTAAAACATTTTAAGCCCCAGGATAAAGGGTCTAAAACGGAACAGAAATAAAATGGTCTAAAAATTGAATAAAAATGTTGTCTAAAATTCCCAGGATTCCATCCACCTGAGGCCGGCCATGGAGGAGGCAGGGTCATGTGCCAGCGGCCCCCTCATGCCATAGGAGAGAGGGTGAAATAGGTAAAAGCTGAAACAAGTCAGAGCGAGATAAGTATTAGAAATGGACTGAACTTGTGACCCAAACAAACATTATACATAGAATATTTATACAATGCACAATTTTGGCAATAAAATAGCCTACTTTATTCATTTCCGATGGGACATTTTATAAAGAGTTAAGAGATGTGACAACTAAATTTAAATATTGTAGAGCTTATTACCTGTAGAAGAACCCTAACAAGAGTATAGATTGACCTCCTCTCAGAATATAACGGGATATGGATGAACTAAAGAGAAGTTGAAAATTCTGAAGGAAGACGTCCAGAGTAATACCTTAAATAAAGATGATCATTAAATGTGTTAACTGTAATAATGTTGTGCCAACAATCAATGCTGACCAAAACATTTTAAAGACCAAAGTAGGCTTTATATCATTTACATAGGGCTAATTATTAATCTTCAGTCCATATGAAAACAGTATGATAAGAATATCAGCAGATTTCTACCCTTTGGTTATCTGGTTTGCCTTTGTACCTGTGAGCATACTGCTGAACAGCATGGCAGGAAAGTAATGGTGGTAGTACAGTATGCGACCCATGATGTAGAACGGGAGGTAGTGTAACAGCCAGCCCAAAAGCAGCATCCCACCACCCTCCATGAGAGTGTGACAGTGCACTGAAAGAAAACATCAGCTGTTTTAGACTTCGGATTGACTAAATACTGCACAATCTGCAGTGCTGCTTACCTTTCCTCATTCCCTCCATCTCCACTCCTCTCTGTACAGCTAAAGAAGCCACTACCAGCATGACAACAAATAGAGCCAGACTCAATAGGTTCAGCCACCAGATGACCTGAGGATGAAATATGATGTTTTGGCAGTGGCAGGACAAAAGATCTTTGCAAACAGAGGGCATAAAAATGACACTTACTGGGTTGCCGAGGAGATAAACACGGTACTCTGTCTCATTCACTCCAGAAAACCTCAAACCCTATTAAGAATAATGATGAGATAGTACACAGATGTGGATCTTCAAAACAGTAACTAAAACAAATTTAAAACTGAAAAAATAGAAATGTTGTTCTAGTAACTAAAATAAAATAAGTTGAAGTACTAAAATGAATAAAACTTAAAGTGCCCCTATAATGCTAATTTATTAGGTTAAAGGTCCCGTTTTTCGTGTTTTTTTGAAGCTTTGATTGTGTTTACAGTGTGCAATATAACGTGTTCATGTTTCGCGTGTAAAAAAACACAGTATTTTTCACACAATTTACTTATCTGTATACTGCTGTTTTCACTGTCCTCAAAACGGCTTGAAAGATTTCCCTGTTCTATGAAGTCCCTCCTTCAGAAATACGTAACGAGTTCTGATTGTGCCAGCGGTTCCCGTGTTGTGATTCGACAGCAGCTTAGGGCACGCAGAGCGCACGTTACCGGAAAGGTCTCTAAGTGATCTCTAAGTACAGCGTCCCTGGGAAAGCCAAACAAAGGTGACTTAACTCCGGGATGAAAATAACAGCGTCTCGACGACATGGCTACAAACAAACTATACGAACGCAACCGAACGCAACACTTCCTATTCTCCACGCGGGAGCAACAAGACCACGCCCCCTTTTTCGCACGTTCTTGTGGGCGGAGGTTAGTCGACATACTGCTCTACTGACGTAATTAAAGCAGGAAATACCAGGATGTAGTCCTAACCAGCCGTTCGCTGTAGGCTTTGAAAGGGAACTTCTGTTAAATAAAATATCTCGCTTGGCATTGAACTTTGAGCTTTATAATTTTACAGGTATTATAAATGCTCTAACAGCAACATTACACACTAACTAAAGTTTGAAAAATGGGATCACGAAGAACAGGACCTTTAAAATACTACAATAGGTTTACATGTACCCAAGGTGGTAGGAAAAAAAAAAAAAAAAAAACCTTTTCTCAAATACATTGTCGTGACATGACATCCTTTCTGAAAGAGTCTGAAAATGCTTCGTGGGCAGACCATAGGAAAACAATAGGCTGGCATTCTGCAAATTTGTTACAAACATATGTAGGTTCGTGGAGGAAGTAAGACTAGAATTGCTGAAGACTCGTTTTGGCAATTCAGAATCAGTTCTTTCTTTTGGGAGACAATCTTTGAAAATTCACAAATATTACACACTGCATGAAAGATTTGAAAAAAGCATAATAGGGACACTTTAAAGCTAAATATAAATAATACATTTATTTAAAACAAACTAAAATTTGAATAAAATGAAAATAAAAGCTAATTCAAAATATGATTAAATACTATAATAGTATATAAATAATACTAAAATAACACTGCTAATGAAAACATGGCTTTTTCTTTAAACTGTCTATCAGATTTTACACAATATACCTGATAGTTGATGGGCCAGTGCCAGGGCTTAGAGTTTACCTCGTTGTCTTTGGGCTTCAAACCACTGTTTCCCTAAACAAAATACAATTATTTAACTTAATCCATATAAATTAATTAATAAATCATTCCCATGTGAAAATCTTACCCTGATCATCACAATATGAGACTCCCAGAGGATCTCCAGGAAAGTGGGTTTGAGCACTGAAAGACTGATATTGGGCACTACAAATACACAAAAACATTGCACAAATAGCAGAGAAAAACCATCCAGCGGCACATTTCTACCTATATATTTTAAAATGTGACAATATGGACATACATTTAGGGTTGATGTGATCCTCAATGTTCCACTGCGAGTTGAGGGTCTCTTTGACATATGGGCTACACGTGACCTCCACTTGTTCCCATCCCCTGTTGAAAAGTAAAAAGCAGTTTAAAAATATATATTTTTGTGATGCGTTATGCGCTACTGACTAGAGGTGTGTTTCCTGTATGACAATATAACTCACTGATTAACTACCATAGTACGATGCATCGTTGGAAAAACGAATCAACTAGTCACGACTGTTTCCCGAAACCATAGTAACATGGTTTTACATGGTCCACATTGGTTCAACATCGTTAAAGGGATAGTTCACCCAAAAATGAAAATTAGCCCATGATTTACTCACCCTCAAGTCATTCGAGGTGTATATGACATTCTTCTTTCAGACTAATAAAATCTGAGTTATATAAAAAATGTTCTGGCTAATCCAAGCATTATAATAGCAGTAATAGTTGCTGTTTTTGAAGTCCATAAAAAAATGCATCTGTCCGTCAAATAACGTGCTCCACGCGACTCCGGGGTGTTAATAAAGGCCTTCTAAAGCGAATCGATGCGTTTGGGTAAGAAAAATATTTTCAATGGCTCTGCATCAGCCGTCCCCGAGCCATCAGTTCTGGCAAATAAGGTCAAAATGCGGCTCGTGGCGTTTAATAAGGATTCATATGTCTATGTGTTTTTACTTTCATTGCTCTCATACTCTAAAATATCCCCATTGACATGCATTATACGACTATCACACAGCAACGGTTGGAGTTAAAAATCATCACATGTGTTCTACTGAAGAAACAAAGACACCTACATCTTGGATGCCCTGGGGGTAAGCAGATAAACATAAACAAATCGTTTTTGGGTGAACTATCCCTTTAAGATGACTGTTAGCTTGCTTATTGCACCCAAGAGCATGATCTACTGCATTTAAAGGTCCCATGGCATGGCATTTTTCTATTATTTTATAGTGTTTCCTGAGGTGTACTTATATTGTTAGTATGATTTTTACATCATAAAATGTCATAATTTAGAAATAAAAGGCATTTTTTCTATACTGCTGTTTGCCCTGTGGCTGAAGGCCCTGTTACAAGAGGCGTGTCTGCTGTGAGACTTCAGTAAAAACGCCCACTGTTGTGATTGGCTGACATCTTTGCATTTTAAATGAGCGGAGGGGGCGTGGTTTAACGAGGCACGAGCAGGCACGAGTCTGCCAGAGATGGACCTGTGTTCACTTCTCATCAGTTCTCTCAGCATGTCTCAGTTCAGGGTGAACTGTTGTAGTTACTAGAATATACTTCAGGTTATTAGTTTATTTCTAGTCGGAGGGGCTGTCACTCATGTCAGAAAGTTAGTAACTTTAGTAAATTATGGATCAGCGCTGATTCGAGACGCGAACCGTTTACGATTCAGTCCGATTTGGTGAACTGGTTCGGTTCACTAAAAAGAACCGATTCAAAAGAATGATTCGTTCGCGAACCGGACATCACGGAGACGGAGCGATTGCTAACAAAGTTATTTATAGTAACTACTGAGTTATGAGAGCGCTGTCTGTCATCGCGAGTTTATTGTGTTTGTATCTGAGAGTTCTGAATAAACACGAGTCCCAGTCACGCCGAGTCCGTCTTCATCATTATTACCAACTTTGTAACACATGCAAAGTACCATTACAGCGAGATGAACGAGTTAGTAAGTGTTGAGTATAGTATTATTTCTAGATATGTTCCAATCATATGAATAGTATCAGTGACGCGCATTGAGTAACGTTACACAGCGCAAACAAAGACACAACAGCAGTAATCGAATGTAATCCAGTTTATTGTGGGGAAAGCTGGCTAGCCTAGCCGGATACCCTTACGCTTACCCCCCTTCTGCTTAATCTCACGCCGCATTTGGTGCCTCCGCTGTGGGCCAGATGCAGTACTGGGGGTCGGGGATGTTGAAGGCCGAGCTTCGGCGTGTGTGAAGTTTATCTCTAAAGATGTGGCTCTGCCGATGTTAAGCAGAAACTCCCGACTGTATGCACATTTTAGAACAGATAGACGCGACGAGGACGTACAAAAACACTGACTCACAAGATAGAAAACACGAAAACACCTTTCTGTCGGGTATAATAAATAATTGCACGAATAATAAATAATTAGCTACACATCAGAAATCAATGATCACAGATCAGAAGGAACTGAAGAAAGACTTCTGTTTTCATTTGTACATCCAAACACTGAGAAACTGCCAGCATTCACTCGTCCACAAGCAATGATCTCTCCAGGACAAATATAGCGTTTGCATGGGCGTGCCAGATTCTCTGGGCGGAGGAAAGGGAGGAAACCGTTCCTGCTTGGACGTCAAACCAGGAGACTTCAGGATTGGCTCGTCTGGCCTGTCATTTTCTCAAAGGCAGAGAAAGACAGACAGAACTCGGTTTTACACCGATTAACATTTCTATCCACTTGGGGACAATATTCAGGCTAGGGGACCTTATATTAATGTTGAAATACCTCATAAAATGAAAATTTCATGCCATGGGACCTTTAAGTCCACGTCATTTAACAAAAAAAACTATGTTTCTAATCACAGCTTGAGAGCTGTAGTTCCAACCATAGACTGTAAAAAAAAAAAAGAAAAAAGATGACGACACACCTTCACTCTCTTCCATTGTATAAGTGAAGCTGCCAGTGTCCAAATATGGCCATGACATCTCGAGTCTCGAGTCTGCGCAGTAGTGAGTGCTCCCGCCTAATCAATCACACGCCCCTGAACTGTTTGTGAAATAAACAGTTATGGAAATGTAGAAATTCCCCAAAAAAGTATTTTGGTGCCCCAGTGAACCTACACTGCATCCAGCCACCTGGGGGCGATCAAGACACTTTGGCTTCACTTTTTAAGACTTGGCATGCTTGGTTAGGGATGTCACAAGTACCGGTACTTCGGTACCAAGTCGATACTGAAATTATAAAAATGTGACAATACCAGCATTTCTGTAGTATCGGTAGTACCGACTCCCGAGTATATTCGGTACCCGCAGCTGCGTTTAGTGGCTTCTGTGTTTATCTAAGCGCAGGGCTCCAGACTGTAGTCGAATATATACAAGTGTCTGTGGATATTAAACTGCAAAGTACTATTTAAATATTACTCCTCCATGTTCTGCGTCTCTGTGTGAATGTCGGGGCACAGGGGCGCAGGCGGGCGCGCACAAGCGCGTGACACTCGCTCGCTGTCTTTGTAGTCTCTGCCATGTGTCACTATATATATTTTTTATATATACATCTAGTCTATGGTCACTATATGAGGACACGAACGCATAAACCGTCCCTTCATAAGAATTTACCGTTTCATTTGAGAAAACTGTCATATCATGAACACAGACACTCAAAGGTCACGGCAACCCGTCAAAATAAAAGTTTGATTTAAAAAATTTAAATTGACAGAATATATCAGGCTACTGTTGTAGCCTAGAGTAGATTTAGCTATATGTAATAATAATAATACGTCTCTACTAATAATAATAATAATTATGCCTAGATGGTTGATTATTTTTCACTTGATTTATAAACAATGTTTACTTTTAAACAGCATACAGCCTTTAAATGTTTGTATTATTTACTTATAATGATTATCATCATAAATAATAAACTTAATACATTTAATTTTTTTTTCAAATAGTTAAATAAATAAAAAAAACATTTAGCTGTGGTACCGAAATTGGTAGAGTACCGTACAATTTTTATGGTATTGGTACGGACTACTGGAATTTTGGTACCGTGACATCCCTAGTTCCAAGTTCCAACCATGCAAGTTTGCGACATGTTTGCAAATGTTCTTTCGCACTATGGTTTCGGGAAACGCCAAAAACAGAACTTGCAACCATAGTTGGCTAAAGACGCTTCAGGGAAACACACCCCGGATCTAAGATTTTTTCTGAACAAACACTCTTACCACTTAGGAAGGGTCTTTCCAGAGGAGCAGAGCACGCAACCCGTGGAGCGATGGAGAAAGCGAACTTTGCTACGCAGCACCTTCACTGGATCTCCCTTCCTCCCTCCACACACCTCCACCTGCCACAAGTCATTCATATCTCCGCTACCATTCTGAAATGAAAAGTGATTACGTTAGATGATGCTACTGCCTTTGAACTAATATAAATGAGAGATTTAAAGTTGTGCTGAAGTTCGCTGTTATCGAGTAGTATGACATCCTCCTTTTGCTGGCGATCTGATTGCACACAAAATATGAATTACTACTTTAACCAAAACAAACTGAATCTATTAGACTGATAAAACATAAAACCTCCTGATCAACTGACAGGTTTCTTTAAGGTTTAGTTTCTATAAGGTGCAGCATGGATGACGTATATTTGTAGGCCAAAACTTGTAAACGAGTGCACTTCTGCTTCCATTGTCCTGAAGTTAATGGTTTATTTGAATGGGTTTTTGGTTGAATGCCTGAAATAAGCTCTGTGGTTAAGACAAGCTCAAGATATGTTCACGTTTTATTTTATACACTTAAAATACAACAGTAATAATAATCTTTTACCTGATAAAAAGTGGCTAAATGGGACTAGAGGTTGTCAGGGACATCAAACGTCATTAGACTGAACAGCCTCATTACGTTCATAATCATGCTCTTGCAAACTCTACTATCTCAAACTTTCAGGGAAAAACTTTTTTAAATAAAGAAGCTTAGTGATTGTGACTGAAGTCGTGCGACCTTGGTGTAGTTTGTTTATAGCCTACGTTTAGCTTTTTACTGCCGCAGATTGAATTTAAGTTTCTGTTGTGTTCATTTGTGAAGATTATCATGATAAACATAGTGTGCAAAAAAATGTTATCCAATAATCCAAAAGCCAATGGAAACATCATATTGTGTTTTTGTCGAAGGAACCAGGGGGATGCTATAACTTCCGAGTTAAAAAAATACATCACTGCAGCACTCTTTAACACCTGTAGTACATGAACTGTAACTTCTACTAGTACTCACAATGCCGTATCCTGTGACCTGCAGGTGTTTTTTGGTCAGTGGAGCTTCATGGAAATGACTGTGAAGATTCCTTGTAGTTCTGATGAGGAGAATCAGGTGTGCACTGTTACTATTATTGTAACTTTTACTTTCAAAAATAAAAAAACCTTGATGCTTACTCTTTGTGTTCCAGTCTAATGATGTCACCATGTCGGACCAGTTCTGGTGACCCTGTGAGATCTTAGCAGAGAACAGGAGTTATTGAATCTTGTGCAGTGTCGATATAGAATAGTTAAGTAGTGCAAACATGTAAAAGAACTCACCGTCAGAGTTGTCAGGTCTCTTGACCAACCACAAGTTGTTATAATCTTTGTGCAAATAGGCTGTAACCTACATGGGTGAAGATACAAAATAGATTTATAGATTATTTATTGTTACACACTACTTAAGAGAATAAAGTTCTAAATACAAGCCACATACAGTACCAAATATACACATTTGGATACTGTACTGTTCAAAAATGTTGGGTCAGTAAGGTTTTTTTAAAAATGTTTTGAAAGAAGTCTTTTATGCTCACAAAGGCTACATTCATTTAACCATAATATTGTGAAATATAATACAATTATTTTATTTTTAATACAATAAATGTTTTCCATTATAATATATTTTACATTTTAATTTATTCCTGTAATGGCAAAGAAGAATTTTCAGCAGCCATTACGCCAGTCTTCAGTGTCACATGATCCTTCAGAAATCATTTTTATATAATGATTTGCTGCTTAAGAAATATTTCTTATAATTAGCATCACTGTTGAAAAGCTGCTTAATAGTATTGATTTGAAATTAAAAATCTTTTGTAACATTACAAATGTCTATGTCACCTTTGATCACCGCTAAAGTTGTATACAATATTAAACTGAATAAAAATCTTACTAATCCTGCAAATATAAATTATAGAAAAAAACCAGGTCAGATTTTCACCTTGAAATCTTCCATATAATGTTGTCTAACTGTTTGGGTTTGGTAAGAGTAGGGCCTTGTTTACACCTGGTTTTAAGATACATTTTGGTCGACCGGATCACAAGTAGACGAGGGAGACAAATACCCGTTTACAACTGGGGCCAGATTGACTAAACAGGGCAAATTAGCACGAAAGTACAATTCCAAAAAAGCGCAGATGGGAGTGGAAAGTTTGGCACGTAATCTACTGACGATGTGAAAATTAAAGAACACAGACGCAGCCGGATCATTTCCATTTTGACCAACGCAATCTACCAGTTAATATCTGGTTTAACATGCTTTTTTGGGGGCTGTAAATAATGGTGCAAACATCAGTTAATTGACGAGCGCAAACCTTAGTAAATCACATTGCATGATTCATTTAAATACTCTCCTCCCAAAAATGTTGCATCTCAGCCGCAAAAATAGCTGCCCACACCGTTTCAGCGTTAATTTTTTACTGTGTGTCTTTAGTGAATCCTGATAGTAGTTTAACACCAAAAAAGGGTTTGCATTTGTGCAAGCTGATAGTAAATCTGGCCCGATGTGTTTTAATCTGTCTCTTTTGTCCACTTTCAACCACTTCTGTCCTGATTTCTTTGATTTCCATATATCCTGGGCGGTATATACATTATACGTATATATAATGTATATAGCGATCTAATGGAATGCACCAACATATGAACGCACCCAGAAATGACGGAAAAACACACGGAGAGCTTTCATTTCTGCTCTGATAGCCACAGGACCACTCCGAACACAGTGAGTGCGTGTTAGAAATCATGGTGAGAGAACTTGGTGCTTGGTACGTTTTTCATCTTCAAGCCAAACGTAGGTCTTCATCTGACAAAGTTTAAACCCCGTCCTGACTAGCGCACTTCCCATAATGTTTACACATTAAGTAAGTAGGTGGAGAGTAGGCAGTCTTTTGCGGCTGTTGGAAAGCATTCCACCACGTGAGCATTTACACTATGAAAGCAATCCCGTCAAATGACAAGCTCAAAACGTTTTAGACCACGTTTACACCTGCATTTAGCGCCGTCCACTTGTGATCTGATCAACCAAAAGCATCTTAATACCAGGTGTAAACTGGGCCTAAACGAGGGTGGTGAACTGACCTGCTGCTGATGAGCTCCAACCCCCTCTGGGTAAAGGTGCCAGTGAGAGTGCAGATATCCTCCCGCAATTCGCAGATTCTTCACTGTTATGACAGAGCCATATGCCAGATCTGTGCAGAAGGAGGAGTAAATGCTAAAGTAATAAAAGAAACACAAGCAGTAAAAATGTCAAATATTAAGCTTTTAAGTTGTGCTTACACTCAGGCAAGGAGGCGTTGTGTAAATTGTTTCCAATCAAGCGAGACTGGAAAGCAGAGCTAAAGAAACCATCCCCAGGACCGCTGTGTATGAAAAAGAAGGCTGTTAAAATTATATTTCATTGTATTAATTACCAACTGCTTTTAGAATAGAACTGAATATCAATATTGGCACAAACATACCTTCTGTTTAAGACAATGAAGTGGACGGCAAATATTGTAGTGTACAGAAACATTGGGAGCATTATCAACCCGAAAACTCGAGCAAGTAAGTGCTTCCCAAAATCCACCTAGAGAAAAACAAGAAACAATTTTCAGCATACATTACGATAAAAAAAAAAAAGATTTTTAAAAATAAATTAATACTTTTATACAACAACAATACATTAAATTGATCAAATATGAGAGTAAAGACTTAGATAGACTAGATAAATGCTGTTCTTTTGAACTTTCTATTCATCATTGAATTCTGAAAATGTATCACGGTTTCCACATTAATATTAAACAGCACAACGGTTTTCAAAAATGATAAATGATTCTGGAGCAGAAAATCAGCATATTAGAATGATTTCTTAAGGATCATGTGACATTGAAGACTGGAGTAATGATGCTGAAGATTTAGCTTTGCCATCACAGAAATAAATTACATTTTGAAATGTATTAAAATAGAAAATCATCATTTTAAATTGTAATAATATTTCCCAATATTACTGTCATTTTAATTTAACAAATGGATCCTTGGTAAGAATAAGAGAAAATCTTGCAGACCCCAAACTTATATGTTTGAAACTTTCAATCGTGAAAAAAGGTTCCCATTTATACCAGAGACAAGCTGAGTTCCCCAAGTAGCCTCCACAGATCTAATGCTGTGTTGATTCCCACCAAGAGGATGACAAACAGCCCCACAAACTTCACTCCCAGAGAACCAGAGAGGCAGACCCCTGTCAGAAGCAGCCAGAGCCACCACGAGAAGCTGAAAGACCTGAAGAAAAGAAAGACGATTTGTATTCCTGATATATTCATTACACAAACTCAAACAATAAAGCTACATAGAGAGATTCCTCCTCTACTCTACCTGAGTCTCTGTGAGTTGAATCTGACCATGCACATAACAGAGCCCATGATGAAAAACATTAGAATGGGATCCAGGAGAATGTACTGAGATAGGGTGATGCAGCCAGTGTCTGTTGTAAAATAGACCAGTTGATTTTTAGATTATCATCATTGAATAGAGCTCACCTCTGTGTTGATGATCACTACCACACTCACCAAAAATAAGAAGAGAGGCTGCTATTAGCGCCGCTGGTGTAGAATGTGACAGCTCCAGGACAATTAGAAAGGCAAAAGGAGGAAGACAGGAACCAAGAGCTGCACAAAACTACACACAAATGAATGAAATCACAAGAATTAGAGCTTACACTTAAAGAACGATTGAATTGTGCATGGTTAAATAAAAATAAAAAGATACATTATATCTAGATTTAGTAAGCCTTCTAAATAATTTAAACTATTACATTTAAATAAGCTATACTACAATACTGACAATATTTTTCTAGAACTAAAAAATAAAAAGTGTATATATATATATATATATATATATATATGTGTGTGTATGTGTATATTTATATATATTACTTTACTAATGCTTACTATATTGCAATACTAACTGTAACTACATATACATATATATTATATTATATATATATATATGAATGTATGCATGTACGTATATATGTACAGTGAGGAAAATAAGTATTTGAACACCCTGCTATTTTGCAAGTTCTCCCACTTAGAAATCATGGAGGGGTCTGAAATTGTCATCTTAGGTGCATGTCCACTGTGAGAGACATAATCAAAAAAAGAAATCACAATGCATGATTTTTTAACTATTTTAGATTATGTCTCTCACAGTGGACATGCACCTACGATGACAATTTCAGACCCCTCCATGATTTCTAAGTGGGAGAACTTACAAAATAGCAGGGTGTTCAAATACTTATTTTCCTCACTGTACATACATACGTACATGCATACATACATTGCCAGGATGCATAAAAAAAAAGGACTCAACAGTGAAGGGGTGAATCTCTAAAACATCAAGAGTGCAAAACAGACAAAAACACACACACACACACACACACACACACACACATAAACACAATTAGCTTTTGGAATGGCACCCGTTCATTTGTGTGTGCGTGTGTTTTTGTGTGTATAAGTGTGTGTGTGTGTGTTTTTGTCTGTTTTGCACTTTTGATGTTTTAGACATTCACCCCTTCACTGTTGAGTCCTTTTTTTCTGCATCCTGGCTGATTTGTAGTCCCATTTATTTCCTATGGGGGACTTTTTTTTTTTACGACCACTTAGACTTTTCAAATCCTGTCCCCAATTTTTTGGGTGTTCATATACCAAGTACCAATAAAGTCACCAAGTTTCGGACCATTTTTTATAAAACGCAAGATCCACTATAGTGGTAAAAATGTGCTATTGCGCGATAAAAATGCTCAATGTGTCCACCGGATGGCACCGATCTCATTTAAAAAATTGCTTTCATGAGGCCAAGGCTTGACTCTAAAATTAAATACAGCTTTAATAAAAAAAATAATATATATATATTTTTTTTATTATATTCAATGGGAAAAAATGGGTCATAATAATTGCATAAATGTTAATAATAAATCATAAAATTATCTCAAAACACCAAAAAAGAAAATAAAAAATATTATTGAACAAAAATATATTTTTCTTTGATTTTACTCAAATCTTTTTTAGCTTAATCCCGCCCTTCGGGTCATTTTTGACCCGAAGGTCCTGAGTGTGACCCATAAATGAAGACCCCCAGAGGGTTAAACAATCATGTAGGAAGACACATCATGGCCATATTCCAGGATGACAATGTCAAGATTCATCAGGCTCAGATTATAAAAGAATGGTTGGGAGGGAGCATGAAGAATCATTTTCACAAATGAATTGGCCAGGCCTTAAATTCATTGAAAGTCTTTGGGATGTGCTGGAGGAGACTTTACAGAGTGCTTGACTCTTGCATTGTCAATAAAAGATCCTGACCAAAAATGTATGCACCTCTTGATGGAAATAACATCACAACATTTATTATCATCAAGAGGTGCATCCATTTTTGGTCCAGATCTTGTTGACATTTACAATTTAAAATAATTTACATGATTCTTATAAATCTGCATGAAATTAATTGGGAGACAATTAAAGGTTTACCGCTCTCATTCCCCAGTAGTTGTGCTGCTCATATTTGTCCCCTGGTTTTATGAAGGGAAAGGTGCCATCATATCCTGTCAGGTACCCAGCAAGGCCGATCAGCATCTGAGTGAGGAGTGTAGATGCATCCTTTTGAGTCACAAACTACACAAAATAATTCAGATTATAGTGGAGCAACAGGGGTCTAGATGCAATGAAATCTATACCTTCCCAAGTGGTGGATGGACATCAAAGAAGAAGGTGCGATTAATGTAATAACTTCCCATTTTCCCGAAATGAGTCTCATCCCAACTGCAACAATGGACCATAATATTTACCGATCGTGTGCTGATATTAAGTTTATCATCACAATTCTACAGATCTAATGCTTACCATACATGTGGAGGCTCATTGATCTTGTAAAAGCGTGTACATACAGAGAGCACAAGCACCAAGACCAAAGTATAAACGGGCACATGATCATCTCTGCAGGGAGAACTGAAGTGTCTTCCTCGCTTGGGGATCCTTTCACTTGCCCCGTTAGAAGCCCCATTAGAAGGTTGGGAAAGGCATTCGGCCTCCTCCTTTACCTTACATGTTTTTCGATGTCTTAAAGCAGATATGTCTTGTCTTTGTGTGTAAAGCTCCTTCGGTCTGCCGTCCATTAGCAGGTTTTTTGATGTAGACAATGAGTCATTATTAGAGTGGCAAAAACACTATAAAGACAGTGCCTTCAGACGCAGAGTTCATGAACATTGACTCCTTACAGCATTTAATATCTTGCAGCCTGGTCGTGTTGACATGTCGCTGAATGAGACACTCTCTTGCTCTTTAAATAATGCAATGCTCCTTTTGCTTTCCAGCTCATGTTTGGTGTGCAACTGTTTTGAATTGTTGGTTGGGGAAGTATTGGGATTGTCTGCACTTCACTGTCACCTGCTGGACTGGAGAGGGACATGCCGCCACAGAAGAAAACGATTCAATATAATCAACGTTGTTGTTCCTTTATTGTACATAATAAGAATTATAGTGACTTTTCCCATGTTGGCAGACAGGGTCCTATTACTTTGAATATTCCTATAGCAGGTAAATAAAGAAATGTCAAGGTTGATTTATGGCTTGTCTGATTTTTAGGGTATGAGTACAATAAGTCAAGATTGAGAGGGTCTAATATACGATTTAAACGAACAGTGTGTCTATTTTAAATGTAATATGGAATTTAATTAACAATTAGTTAATTAGTAGTTCATAGGATTATATGTTATTCATTTATGTGTATGTATGTGTAAAATAAGTTGTTATCCTATGCACAAATAAATTAATTTAAATATTATTTTAAATAATTTTAAACTATACAACTACTTCTATTTTAATAATAACAAAAAGTGGCACACATATGATAGGATATTATAGTTTGGATTTTTTTTTTTTTTAAAGTTACGGCCCAGAATTATAGGCGAATAGGTGATTACTATTTTCAAAAAACAGTGCGTCTATTGTAAATTTAATATGGAATTTAATTAACAACCCTTATGGGATAATTTCCATTTTAAGCAGTTTTTAAATCAGTCTTCTGAGGATTATATGTTTTTAATGTATGTGTCAAATAAAGTTATTATCCTATGCAAACAAATAAATAAATGTAAATATTATTTTAAATTAATTATTTTAAACTATATGACAACTACTACTATTTTAATAAATAATAATAAAAACTGGCACAGATATGATACTGATGAGGAAACTATAGTTACTATAAGGATACTTTTAACTATACGACTACTATTACTATTTTAATAATAACAAAAACTATAAGGATACTATAGAGATACTATAGGATACTTTAAACTATACGACTAATACTACTATTTTAATAATAACAAAAACTGGCACAGATATGATAGGATATTATAGTTTGGATTTTTTTAATAGTTACGGACCAGAATTAGGCAAATAGGTGATTAACATACTCACAAAATCACAGCACCCACGAAGATAACAAAAACACAGACACACACACACACACCAGGCTTATGCCTTGCACTTTAATCAGGAGTGGAACTATAAATGTGCATTAATATCTTTTGTTCTTCTGAAGTCCATATAGGTCCATGTCCTTCTACCACCCATATATTACCGATCACTGCTGCCTGTGAAGAAGATTCTACAAACAAGTGAAAAAGTCATTCTTAAAACTCCATTAGATGAGTATATGGTCCGTTTGTATCCAGCTTCAGTACTTGTCGGTTTCCATACGTTCCATGTTTGACCTCTGTAACAGTGTCACTGTTCTTACAGGCAGAGACTTCACTTTGACAGAGCGACACAAAGCTGTCGTAAAGCTGCAAGCCTTCATCTTTCCCAATGTTGCCATGGTACTGCATCCCTTTTCCCTTTGGCTTTCCTCCAAGTGTGGCTTGGGGTACTATGAGAACACTGCCAGGGAGTGCAAGGACTGAGGTATACTTTCCAGATTCTGTCTCACAAAGCTTCATGTTCAGCAGAGTGTTCACTGAGACGGGGGGAAACAACTGTGAATTAAGCTCTTATTGAATAGCCTATACATTTAATTATATTTCAGAATTCATGCATACATAATGTTTCATTGCAAAATGTGAGACAGGAGCAATTGCATACCCATTTTGGGGATTATATCTTCAGTTGCACCTTTGAAAAAGCAGATGTAGATAACCATTCCCCTATTAATCTGAATAATCAGAAATACACTATACAGATCATCATTTGGACAAAAACGGGAATTAATTAATATTAATTATTTCATTATTTTTCTGCTACCTCAACCCATTCAGCTTCACTCTCAGCATCTGGAGGTTTGACCTGCAGTCGTGCATGCAGACACTGCTGGAGAATCACTCGCGCTTTCATGTCGTTATCTGTTCTCTCGGACATTGCAACGAAATAAGCCGACAAATGACGGCTGCGATGACTGTGACCAATTTACTTCCGAGATAATATAAATAATATATATATTTTTGAGCAAACCACTATTTCATTCGTTATGGAAATGAACTCTGGAACTACAGGGGTTCCGTTTCCGCGTGTGAAGCCAAACATTATACGTCATAAACATGAGACAGAGCGGCGCTACTTCACGACAATTCATGCCATACTTATTTTGAAAAACTTCACTGTATTTGACAATTTTAATGTTTTTTTAAATGAAGAAATTGGTGCTCCATCGTAACCGAGTGCTAAACGAGTTTGACATGGAAACCACAGCGGTGTCAGTCTTAGTTTTGTTCTTGATGAAGTGACTATACCATCATAGTCTGGGATCTTTATAAGCTTTACAAGATGTTTAAATTACACAACTACAACAATCTTTTGCAAATATATAAAATCTCCTCAAATATTATAGGCACACCGCTATTGCCTAGCAGATTTGTTCCATCACATCAAAATATTCATGAAATCCGTTTCAAGGTTAGTAAATCTCAGAATGACATTACTATTAATGTTTTATAGCATGTATTTTTTGTTTTATTTTTAAACAAAGATGCATAAGCAGAGCTACATTAAATTAAATTATAGACTGTAAATCTGTTGCATATTCTCACACTTTATTGTGTTTAGACTTCAGGTGCTGGTGAACGAGCTCTACAGGAGAGACAGAGGCAGCACATGGCTCGAGGTTTGCCCAAACAGAAGCCCATAGCTGGAGTCAAGGAGGTCATTGTTGTTGCATCAGGGAAAGGAGGGGTGGGAAAGTCCACAACAGCAGGTCTATTGTCTTTTGCATTAATTGACCTTTGTTTGTTTCATTCCACAATTATGTAACAATAAAAATATGCCTGGGTTAACTGCCAATATTTCTCTGAAACACTCATTTAGTTTAATGTCTTTACAGTGAATCTTGCTCTTGGACTTATGGCTAATGATCAGGTAACATGCAGAATCCAAATAACCGTATTTTAGCCACTGTACTAAATCCACATAATTATTCCAGCTGATTTGCCTTCAATGAAATCTTCTTACATGCCACTTTTACATGTAGAGTAAATCGGTGGGTATTCTAGATGCTGATGTCTATGGCCCTTCAGTTCCCAAGTTAATGAACCTAAAAGGAAACCCCGAATTAACAGACAGTGAGTGATGTGGCCACATTTGCATTGTAAACAAAAATAATAAAAATGGTCAGTCTGTTAGTCAGTCATGTCTATTTTGTCAATTATTTTCCTATTTATTTTCAGATAACTTGATGAGGCCGCTTGTAAATTTTGGAATTTCTTGGTAAGTACATTACTGAATAATAGTGCGACAATGCTATTTTATATAGACTACTATTTTAAAAATTTTGGGTCGATGATTTTTCAAATATTTTTGATAGTAGTATCTTATTTTCCTCAGCATGGCTGAATTTATTTGATAAAATACAGTAAAACAGTAATATTGTGTATTATTATTATTATTTTTTTTTTAAAGGGACAGTGTACATTAATCAACATTCATGAATGTAAATGTACCCAAATTAGCCCAAAGGCTAGTTTTCATTGGTAGTCCCTTTGGCAGATGTTATTAGACCCAAAAACTAGAGAGAAAAAAACAACAACAAAAATAACAACAGTAGTAAAAACCAAAACTTGTAAACAACACTGGAAGAATACAATTAAACACACATCAAAAAAAAAAAAATATGTATTATTATTATTATTACATTTTTAAAAGAATGTTTTTTTTTTAAATAATATATTTGAAAATATATTTATTCCTGTAATGTCAAAGGTGAATTTTCAGCAGCCATTACACCAGTCTTCAGTGTCACATGTTCTTTCATAAATCATTCTAATATGCTGATTTGCTGCTCAAGAAACATTTTTTATTATCAGCGTTGGAAACAGTCTGAACGGCTTAATATTTTTGTGGAAACCATGATCCTTTTTTTCAGGATTCTTTGATGATTAGAAAGTTCAAAAGAACAGCATTTAAAAATATATATATATTTTTTAACATTATAATCTTTTTGTAACAACATATCTTATTTTAATGCGTCTTTGCTGAATAAAAGTCACTTGCTGAATAACTGTCATTTTTGATCATCTGTGCTGAATAATTTTTTTTATTTATTTTGAAAACAAACAAGCAAAAAATCCCACTGACCCCAAACTTTAAGTTATAAGTTATATTTTATTTTCTGCAAGTCTTACAGTTCGCTTCCCTGTCCTCTACAGCATGTCAATGGGCTTTTTGGTTGAAGAGGTTGCACCTATTGTGTGGAGGGGTCTGATGGTGATGTCAGCTATTGAGAAACTCATTAGACAGGTGTGTAATTTAGATTTAGAAATTTCTGTTGATAAGGGGATTCATCAAATATATATATATATTCTCCATTGTCCTCATCCAGCACAAATAGATGTAAGTTCAATTTCCATTCATTGGCATATCATGAATTGTTTCCATGCAAAATTGTGTCATTTTCTGAAGTCTAAGAAAATGATCCAATTTACTCAACATTGTTATTTCTTTCACTACTGTAATGACTTTTCCCTTGCAGGTAGACTGGGGGAATCTGGATTACCTTGTGATTGATATGCCACCTGGAACTGGAGACGTCCAACTGTCAATTACTCAGAACATTCCTATAGCAGGTAAATAAACAAATGTAATGGCAGATTTATGGTCTGAAAGAAAATTTTTACCTAATGTCAGTCACAACACAGCACCATGAATTTTTCAGATTCGGATTCTCATTTAAGGTTTGATTGTCATTTCTTCTACAAATGGATGCATTAACATTTTCTAGTATTCAGAACATTTATTATAAAATCAGTTTTTACTGCTCTAAATCACAATCTAAGTAGTAATTGACAGGTTTACTCATTAAATGACAAGACTTTCTGTGTACTTTATGCGGACTTATTCAGTTTCACCTCTCAGGTGCTGTGATAGTGTCCACTCCTCAAGACATTGCCTTGCTAGATGCACGAAGAGGTGCCGAGATGTTCAGAAAGGTTAACGTTCCGGTAAAGCATTTGCTTTTGTATTTAAAGGTTATACCTTTTCATTTATTTATAGTGTAAATAACTACGTTAAAGCAATGTGACAGTCCATTTTTTTATTTGGTTTATAAATATACATTTAATATGTGAATTGATTTTTCAGGTGCTGGGTTTGGTTCAAAACATGAGTGTTTTTCAGTGTCCCAAATGCAATCATCAAACACACATTTTCGGCTCAGATGGGGCTAAAGAGCTGGCTCATACCCTCGGTGTTGAGATGCTTGGTATAGTCATTCATCAAAAATATCACTTTATGATTGATTGTTTAGCATTTAAGCACATTTATCAAAAACTGTGACATTTATGAAATATAATACATAATATGAAGTCAAATTGCATGTCATTCGATTTAGCCAATCTGTGAGGACACACGGTTTCTCTGTTTTCACTGCAGGAGACATTCCTCTTCATCTTAACATTAGAGAGACGTCAGACAAAGGACAGCCTGTGGTTGTGTCGTCCCCAAATAGCCCAGAAGTAAGTGGATCATAATGGACTCCTGTCTTGCTTTTCATTGTTTTCCATGATGGTAGTTATTGTAAGCCTTTCAGGATCTTTGGGTGGCAAAATATGGCACAACACCACTTTGGTAGCATGTATTGATAAATTATAAAATGTATGTATTATTATATTATTTCTCAAACCATTTCAGTAGCATGTTTATTATAAAAATTTCAAACGACACTAAGTGAACTGCTCTCACTTGTGCAACATACAAGAGACTGAACGTTACATGATCCAATGCCCCAATATATGTAAATATGTGCTGTGCGCTTTCCTCTGAACAACAAAATAAGCACAACAAAAATGACAGCAGTGAGAAAACAGCAGATAAGAAAGCATCTGATCATAGTGATATGGATGTTTACACAAGCTCTGCAATTCACCGGCATCATGTTGACAGACGACAGATGCGGTAAAATTACACAATTATAGTGATAGTTTGATTATAGTCAAAAGTATATTTGAGACTATAGACTATATAGATCTGTCTATGTGAGACTATAATTTGAATAAATCTCCTTTTTTGCATGACACATTGACATTACTGTACAAAATGGCTCCTGAACATTGTATAAGCATTCATTTCATGTGTTATAAAACAGAAGAGAGGCTCTCGGGAGTCCTTCACATAAAAATCAGTCTACAGGTTTTCATAGACAACCTTGGAAGTTGTGGAAGGTCTTGTTTTTTTAAAGTTCTGTTACAAGCTGTTCACACATTGGCAATATAAAAGTAATGAAAATTTGTTTAGCCGCTTTAAATATAGGTATATATATATATATAGTGAGGAAAATAAGTATTTGAACACCCTGCTATTTTGCAAGTTCTCCCACTTAGAAATCATGGAGGGGTCTGAAATTGTCATCGTAGGTGCATGTCCACTGTAAGTGACATAATCTAAAAAATTTTTTTCCAGAAATCACAATGTATGATTTTTTTAACTATTTATTTGTATGATACAGTACATAAGTATTTGAACACCTGAGAAAATCAATGATAATATTTGGTACAGTAGCCTTTGTTTGCAATTACAGAGGTCAAACGTTTCCTGTAGTTTTTCACCAGGTTTGCACACACTGCAGGAGGGATTTTGGCCCACTCCTCCACACAGATCTTCTCTAGATCAGTCAGGTTTCTGGCCTGTCGCTGAGAAACTTGGATTTTGAGCTCCCTCCAAAGATTCTCTATTGGGTTTAGGTCTACAGAGCCACTCCTTGGTTATCCTGGCTGTGTGCTTTGGGTCATTGTCATGTTGGAAGACCCAGCCTCGACCCATCTTCAATGCTCTAACTGAGGGAAGGAGGTTGTTCCCCAAAATCTCACAATACATGGCCCCGGTCATCCTCTCTTTAATACAGTGCAGTCGCCCTGTCCCATGTGCAGAAAAACACCCCCAAAGCATGATGCTACCACCCCCATGCTTCACAGTAGGGATGGTGTTCTTGGGATGGTACTCATCATTCTTCTTCCTCCAAACACGTTTAGTGGAATTATGACCAAAAAGTTCTATTTTGGTCTCATCTGACCACATGACTTTCTCCCATTACTCCTCTGGATCATCCAAATGGTCATTGGCAAACCATGACGTCTTTGTGTATTACCAACAGTAACCTTGGAAACGGTGGTCCCAGCTCTTTTCAGGTCATTGACCAGCTCCTCCCGTGTAGTTCTGGGCTCATTTCTCACCTTTCTTAGGATCATTGAGACCCCACGAGGTGAGATCTTGCATGGAGCCCCAGTCCGAGGGAGATTGACAGTCATGTTTAGCTTCTTCCATTTTCTAATGATTGCTCTAACAGTGGACCTTTTTTCACCAAGCTGCTTGGCAATTTCCCCGTAGCCCTTTCCAGCCTTGTGGAGGTGTACAATTTTGTCTCTAGTGTCTTTGGACTGCTCTTTGGTCTTGGCCATGTTAGGCTGCATTCACACTGCAGGCTGAAACGACCCAATTCCGATTTTTTTGCCCTTATGCAACCTGTATCTGATCTTTTCACGACAGTCTGAACGACACAGATCCGATCTTTTCAAATGCGACCCAGGCCACTTGGGTATGTGGTCCAAATCCGATACATATCCGATCTTTTGAAATGCGTCTTCAGTCTGAACTGCCAGGTCACATGTATCCGACCCGCACGTCGTTGATACGCGACAAACGTCATCATTGTACGTTGAAGTAGGTGGGAATGAGAAGATAAACAACTATGTACCGACGTTGCTACCACTGCTCCACAAAACGCCATGGCCAAAAACCTTGCTCTCCTCCTCTTTTTTTAATTTTCTTCTTAACATGAGAAGGTTGTAATGGTGCTGGCTTCGTTGCGAAAATAACTTTAATAAAGCTAAACGAACTCCAATGCTGACACCCATATTTGGCTACTCCCGTAAACAACAAGTGACATCGTTGACCGTTGAGTACTCTTCTGCGCATGCGGGTCACTTCTGGGTCATTTAACGTTCACACAGGAGATCACAAAAGGTCGCATTTAATTGGAAATGTGAACGGCCTTGCAAAAAAATCAAATTTTTTCAAAAAATCGGAATTGAGCATTAAGCCCTGCAGTGTGAACGCAGCTTAGTAGTTGGATTCTTACTGATTGTATGGGTTGGACAGGTGTTTTTATGCAGCTAACGACCTCAACCTAGACATGTGCCGGTAAACGGTAATACGATATACCGCAATAATGAACATGCACAATATTGTTATCGTGGGCACTTCAAAATACCGTGAATAATTATTTATTACGAATTATTCAGATTTTTAGAATGTATTTTAAGAATACTTTACCCATCAACCTTTTAAAATGAACAACGCGTCAAAGAGGAACGCGCACTGATGTAAACAGACCGTTCATGAGCCGAGCACATGGCGGAACGAGTGAAGACGCACTGAAGTGCACATTCACTTTCAGACAGCAGAGGGCGCTGATGGAACAGCAGAAATACAGCCGTTTCCCCAGTAACCACAATCCGGTGCTCGTCATCACATAACCTAATCCTTAAAGACTTAAAGTCATTTTCAAACTTATTTTTTTTTTTTTAAATCACATGCCCTAGATATTGTTTGAATATGTTCTGACTGTTGTTCAATCACATACTTTACAATATGGCTCCATTATTTAACATTAGTTCATTCATTAACAAACTGACAATGAAAAATACTTCTAAAGCATGTATTAATCTTAGTTAAATGTACATTTCAGCATTTAATAACACATTATTAAAATCAAAAGTTGTAACTGTATTATTTAATGGACCTGAGCTTACACTAACAGTTGCTTTTTTAAACTAACATTATCAAAGAAGAATAACTTCTGTAAAAATGTAGCCATTCGCTCTTTGTTAATGTTAATGCATTAACTGGTGAGACATTATTGTAAAGTGTTACCTATTGTTCTGTATAATTCTTTAGCACTTTAATCTGTTTCAAATATTTGTTTACTTTATACATTTTTGTGTATTGCTTTATTGTATTTAAATGTTTGGTTCTTTTGTTATAAGGAAGTTTTTAAACCTGTTATAGTATGACAACACTTTTTTTGCAACTTTTTTTAAAATATCGTGATAATACCGTATACCGTGATAAAAACTTCAGCAATTAATCGCAACATGAAAATTTGATACCGGCACATGCCTACCTCAAACAGGTGCATCTAATTTAGGATAATAAACGGAGTGGAGGTGGAAATTTTAAAGGCAGACTAACTGGTCTTTGAGGGTCAGAATTCTAGCTGATAGACAGGTGTTCAAATACTTATTTGCAGCTGTATCATACAAATAAATAGTTAAAAAATCATACATTGTGATTTCTGGATTTTTCTTTTTAGATTATGTCTCTCACAGTGGACATGCACCTACGATGACAATTTCAGACCCCTCCATGATTTCTAAGTGGGAGAACTTGCAAAATAGCAGGGTGTTCAAATACTTATTTTCTTCACTGTATATATATATGAATACTAAATGATATTTCTCAAACCACTTGTGTTGAGATAAATGGCACAAATGACAATATAAATATTGTATATTTATTGTACATAATATATATTTTTACTTGAACTTGAAAGTTTAAAAGAGCATGGACATTTTAGACACAATTAAAGCTAAAAATAACCTAAACAACAGTCATTCAAAAAATGATTCACTAATTTTCTAAAGTAGTTATGCATATCTGTTTTGCAGGCCGAAGCTTACAGAAGAGTTGCAGCAGCTGTAGTACGGCAACTGGCGAAGCATCCAAGTTAAATTACTTCCACATTTAATCTAGTCTTGGTGACTTGAGGAAAATATCAGTATTGTATAATTTTGTCCTAAACAACTTATTAACCCATTTAAATTGGGAACACATGCTTATTATAATGTTATAATTTATGTTCTTTATTTATAGAGACATGCTGGTAATGTTATTTACAGGCATTCAAATAACTAATAAAATATTTTTGGGGGAAATGTATGATTTTATCACAGAGTTTAAGTTACAAAATAATTAAAATAAGACCTGCCTGCAATTCTGTTCATTAATATAGTGTCCCCTTTAGTGTGAAAATCTAAGGTGTGGATCTTTTCCCACCAGAATAGTTGTTTACCCGGAAGGAACTGGGATAAAGCACAGATTTAGTGTTGCTTCAATGTCAATGATGTGTCATTCCAGACTCTTTCTCTCAACATAAAAGATGGGCATTACAGGTCTTAACCACTTGATGGCACTGCAAACGTATTCATACATCTTATTGTGCTTTGTGTTTGATTTAAAGTGAAACGAGCTAAATTAGGCCTTTTCGTTAAACTGTGACTTTTCCTATTATGGTAGTTAACATGATTGGACTCTTTTCTTACTTAACTCCATTTAATAAAGATAAATGGTGCCAGTCCAGTAGGAAAGTGGGATGAAGTTTTCACGGGTTGAGAAAAACAGGGTCACTTCCTGCATATTTTCACAGCTCCCTTGACTCAGCTGAAACAGCCGTATTCAGTCCACCCCTGTGTAACAGGCCAGACAGACCAGTCTGTGATTCATCACCGCAATGAAGCTATTTTGCTTTCTTTTAGTGTCAATTGCTTAACTGTTCCCAGAAGGCCGACCCCGGAGTTTCAGCTGTACAATGACCTCAGCTGAATTTGGACAGTTACACATTTGGTGTTATTTATTTTCTCTTTGTTTTCATGTTAAAGGAAGCGTTATCCCGATAGCATGCCTTGTCTGATGTCACTGAGTGCAGTGGTGTGACTCTGCCATGAGTGTTTTATTGAGGTGTGTAAACAGCAAATAAATGAGATGAGGAATTCACCAAAATTCTGTTTGGGATTATTGTCCCGGAAAGGAAATTTCACAATGATCCTAGTTCAGACAACTTCCACTATCTGTTTGTCAGAGTCTAAGATGGCATATTCAGATTACTTGACAAGAAACTTGATTGAGCATGTTTCAGGTAATGCCCAGTTTTGCTGGAAATGGATTTCTAAAAAAAAAAACACGTCCCAGTGTCCTTGTGGTGTTATCAGTGGCGTTATAAAAGCAGACTTTGCCCCATGTGGTAAATACGGCTTATGGCTTCTACTTCCTAAGGCAATGGAAAAAAAATCAATAATTAAATGGGGTAGCTGTGCAGCCCAAGAGGACAGAGGACAGTCTTATTTCAGTGTCCTCTTTGATTCATGAGCAGACACTGTTAATAGAATAAGCTGAGGTGCAAACAAAAGAGATTTAAGGAGAAATCTTCATTTATTTATTTATTTATTTAATTTATGAATTTTACTCAAGAAAGATAACATGGAATGCATGTTGTTGGTCCCTTGACTGTAAATTGTTCTATTTACATTATTTAGAGTAAAACTGAACACACGTTTCAGTCAGATACATGATCAAATGACCTGCAACTAAGCTCTCTCTACATTCTTATGCAGGCTACATGGCTAAAGTATTGGCTTTATGCCTGTATATTGGCTGAAATGGAGATCTGCACATGTATAATAAAAGACATATGTATAATTGATTAAAATTATGTAAGGTACATGCCTTTTGGGGCCAAGATTTTGCAGCTCCCCCTCTCTGGATGAGCTTGTCATGGGTTGAGCTTGACCTCCAGGTCCACCTATGGATCTAATGGGTTGAGGGAGTTATGGGTAGGGTCAGGGTGTGTTTGGACCTTTTAGCTCCACTCATTACACCTAAATTACATCTAGAAATGGAGAACTGGACTACATGTTCCACCCATGGCTGTGCAGCGATCAGCCTCTCAAAAAATTTGCAAAAATTGTACCAATTGTAAGGAACAGCTTGTCACTCGGGTAGTATATGGGTACATATTATTACTCTACGGTAGGTTTGAACTTAGTTTAGTTTTAAGTTTTAGTAATTTTCTTTTTTTTTCTCTTTTTTTTTATAAAACATTTCTATACAGCTTTAATTTATTTTTTAATTAATTTCATTAGTAATATTACTAACATTTCGTTTTTGAAGTGTGCACCATAAAGATTTTTTCAATATTTTGTACACTACCGTTCAAAAGTTTTTGGATGGTAAGATTTTTAATGTTTTTAAAAGAAGTCTCTTCTGCTCACCAAGGCTGTATTTATTTTATTATTTTAAACAACAACTACAGCAAAAAAACAGTAATATTGTGAAATTTTATTAAAATGAAAAATAACATTTCTATTTGAATAGATTTTAAAATGTAATTTATTTCTGTGATAGCGAAGCTGAATTTTCAGCATCACTACAGTCTTCAGTGTCACATGATCCTTCAGAAAGATTTTGCAACATACTACCGTATGGGGTCGGTAAGAATAAAAAAAAAAAAACAATTGGGGGGAAAGAATTTAAATAAATTTATAAATGTATTCAGCAAGGATGCATTAAATTGATCATAAGTGACAGTAAAGACATTCATAATGTTGCAAATCTTTCTATTTCAGATAAATGCTGTTTTTTTTTACTTTATACTCATCGAATAATCCTGAAAAGAAAACTGTTTTCAACATCTAATATGCAAATCATCATATTAGAATGATTTCTAAAGGATCATGTGACTGAAGACTGGAGTGATGATGTTGAAAATTCAGATTTGCCTTCACAGGAATAAATTGCATTTTAAAATATATTCAAATAGAAAACAGTTATTTAAAATTTTTAAAATATTTCACATTACTGCTATATTTTAAGCCCTGGTGAGCAGAAGAGACTTCTTTTAAAAACATTAAAAAAATCATAGCCTCCAAAAACTTTTGACCGGCTGTGTATATTTAGAGCTTTCCTATTTTATTTATTCTGTAAAGTGGGATCTTTCTCCACCTGTCAGCTTAAATATCTACCAACTGAAGTTCCTCCCATTGAAAATACTCATAGGAAGCATGTACTAGAATTCTTCAGCACTTATTAAATGTTTCATCCTAGCTAAAAACAGCATTTTTAAGCTCTATAGTTTAAGATCAGAGAGACATTTTGATAATATTCCATGTGCGGCTGTACTTATTTGCATGCTATCTCTCCTGAAGCCTTTTCTTCAGTGACCCGGAAACCCAGCCCTTCCCACAATCCCAAGCGTGGATCCATAACCATGGCAATGTAGCTTTGCTGCTGCTCAGGGTAAATAGCAGCAGCAGCTGGTTCCAATTGCACTGCAGTGCAAGAGAACAGGAGGGGGACGATGTATGCTTAAAGAAGCGTCTGAGAGTTGCTTTTAATTCTCTAGCATTGGTCTTTACAATAAACTTCAGGGACATCTCTATAAGCAATATTAGCCGTATAAAATTATAATATAAGATGCAGTTTGTGTAATTGATTAGTCATTTATTTAAAAAACTTGGGGGAGACCATTTACCTAAGCTCTTGGCTATTTTAGATTACACTAAATCAACAGCGATGACTAGCCTAATCTTGCACAATCAGGCTTCACACAAAGGGTGTGGACACCAACGCTTCTCAGCAAGACTCCAAGCACAGCTGACAGTGAATCTGCAGATCTGAGGGGTGTTGGAAGGAGATTTGGGGGTGGGGGGAAGGTAAATAATTCATGATGTAAAAAAGAGAGAGGGAAGAGATTTAAAGGAGGCACGGCCAGACACATTAGAGAGGTTTGATGCTGAGCGTTTGATGTCCACATGTTTGTGTTTTGTGAGCAGTAGCTGCCCTAATGAACATTAATTACTGCTGCTCTGCATACAGCCTGTGTTGGGGAAGTTCAATCATTACTGAATTCTGTTCAATTACTGTAGCATGATAACTTAAAAAAAAAAAAAAAACAATAATTAAATCTCAATTAGTACTTTAGAATGAGGGATTTTATTGTTGACTAAAACTTTTTGTAAAAATATGCTCCGTAATTTAAATGAAGCTGAAATAAAATCACAAAAAATTCTAAAACTAAAATGAAACACAAAATATAAAAGCCAATGTAAAATATTTATAGTCTGGAGTACCTATAGAGTAGTATTGCGTCCTTAATATCTCCGAAGAGTCTTTAGCTTTATCATAAAAGACAGATATGAAGATTCTTTCCGAAAAAAAGCTGAACTCATGAAGGCCTGCAATGGGCGGAGCAAAAAAATCTCGAGCACACACACGCTCCCTGGAAAACTTTCAATTCACTATATGTTCGTGTTGTTTACATGCACTTACGTTCGCCGACTGCCAACAAAACATAGACATTTGATGCAGTTTCACTCACCGCCTGGGGTTTCGAACAACACAAACACACTTGCAGAACTCCATTGCTGCTCTGGAAAAACAAACTGCATCCACTGTTTCCTTAACACTGTGTTATTCGGGAAGCTGAACAAGGTTATATTTCCCTCACAACCAGAAACACACTTCTTTAGTGACATTGTTGATTTCGTAGTCAAAAAAGCTCTCGCTCTGGTTGATGTGCACATGCTCATCTGGGAGAAGTGCACATACAAGGGATTCTGCCCTTAATGACTTCATAAAGGGCCATACTCGAAAAAAACTTTCAGAAACTTGTTTGAATCCTGAAGGAGTGTATTTGGCACAGAAATGCTCTGTGATATGTCCAACTCGTGTTTTGAAATTTTGGCCATGTTTTACATGAGAATCCAACTCTTTAACAGTGTAAATAAGTCGTTCATAAAATAGCATTAGATACCTCCCCCCGTTAATACATATAGTATTTTAATCATACTAAAATAGCACTGTTTGAATCCAGAATGACACAAAAATAGATATTTCTTGGCAAACAGTTTCAATGGAATGAATGTTTTTAGACTAGAGGAAGTGTTGGCTGCACATGGCTGATGGCAGTAACATTTGAATGTCAAATACAGATACAATCATGATGACATTGTGATGAAATACACTCTGCAGGCTTTGAAATCATTGTTCAACAACAAAACAAGCTTTGGATGAAAGAGGTGTTCAATTATCTGATTTACGTATAATTTGATTTGAATTTGGTATATCCAAAGAAACCTGAATTTTTTTTTTCAACATTGATAATAAGAAATGTTCTTCAGTACCAAATCAGCATATAACAGTGATTTCTGAAGATATGACAATGAAGACTGGAATAATTCATCTTTGCCATTAAATTAAATTCCCTTTTATGTAAATGTATTAAAATAGAAAACAGTGGTAACACTTTATTTTAGGGTTCAATTGCTATTAACTAGTTGCTTATTAGCATGAATATAACTAGGATATTGGCTGTTTATTAGTACTTATAAAGCACGTATTAATGCCTTATTATGCATGACCATATTCTACATCCCTTAATCCCACCCAATACCTAAAATTAACAACTTCCTAACTATTAATAAGCAGTAAATTAGAAGTTTATTAAGGCAAAAGTCATAGTTAATAGTGAATGTTTTCCCCATATTAAAGTGTTACCAAAACAGTTGTTTTAAATTAGAATATTTCACAATATTATTGTTTTTACTGTATTTTTGATTAAACCAATGCAGCTTTGGTGAGCGTAAGATACTTCTTTCAAAAACAAAAAAATCTTACTGATCTTTTTGAACTTTTGAATTGTATATGCAGTAATATGAAATATGAAAACATGTAATAGAATACAAATGATTTGAAGCAAAAAAAATTCTACCCCCTAAAAATTAAAATATAAGTTTTTTTTTTTTTTATTAATAGTGGTGCCAAATTTACAACCTGCAGTGATAGGTTTCATTGCACTTTCTTTAAATGGATGGAAACAAAAATGTTGTTAACCACATGACAAAACAATGATTTCAGACCCAAAGTGGTCTGACTGACCATTTGCATTTACAAAAGAAGAAACTTGACATTTGTGTTGTATCTCGGGACAGGGAGGGGCCGACCGGTGACCACAGTAGGCGTTGTCTGAGGAACAGATGTGCTCTAAACCAGGGGTTTTCAAACTTTTTGTGTGTGTGGACCACTATTTGTAATCAAAAAATTTTGCGGACCACCTCATAACACACATAATAAAATATGTCTACACACAGTCCTACCTGAATTATTCCGCACCTCTAAATAGGCTTACTAGCACTAAAACTATAACTATTCATCACATCAGTAGCCTACAACAGGCTTGTTAAAAGAAAGTTTACTGCAGACAACGGCTGCTACATATTTAATTTATTTATTCTGGCTCATAGATGCATCCGACTCACTGTCAATCTCTTAATTTTTTGTAACTTCTGCCTCTGTCTCTTTGACAGATAGAACCTGTTGCTATCCACCGATCCATAACTGCACTGAACTTGAACGTCACGGCCGAGCGCCACTAGCCTATTTTTGTAATCGCACAATAACTTGACAATTAAATACAAATGTTATATCAATATAGGCCTACATATTCTTTTTACTTTTTATTTTTTATGGGAATTTCCTGGTAAAATGAAGGTAAAAAAATATTATTTTATTTTATTTTATTTTGCCTTTCCACGGACCACCTGCAGTACCCTCACGGACCACTAGTGGTCCGCGGACCACAGTTTGGGAATGACTGCTCTAAACAATAGATTTGTTGAACAGAGAATTATTTTATAAAACACAAGCACATCAAACACGAGAAGCAGCAGTGTGGGCTGACCCACCTTTATTTCTTAATCAGACATACCTAGTTCTACTGGTTAGTTGCAGGGGATCTCTCTGCCTGCTACACATATACCAATTCAAAATCTTTTTAGGTATGAGCACTGAAGGAGTATGGGGTATTAAATTATTTTGGATATGCTAGTGTCTGAAGCACAACTGAAACTCAAAATAAAAAGGAAAGAAATGTAGCTATGATATAATTTTTTTTCAAACCAATTTCAAATAAAGGCTCATAATTATGGGATCGTATGGGTCAGTTAACGTGGTAAACAATGTAACCTCTGGGTACAAAAAAACAAATGTTTGCTAAGTAACTACAGATGTTTGCTAAGTTCATTGTAAGCTTACACACTCTCTATGAACACTCATTGACATATTGATGAAGTAAAGGTATGATAAACTAGTTCATGATAAAAGCTCTGATGGGCTCAGAAATGACTTTAAATGTAGGCCTAACTTTAGACTTTGTGCCAAATCTTTCCATTAGATAAAAATTGTGCAAACAGGATAAGACCAGCCTCCCTAACCTGTGGTGTTTTCTGTTCCGTTGAAATAGCAGCTGAGCATTCACACAAACTGGCCAGACCAGAACAGAGCTGGTTTAAATAAAGTAAAATAGAAGAGATGTTGCAATAAAAATATTCCACAACTTAAAATATGCAAACAAATATATGTTAAAATATCACTTATATATTATCACATATGTATCACTCAGATAGATATCTATCTATCTATCTATCTATCTATCTATCTATCTATCTATCTATCTATCTATCTATCTATCTATCTATCTATCTATCTATCTAGATAGATAGATAGATAGATAGATAGATAGATAGATAGATAGATAGATAGATAGATAGATAGATAGATAGATAGATAGATATGCTTTTGTAATGGTTTATTTATTCCTTGCTTTTACTTACTTGTTATTCTCGCTATAGCATAGATCACATTAAGATATCATAAAGTATTAACCTACATGATCCCGAGAAGGAATCGTGAGCGCGCGTCGTGCCCCCGCGGTGAGCGAAATGGAAAAGTTAGTGTGGAGAGAGTGAGTGAGAGCCGGATCTATCCGTCGCCATTACTGACTGGAATGAGAGGGGAGGGGATGGCTCTCCGATTGCACGCATACCACTCTTACGGCTGGAAAGGCTGAAAACAACCACTTTAGGGAAAATTAGCCGATTATTCCAATCACCCACGGAAAACACAACCAAACTGGAATTTGTTTCGAAGTCGCATCCGTGGAAATTAAAGGAAATAGTTGGAATGCCACCTCCTAGCTGTGGTGTCGGGAGCTGGGAGCGACCATGTTAGGTAGGGGAATGCACACGGAGTGTGTGACTTTCTAGTATGCTTTTTGTCGTTTGCTTTACTGAATTTGGTAAATGTGTGATTTTTTTTCTATGTGTAAGCGATAGTTGTGTAGCTTTATGTAAATGCACAGATTTGCCTGTCTCGTCTACAGTGGGTTGTATCGGTGTCACACTTAACTAGCTCTGGCTAACTGGGAAGCTAACAAGCATCTAATGCCTTGTTAGAAGCAAGGCCCGTGTCGATGCGAATACAAATAAGCATATTAAAACACACTAAATGGATCGAAATCACCTTGTTGTTTAATACAACAATCGCGTGTGTGTAATTAATTTGCTGCGATAAAACTACTCTGACGTGAAATTCTAATCCTGGGATTTAAATGCAGTGAATACTATTGGGTTGAGGTGTTTCGAAGTGAACGATACACAAATTCTTAACAATCTTGACCCCACATTCAGTTCGTTGTCATAGCAATCATTGCGAATAATTCACTCGACTAGTTCTGGGAATCGCAGTGTAGCTCGCGACTCGCCGTAACAATAGCGCTGGTGCTCGCGTGCTGGTCGGAATTCCTCCTCACCTTCAGCAGATGCTTCTGTCTGCTTTACATCCTCGCTTGTGAAATACAGCCCGCCGTCATTTACAAACGCTTTTCAGACTCTGATGTCAAGTGTTTCCGCGATTTAACGCTCGTGAGGTCCAGTTTGTGGTGTCACAAATGCGTCGTTATTTATGACATTCACAACACAAAGGGATAATTAAAATGATTTTTTGGGTCATCATTTACTCCAGAGTTCCTACCGCCATGGCTAAATTGCAAATATATGATCATTTCAAAAAGTGTTTACTAGACCTGAAAAAAAAATAAGTCATGGACATTTCAAAAGTGAGATTATTTGCGATATTTCATCAATTAGGGATTGGTCTTGTATAGTGTGAATCGATTTGTGAGCCGATTGTTCTTTGGAGTCGGTTCTTTTCAATGAATTGGCCAAACCGGTTCACAGAATGGTCTGAAAGATTCATTAGAGAATTTGTGCTAATCGAAAAGTCCTTTAAAATTATCTATACAGTAATGATAAATGACTGAAATGGTATGGGGATACGTACAAAAATCTGCATGAGTTTATTTTTTACTGCGGAACACAGAATGACAGCCTCAGTTATCATTCACTTTCATTATGTGGAAAACCGATGCAATGAAAGTGACTGTCATTCTGTCTAACGTCTCCTTTTGTGTTCCACTGAAAAAAGAAAGTCATACAGGTTTGGAACGGCACGAGGATGAGTAAATTATGACTCATATTTCATCAATGCATCTCATACTCTTTTTAAAGATCCACTTCAGTCTTTATATAGCTCAATATTGAGTATATTTACATTTATGCATTTGGCAGAAGCTTTTATCCAAAGCGACTTACAGTGCCCTTAATACAGGGACATAAGCATATTATGCTCCCCTGGAGCAACATGGAGTAAAGTGCCTTGCTTAAGGACACACTGGTGGTGACCACTGGGATCGAACCAGCAACCTTATGCGTATCAGTTCCATGGTTTAACCCACTGGACCACCATCTCAGTATATGCATATTCAGAAGCGGTTATAGTTATGCAATCAGTGCCGACACTGAATTTAATGGCATTTTAATTTGGGATTTCTTGCAGTTATTTTGTTTATCATGAACAGAATGCTCTGAAGCATAAATTAGTTAATTGTTGCCTTATTTCATTTATTTATCAGTACAAAGCTTGTCACTGTCAATGACAAGTATAGCTTACATAATTAAAAAATAAACTTGGGTACATTCAGTGAAAGTTTATTCCAGTGAATGAGCTTGTGCCACAGTGTCGCTACTTCTATTTATATTAAGTTACATATTTCCACTGTTTGAGCTAGTTGAACTGTCATGGTACAGGAGCTCAATAGTCAGATGTGGATCATTGTGAAATTTTGTACCCAGAGCGGTTGTGGTTGTGTTTGCAGACTTTAAAAAGAGTATTAAAATGCAAATGCCGTGACCAAAATATTACTATTCTCTAGGGATGCTCCGATCGATCGGCCAGAGATCGGTATCGGCCGATAATCATATTTTATGACTCGATCGGTACTCACTAACTTGGCCGATCTCAAGAAACAAATCGCAATTTGATGACGTCATCGCGTGAGGGCGTACATGACGCGTGGGGTATTAGCAGTAGCAAATATTTAAACCAGAGCTTTGAAGGCAGAAGTGGAGAACGGTTCCATGTGAACAGCAGTTGAACACGGGTCAGTCGGTCCTAAGGGATGGGCGAACACCGTTCAGAAGAATAGCGGAGTACGCAGAGTGAGCTGATGCAGGGAAAGTGCATGATACAATTTGTCCTAAACATGACACATGCTTTATATTAAGGGCTTTAAAATAACTGGCAAGATATTGTTAACGCGTAACTTATAGTTTAAAGCAGCTTGTCCTGTCACTGTCAGACGCTCTGAGAGATACTTGTGCTGACAGACAGACAGATAAATACCTGCGGTGTTTAATGAGTTTGAAATGTGGTGCTTTCCTCAGTGCATAACTTACATGTCACAGGGATATTCTCTAAAATTCACATTCCAGGGGCTAAATATCACATAATTGGGATCTCTTCAACCCGCGGACATGAAAAACAGCAAGCGGCAACAGTGTTGAAGTAGCACAATTCCGCGGGAAATTGCGGACTTGGCAACACTGATCCGCGCCAAACAGACGGAGAGCTATAGGATGGAACGCAATAATTCTGACTAAAGTATACATATTTCTAAAATATTTGTTGTTGGACAATACATGTGCCATATGTAGAATTTTAAACCTACAAGTATGTATATTTTTATGGAAGTGACCATTATAATTGGGTAATCAAATATAGGCTAATATGCTTTTGTTTTTATTTTCATTTATAGTTCAGTGAATTAAAAAACAAAATGATTAATACATGCCTATATTACATTCACTGTATTTGTTTATAGCCTTCTATATCAACATTGTTTTTAGGACATCATTGGGCAGGATGTGAATAGATTTTTTTTTTTTTCAATTAGAAAAACATAGAAAATACCTCCCTATTAAGTATCCTGATATGCATAGTATTATGCAGAAACCCCATTTAAAAGGCATATTAAAATGTTCACTGTATACTGAATAATTTTTGTGATTATTTAGTACCCTGTTAAAACAAGTTACATTACAGTACATAATTACCATACAAAATTAAATGAAAAATATAATAATCTGATAAAAAGGTTAACAGTGATCAGAGAGCTTACAAATCAGTGAAGCATTGGAATCGGGATCGGTATCGGCCGATCATCATGACAAGAAATCGGTACTCGGTATCGGCAGCAAAAATCCTGAACGGAGCATCCCTACTATTCTCAATCGTTTTGCCTTAAATTTCAGCTATCAATAATTATGTTGGCTTATTATTCACGGCTTCAATTTTGGGTTGTGATTGTGTCTATGTTGTTAACAAAGTTATCAAATGCAGAATTTTAAATGATGAGTGTTCTGCTATTGGAAACATTAAGCTTTATCTTATTGTTGACTAATTTAATATTTTTGTATTGCAGGAAGGTGATAGGAGGAGAAAGAGCAGTCGTGCGGGACAGATGATCCAGATTAAAGCTACGTCGGCTTATTGAAAGTGAGACATGGAAATGTGCCTGCACTAGCAAATGGAAGTACATGCTTGCCTTGCCGGCATACTTTGCTTAGTGTAACAAGCAATGAGAGGGGCAATATAATGGCCAAGAATAAGGAGCCCCGTCCGACATACGCTGTCAGTGTCGTTGGGCTCTCAGGCACTGAGAAGGAGAAGGGCAACTGTGGTGTAGGTAAATCCTGCCTATGCAACAGATATGTGCACCCCAGTGCGGACTGCTACTACTTAGAGCACACTTCTGTGTTGAGCACAATTGACTTTGGAGGGCGTGTTGTGAACAACGATCACTTCTTATACTGGGGTGAAGTGTTTAATCGAGGGGATGATGGCCTCGAGTGTAGAATTCAGGTTATCGAGCAGACTGAGTTCATCGATGACCAGACCTTCTTGCCTCATCGGAGCACAAACCTGCAGCCTTACTCGAAACGGGCTGCAAATACGAAGCTTCAGTCTGCTGAGAAGCTGATGTACATTTGCACAGACCAGCTTGGGTTGGAGCAGGATTTCGATCAGAAGCAGATGCCTGATGGCAAGCTCAACATCGATGGCTTTGTATTGTGTATAGATGTAAGCAAAGGATGCAATAGAAAATTTGATGACCAGATGAAATTTGTCCACAGTCTTTATTCTCAAATTTCCAAGACGAAAAAACCCGTAATCATCGCTGCGACGAAATGTGACGAATGTGTCGAGCAATACCTGAGGGAGGTTCAGACGTTTGTTACAGGTAAAAAGAATCTCATGTTGGTGGAAACATCAGCTCGAGCATCTGTGAACGTGGAACTTTGTTTCAATGCTCTGACACAGCAGATGGACAAAACCCGAGGTAAACCCAAAATCATCTCTTATTTGGAAGCATACAAATCCCAGAGACAATTAGTAGCTTCGGTCTCAGACAAGTTTGAAAAGCTCATCGTTCAAACTGTCAGAGATTATCACACAAGCTGGAAAATTGTCAGCAATAAGTTGAAAAGCCACCCAGACTATGAAGAGTACATCAACTTAGAAGGCACCAAGAAGGCCAGAAACATCTTTTCAAAGCACATAGAACAGCTGAGACAAGAGCATATCAAGAGGCGGCGTGAGGATTATCTTACCAGTCTGCCAAAAATTCTTAATAAGTTGCTTAACAACCTGGAGGAAATTGAGACGCTGAGTTGGACCGAGGCTCAGAGCCTTATGAAGAGCAGGCATGAGTTTCAATACTGTTTCATTGAGTTAGAACAAACGCCATGGTATGAGACCGACCACCTTAATAAAACCGACGACAGAAGAGTCCCCTTCGATATCCTCAAAACCATGGAAGGAGAGAGGATTTATCAAAACCACGTCCAGCATTTGATATCTGAGAAGAGGCGGTTGGAGATGAAGGAGAAATTCAAGAAGACGCTGGAGCGAGTGCATTTCATTAGCCCTGGCCAACCGTGGGAAGAGGTCATGTGCTTTGTCATGGAGGATGAGGCGTACAAGTACATCACTGAGTCAGATCGCAGGGATGTTTACAGTCGCCATCAGCAGGAAATAGTTGAAAGGGCCAAAGAGGAGTTTCAGGAAATGCTTTTTGAGCATGCAGAGCTGTTCTATGACCTCGATTTGAATGCGACCCCGAGCTGTGACAAAATGAGTGAGATTCATGCCGTACTTAATGAGGAACCTAGATACAGAGCTCTCCAGAAACTGGCCACAGACAGGGAGTCACTTTTACTGAAACACATTGGGTTTGTCTATCACCCCACAAAAGAAACGTGCCTCAGTGGCACGGCCTGCGTCGATCTCAAAGTTGAGCAAATCCTTGCCAACAGGCTAGTTCAGCTGGATCACGGCCGCTCGAATATCTACTACAACAGTGCCAACATTGATAAGGTTAACTTGTGTCTCGTAGGCAGAGAAGGATTGGCGCAGGAGCTCGCAAATGAAATTCGAGCTCAGTCCACTGATGATGAATACACCCTTGATGGGAAAATCTATGAATTAGACCTTTTGCCTGTGGATGTCAATTCTGGCATGCTTTTGAACCATTCCTGGATATCGACTTTCAAGCCCCATGGGTTCTTTTGTGTCTTCAGCTCTATAGAGTCGCTTAATTACATTGGTGACCGTGTAAGCCGGATACGAGTTGAGATTGCCCAGAGCAGAAGGGATAGGTATAGCCAGCCAGTGCCATTCATTCTCATTCTAGCAAATCAGCGAGAAAGTGTTTGCAAAAACATGCCTATTTTAAGGCATCAGGGCCAACAGCTTGCAAATAAGCTACAGTGTACTTTTGTAGATATACCCTCCGGCACTTTTCCCAGAAAGTTTAATGAGTCTCAGATAAAACAGGCCCTCAGAGCTGTGTTGGAGGGAATGAAGCACAATTTCGACATGATGAGCCCCATGCCCTCAATTAAAGATCTCTCTGAGACAGATTTACGGATAGTCATGTGTGCCATGTGTGGAGATCCATTCAGCGTGGATCTCATTCTCTCACCGTTCCTGGACTCGCATTCCTGCAGCGCCGGACAGCCCGGGCAGTGCAACACGTTGATCCTGGACAAAATCATCGGCGACAGTCGCAGACGCATACAGGTCACTGTGATCTCCTACCACTCCTCAATTGGAATCAGAAAGGACGAATTGGTGCATGGGTACATTCTTGTTTACTCAGCAAAACGAAAATCTTCCATGGCTATGCTGAGGGCGTTCCTGGCTGAAGTCCAGGATGTCATTCCAGTTCAGCTGGTGGCCATTACGGACAGCCAGGCAGACTTCTTTGAGAATGACTCGATAAAAGAGCTGATGACTGAAGGGGAACACATTGCCACGGAAATTACTGCTAAGTTTACCGCTCTCTATTCGTTGTCCCAGTATCACAGGCAGACAGAAGTTTTCACGCCGTTTTTCAATGAGGTCCTCGAGAAGAAGAGCAACATCGAAAGCTCCTTCATGTTCGACAACAGCAGGGATGGACCCGGCACCGGTGAAGATGTCTTTCCACAGTCACCTCATAGCCATTCACCTGCCTACCAATACTACCCTGACTCCGAGGATGATGGGGAGGGACCGCCACCTTACAGCCCGATAGGCGATGATGTGCAGCTGCTGCCTAATCCTAGTGAACGGAAGTACAGAATTGACCTAGAAGGAAACGAGTACCCGGTTCACAGCACCCCTCTTGGTGATCACGAGCGTAACCACAAAGTGCCTCCCCCAGTAAAACCCAAGCCCAATGTGCTGCCCAAACCCAATGTTAAGAAGCTGGACCCCAACCTTCTGAGGACCATTGAGGCCGGAATGAGGACCTCCAGGTGGACGCGAAGTCCAATGATGGGTCACGGCGATGACCTTGAAGCATCCGACAACTATGCAGAGCCGGCTGACACTCTTCTCAAATTGAAAGGCTTCAGTGATGACATATACGCAGTACCGGAAGACGCGCATAGCAGATCTGGCAAGATCCGCAACTCGTTCGGTGGACTCGCTCTGCACGGGGATGAGGAGAATGGCTTTGACTCCATGTCTAAGTCTCAGGCTGGCAGAAGGCCTTCTAAGTATAAACATCGTTCCAAGATCCTTTTCAGCAAGACAAAAGCTTATCAAAGACGAGTGCACTCAGATGTAAGTGACGATGAGTCGGGGCCTGCCATGCAAAAGAAGAAGAAAGGAAGGGGCAACCGAGGAAGTGAAGAAGATCCGCTTCTCTCACCAGTGGATCCTTGGAAAGGAGGGATAGACAATCCAGCCATTACATCAGACCCAGAGCAGGAGGATAAGAAAATGAAGAAAAAGAAAGCACCAAAGATCAAGGAACCCAAAAAGGTGAGCTAGTATTATGTACTCAATTATTACTTTAAACTGAAATGAGTATGAATTGATTAGGATTAGGTTCCGCATAGGCTAATATTATAGATTTTTGTGTCGATATTGTGTATTTAATTGTGCATGCTTGTTTCTCTTATTTTAAGATATAGATTACCTTTGCTGTAATCTAAAGCGCACTTAGAATTAATCTATAAAACAATTTTAATAACACTTTTAAATCTGTACATTTTAATGTTGTGATTCCTGAATTAAAATTAAAATGAGTAAGTTTAGGTTTTAGTATTTAATTAAACTTATTTGTTTAGACAAAATAGTATAACATTTTAATATCATCATTTGCCAGAATTTTCATATCTGTGCACCCTATAAAAGATTTCCAAAAGATGTTCTATTATTTCTAAGATGCTTATGAGGAAGATGATTATAGAAAATAATTTCCAACACTCTAACAGCAGGCACATAGAAATGTGATTGTCGTCAGTATGCATTGTAGTGATCAAAGTATGTAATGTCATCTTTTCTCAACAGACAAAGACAATAAAGGCCACAAAGCCATTGTACCCACCAACCCGTAGGAATTGGGAGAGCAACTATTTTGGAGTGCCTCTTCAGAACTTGGTCACTCCTGATAGGCCCATACCTTTGTTTATTGAGAAGTGTATTGACTACATTGAGCAAACAGGTAAGTTTCCTGTTTTTCTAAAGCTGAATATCTAAATAGCATCTGAAAATGTGTAAACTCTCTTTTCAGTTCTCCATTTGAAGGCGGTTTGAGAATTGTATCGTTCTTGAGTTTTGCAAGCATAAGTGATTTTGATTCATTCATTTATTTAGTACAGGGGTTCTCAACCCTGGTCCTCGAGGCCCACTGTCCTACAGAGTTTAGCTCCAACCTTGATCAAACTCACCTGCCTGTAGCTTTCTAGTAATCCTGAAGAGCTTAATTAGCTGTTTCAGGTGTGTTTGATTAGGGTTGGAACTAAACTCTGCAGGACCAGGGTTGAGAACCCCTGATTTAGTAGATTGCAGTTTTAGTAACATTTACTAAAAATTGGTCGTTCCTGGTCCTGTGGGGCCTAACTGAAAATTGTACATTTGTGCGTTTCACTTTGCATACTTTGTGAGCCTGATACAGACTATATTTTAAAGCACAGGAAATTCTGTATGCGGTTCAAATACCATCAATGAGTAAATGAATGAAATCCATTACTCTGAGGTAATAAATTCTGACACAACAGGAAGTTGATAGGCAGGGGAGGAGGGAAGTCCATCTGGTAAATGATTGAATGGATTTTTATGGCACGTGTTATGATGATCTAATTTTTCCCAGAGCACTTTGTTCAGTTAGATTGTGGTTTGAATTTTCATGGACTCTGCAAGTGATGTGTAAACACTGAGGCCCAGCATATATCGTAGCCACGGGCTAGGTTTAACATAATTTATGGACATGACCATATTTGGACCCAAACAAAGTCTGCTTCATATGCTTAAAGCAGTGATAGAGGCCTTTTTTGACTGTTGCTGTTTGTTTGCTTACAACATGCCCTTCAGTAGTTTGTTCTGTAACTGTGTTCAATGGAAACTCTGACTAACACGGCTGTCAATAAACCCAGCCGACCAGTAATATAGCTTGAGGTTTCATTAGTGAGTAGGTGACACCCGCATACTGTTGTTCAGGTTGGTTGTGGCTATAGATCAGTGAAACTCGTGCATGGATGACATGCATTGATGTGGTTTCTTAAGGAAATTATTAAGCTGCTGTTTGTGGTTGTGGTTTTTATGGTATGTACTGGAAGTGGGCAAAGTGTCTGTGGTGAGTCTAATGCTGGGCCAATTTGCTGGTTGAACTGGTTATGTGTATGTGTGGCCATACACCCGTGAAGCCTATACGTGATGATCCAAAACACCTTTTTTTTTTTTGTTGCTCATCTCCTTGTTTTGATATCATATAGTGATGTGTGCACTGTTAATGTGCGGGACTGTTGATTTTGTTGGTGAGTGGCTTCTTTTTGTGACATGCAGGTTTGTGGACTATAGGGAAGCATTTAGCATTATCATCTTGCTTTACAAATTGGTGTAATTTATAAAATTATAAAGGCACAATATCAAAGTTTCTAAAATTCGAAGCCAATTTCATAGAATTTTCATATTATTGCTGAGGGCCGATAAATGGATGCTCTTGAAATTCGACACAAGTTTGTCTTACAACATAAGACAAAACAAAAATCATGCATTTTAAATGCTACAGGTGACAACACAACATGTACAGTATTAAAAATGGATATTATTTTGATATTTGCAAAAGAGTTAAAACAATTGTTAATTTGTAATAAATTAAAGTTTTTTTCCTTGAGAAAAATAGATATGTACTGTCTTGATGTATATCAAATTAATCGATATCGAATTAAAATGGGATCGATTCGAATCACAAGCTTGTGAAATGTGTGTCAATGGCTAGCCCTCTAAATGAGCATGAAAAATTATGTCCAGTAACAACCAATATACTGTATGTACAATATTGACCAACACTGATTTAAAAACAATATTAAAATATAGTAAATATTCAGTATTAATATTAAATATTTATTATATCTGGGCTATTACTTTAAAATCAAGCCGTATTGATCGTGGCTGAATCTGGGCCTTTTTTGGTTTCCACTGGAATGAGATGAGATGGCACATTGTGCCCGTGGCTGCATCTGAGCATCGCGGGGCTCTGTTTAAGAGCTTTTTGAAAGCATCTTGCTTCACAGAGCTGTGCAGATGAAAAGGTTCATCAAACACCCTGCCCCCCAAGCCAACGCTCACTCCCTCCCATTTATGCCCCTCTATCTCGCTCTGTACTGCATTGTGAAACCCAGAGGAAATTATAATACTTGACTCTATTTTTTTTTTCTGCGGTCAAGAACAAGTAGTCCAACAATCCACTCCTCCAAACATGGTTGTATGCACACACACAGTCCTTTATTTCTCGCGGCCCATCATTTCTGAAAACCAAGAGCCTGTGGCATTAAAAACTGTATGAAGAAAATGGACTTTATGGATGTTTCCTAATTGACTTTCATGGCTCATTTAGGCCTGGATGCTTCATTTATCCATCAGAAAAGTACCCCCATTGTCATTTCCTCCTTGAAGGGCTTCACAGTAATAATCTCCTCTGTGTGAAATGTTATGGATGTTTAGATATTTATATGAGGCACTAACTATGAAATAAACCATGAACTTGACAGACACTAGGGACGTATGATCAGAAAAACATTGTTTCCAGCAAATGTTTCCCAGTCTTAAATAGGACTGCTTGAGTGAATACATGAGCTGACCAGAATGGACAATCTTTGGATTTCATAGTGAAATGCTTCTATACATATATATAAATTTTGTGCCAATTTTAGAAATGTTGCAACAAATAGGATGCAAATTAGGTGCATTTTAGTAGACTTGATGTGTTCCCTACGGGTGCAGCGGTGCGTTAAACAGCTCTGTGGAAAGGAGGTAATTTACAAACAGTGCTTTCTTCCTTAAGTGTGCATGTTTAAATTGTTGTTGTGCAATACAGTTGGAACATTAGCTAATTTTTTATTCAACAAATCTTTTCCTGGAAATATATATTAAAGGGCTAGTTCAGCCAAAAATAAAAATTCTGTCATTAATTACACCACCCTCATGTCGTTTCAAACCCATAAGTCCTTTGTTCATCTTAAGAACACAAATTAATTATATTTTTGATGAAATCTGAAAGCTTTCTGACCCCACATAGACAGCAACGGTATAACTACTTTCAAGGTCCAGAAAAGTAGTAAAAAAAAAAAAGTTAAAATAGTCCATGTGGATTAGGGATCGACCGATATGGATTTTTTAGTGCCGATACCGTTTTTTTTTTCATCAGCCTTAGCCGCTGACCGATACGGGCTGCCGATTTTCTTGAGCCGATATTTGGAGCCGATACTGCTTTGCTCCCTCAATTTACATCATAAAAATGACACAATGATCATGATGATAACAATTAAAAAAAAAAAAAAAAAGGAACATTTATTGAACTAAAAAAAAAAACAATATTTAACAAATAGTAAAAACAGGTGAGGTAGGACAAGAAAAAAAGAGTTCAGTGGTGAAACTAAATTCTGAAAATAAATATTTAAGCATAAATAAAATAATTACACTATTGCACACAGTATCAACAAGCATGCATCATAATAAAGTGCACACTGACTGTACTATACTTAAAACTTTTAAAACTATTTACAACCTAGTCATTTAATGCTTAGGTGCACTTAACTTAATCTCTTGAAAAAAATTTCGGCGAACGCAGCAGCCTTGTATCGGCCGCTGCCGATAAATGTAAAAATCACAAATATTGGCCCGATATATGGGCCGGCCGATATATCGGTCTAACACTAATGTGGATACAGTGGTTCAACCTTAATGTTATGAAGCGATACTGTTCAAGTGAGCACCACAATGCATCCGTGTGATGCTGACGCAGGAGCTGACCAATACAGAGCTGATGTAGAACCTAGAAGCGCTGCAATGTGTTTACAACGTGAACAGCGTAGGAAACTGACACAGAACAGAAGAAATTGTTGTATAAAGTTGTTATTTTTGCATTCTCGTTGCTTCATAACATTAAGGTTGAACCACTGTTAGCATACAATTAGTTCATTTTCCAAATTTGAATATTAACTAACTAATTATTTATTCAACAAAGCGTTTGCTAGAAATGTTTGAATATTAACTAATTGGAATTTGAATATTAACTAATTATTTAAATAAATTATTTACCTCAAATATTGAAATATTAACTAATTATACAAAGTGTTACCTTAAACATTTTTCTTTCTGTGACTCGTAGGCCTGCAGAATATTTTTAGCAGAAGCTATTTAAATTATTCTGTGTAAAACATCACAACCCCTATTTCATATTCAATTGACATTGCTTTGCCAGCATAATTTGGTCAGCTGTCGTTGAAATCCACAACATGGACTCAGGGCTGGTTGAAAAGCCAAACACAAAGGCTTCCCTGTGGGCACATTTTGGTTTTAACTCGAATGGAAAAAAGAAAAGCCCAATAACTCGGAAGGCCTGTCTATGCAGCAAAACTGTGGCAGCTGAAGGCACCAATATCATAAAATGTCAGTTGCAGTAGACGATTGCAGAGGCTTCTGGTCCAAATTTGAATGTGATATGAATGCTGTATAAATTGCCAGAAATTACTGTTCCCAGTCTATATAGTCAAATGAAAGATCAGGTTTAAAAACCTGACTTGGCCAATGCACACGTGTGATCAAGCGCAGATGTTGCCCCATACGCAAGCTTAACAATACATTACCTCACCAATGACTGGATGCTACCAAGTGTGAAATAAGATATGTGCTAGAGAAGCTCATAGCTGAATGATTTCAGTATGCTTTGGCAGACTGGGTATGAGATTAGCAGAAAATGTCCTGCATAAGCACGGATAGCCAGCAGTTTTTGGCCGGACATGCTGAATTGCTTTGACTGAAGAAAAAGGCGAGAGTATTTGTACAACAATTAATCAGCTAACTAATATTTCATGAGTATTTCATCAAGACAGCACTGGCTGAAAGGGTCACAAGTGTGTTTTCAGACAATCTCTAAACCATCATTCTACAACATTGGACTGTTTTCCAAGAACGTTTGATGAATTGTGATGGGGAAATGGACAGAATTGTTTACAGCTTGTTGATGTTTCCTCGCAAGGTCTGTGTTTTAGTTTATTTACACTTTATGATACTATAAACTGCACTGTTATTACTGTCTAACAAATCATGAGACAGAACATTTCGTGAATACTGCGGTTTGAATAGCAGCCCAAAAACGCCTTTCACATGTTTATCACCACATGTGTATCACCTGGAGTATTACATTACAGCCTGTATGTGTCTATCGCTGTCTTTTAAAGCCTAGTGAGCTGGCTAACTAGACAGCTAGCTCTTTGTTTGCAATATTTGTACATCTTACTGTTTCAAGACATCTATACTGGTGACCAGGTCACAAAAGCAAGATGCTGCACATTTTCCAAGGATGCTGTTGCAATGATGCACTTTTTAAAGTGACTCTTGCTGTGAAAATGTAGGAGTCAGCCTTTTCACACGTCTTTAGCCCTTTAGCCCTTTAGCCTTGCTTTTCAATATTGTACAGCTTCCTCTCAGCCATAGGGATTACTTAACTCAGTGGGGAATAATTGTCATAGCCCGTTTCGGCAGTTTCAGACCTAGTGCTGCAGAGTATCACAACTCAACATGATGCATTGCATTTTAAATGAGGAAATAGCTCAATCTTATTAGATTTAAATACTGTGGTAACTATTTTATAGTTATTCCATTTATTGTTGCTACTGAAAAAACACAATCATATAAAACATGTTTAGATTTTAATTGATTTAATTTGTAATTACATTTTTTATTTAAACTGAGAAATTTTAGAAATATATCTGCCATTTTGGAAAAGTTCCTTGTTTTGATGGCTAATTGTGGTATTTTGGTGGAAACTGTTACTACTGTTTATTTCTGTTAGGGTATTATGTCATGCTTTTGTCAACTTAGACCTTACACCATGTAAAACCTGATATATGAAATAATACATTTTTATGGAACCATAAACTGCACTAGTATTACTGTATAACAAATCAGCAGAGAGAAAGTTTGGACAGCAGCCTAACTATTCAGATTTTATTTTAATGGAGCAGTTTATTAATAATTTTAGATAAAGATTTCTCTTTTTTTTTTTGTTTACTATCATATTTCATACATCAGGCTTTTATATCTTATAGTATGATATCAGAGACTATGGAGCTCACACTCAAGGAGGAAAAAAACTATGCAATTTAGTGCAGTTTTGAGGATGTTTATATGGCCAAAAAGTAAGATGAAATTCTGACATCTTGTAATGTAAATCATTTAGGTCTTTATAACCGTATAGCAGAATACATAAAATGTAAATATAAATAAATAGACAATAATATGTCTTTGTATGATATTAAGTATAATGGTATAAAAACGTTTAATGATTTAAAGTGCAGTACAATTATAATTGAGAGATTCTCAAAAGCCTGTTGTATCATTTGATTCTCGCATTTTGATATGATTTTCCTTAAATAATTAATGCATGGATAAAGTTAGTTGCTTCAGTCCAGTAAATGTTCTTTTTTTAAATATTATTACTAAGAATATGGAAGTTATTTTTATGTTTCCTTCATAAATATCAGATTTTACATCAAAAAGACGTGTACCACGACCTGAAGGGGGACATTTTTAGAATTATATTCAAAGGCCTTTTACTTACTAAAAAAGTTTAAACTATCAATCTGATGCTAGAAGGTATGTAGTACAACAGGTTTTTCAGCAATGTTTTGATCATGTTGATAATGTAGAGGCCTCTGAAATTTGCGTATCAAATATGATACAGTAGGCTTTATAGGGTTAAGTGTCATATCACTCTGGAGCCCTCACATTCAGACCACTTCCTCTTTAAACTGTTGCCGGCTGGTCGGCGCTACAGATCACTGAGCACCGGATCTACCACACGAATGGTTAAATTCCTCCAACTGGGCAATAAACATGTGCAATACACAACGCTATTTATACTCATATTTATTTATCATACCATACCTCTTATTCACATTCCCATGCATTGTATATACAGTCAAATAAAAAATTATTCAGACACCAGATATCATTTTTGCTAGTGGGTGCAGGACACTATCGCTAATTTATGTAAGTGAGGATAGCAAAAGAAAGTTAACTGACACATTATTCCCAAAAAATTCTTCATACAGTGGACTACCAGTAAAATTGATAAGAATTAGGACCAAAATTATTCAGACACTTTGACCTGTCCAAGTTTTGCTTAAGTGTTTTTTTCTTTAATTGGTCATGCAACATTTTTCACCACAGACTGAACAAAATGAAGCATTACTTAGTAATTGGTTGACCTAAATTGGTGTTATCTAATTGTGTACTTAAATTTAACAGCTGACTGGTTGATTGTAATCCATTACATACATTTCTATCAAAGTTATCTGACATTATCAAGATGAATGTGTTCTGACCCAGTTTAACTGAGTTATTGTCATATTTTATTACCATTTTCTAAACTATAGCGAATAAACTCTGATAATGTGAGAAAATGTTGAAGGTGTCTGAATAAATTTAGGTTTGACTTTGACATACCTGTACATACATACTGTATATTGTCTTGTCTATATATGTATTTATTTGTATTCACTTATTTTACTTTCATTATCTGTCTTGTCACTGTCGTTCTGTCTGTGCACTGGAAGCTTCTGTCATCATGACAAATTCGTTGTATGTGTAAGCATACTTGGCAATAAAGCTCATTCTGATTCTAAATCTGAACCGACAACATTGTTGAGCATAGAGACAGGAAATGTGGGATTTTAAGGTGATTTGCAGTTTGCCCCATTTCAGAGTATTGTAGTGTAGATCAGACTTTTTTAAAGTAAAAAAATCCCACGCCACACCACTATATAAAAATATATCAAAACTACACATGTATATTAAAACTAGATATTATATTAAACTGTAAACGTGAGTACTACTTTTTCTCAGTTTCTTTGGTACATTTCTTGAAACATCCTTAAGATTTGCAAACCAGTCGGTGCATTTCTTAAAACAATTCATACAAACAGCACCACACAATGGATTACCTGCAAAAGCCTGTAACTTGCTCAAAATCCTTAGTTCATCTCTCAAAAGTAAATGTTTATGTATATTCTCTGCTCTTCAAATACATAAAACGTTAACCTTTATGGACATAAAGCTTCTTGAGTAAAGAAAACGCTGTACTTACTCAAACAAACATCAGTTCTTTATTTACCCTAGCATTGCAAACAAGCAGATATCTCCAAACTGTGCGCAGCACATTCTAAGCCAAAGGAGTCACAAGGTTTAGTCACAACCTCTTTTAAATGCTTTTTATTGGATAAATATTTGTAAAAACCCATATACAGACAAAAAGGATGACCAATAGCATCATTTTTTTTAATTAAAAATGACTAATATGGAGATACAAGGTTTCGGCCTGACAGCAATGATATATTCTTATCAGCAGCATTTTGTTTTACTTATTTTTTGGAATTTGATCATTTTGAAACACTGCATTGTGTATAATCTACAGATGGGAATACAAATGTGAAGGTGTGGCTTATAATAAGTACCTTGACCTACTTGCTTTGCGTTTACATACACAGATTTTTGTCAGTCTGAATGAATTTTATTAGACTGCTGATTTCAAATTTAATGGTTATATGCAGGGCTTGACATTAACAACTGCCAACCCGCCAAATGCAAAATCCAAAATGCAGTCATTGATACTAGCCACTTTGGTGGCTTGAATTTTATAGGCGATATGATATATTGTAAATGTTTTTCAATTGTAGTCTTTTAAAAATGCATTTGAAATAATAAACTAAGTGCAAAATATATATGTTTTATATATATATATATTAGGGGTGTAACGGTACACAAAAATGACGGTTCGGTACGTACCTCGGTTTTGAAGTCACGGTTCGGTACGGATTCGGTACAGCAGTTTTACAAAAATGCTTTTTATTAATTTTTATTCAGCAGTGGTTTAATGAGAAAAAATTGTGTCTGTCCTTAAATGAATTCAGTTATAACTAACAGTTTCTTAAAGAGAATGCTGTAAACCAGTGGTTCCCAACCACGTTCCTGGAGGACCCCCAACAGTGCACATTTTGCATGTCTCCTCAATCAAACACACCTGATTCAGGTCATCAGCTCATTAGTAGCTACTCCAAGACCTGATGTGGGTGTGTCAGACAAAGGACACATCCAAAATGTGCACTGTTGGGGGTCCTCCAGGAACGTGGTTGGGAACCACTGCTGTAAACTATATAGGGAGCCCTTACTTACATATTGCTATTAAAGAGTAACAACAGAGCCCAAACTATTAGCCTAAATTCATTTGCTATTTATTTTTAGATATAATAATCAATATTTTTTTCTCCAATTCGTTATTGAAATATAATCATTTAGTGGGTGTAATTTTCATGACAGGTTTATTTAAACATGCATTAAATAAACAAGACATCACTAACACGCTAAGTAGTATATAATGAATATATATAGGCTAATATAATGAATATATAGGCAAATATAGTGCATGTTTTCAGTGAAAGAGTTAATCTCTCACAGCTGTGGACACTGAATGACTTCTGAGGTAAACGTGATTCTACACGACATTGTTTACAAGCTGTTTTATTGTCTTTCCGCGGTTGAAACACTGATGGAGCGATTACACAACATTCAGTAAGTTGTAATGTATCCTCAACATACCTTAAGATATGAATTTGTTTATTCTTTAGAAGAGATGATCGCGTTCACTCGCGCGCTGCTGCTTGAAGTTGAACAGATACGCGTCTATCAGTCACGTCACATTATAGAGCGTTATAACGGCATTTATCGTTTGAATTTCGTGATAAAATGGACTGAATACTCAATATGTTTGTGTGGGAACTAGGATTGAAGTGTGTTCCGCGCTTTAAACAAGCCGACTGTTAACTGTTAAAGATTGCATTCATAACCGTTCGGTACACACGCACACACGCACCAACCGAAAGCCCTGTACCGAAAAGGTTCAATACGAATACGTGTACCGTTACACCCCTAATATATATATATGCACTAATGTATCGGCCGATTTTTGATCAATTTACAACCATCAGCATATCAACTAAAGCATGAAAAAGGCTAATATAACAAAGCAATGTTTTATTAATTAACTGTGTGAAGGCACTGAGCTGTATAACGTATGCTGCATAATCCATCATTATAATGTAATATTCCTGCTGCGCTGCTGTCTGCGTTTTGATGTTAATCAAACAAAAGACCAACAACAAAAAAACAAAAAACACTCACTACTCTTGACTAAATAACTGTCATAAGGATTCATTTCCACGATGCGGAAAACGCAGACGGAATCCAATCCAGTCATAAAAACAGAATTTACTGCATAATGAGGAATGCCAGGAATTTGTCAACGTTTTGATGAATATATACTAGTGTCTGTGAATATTACGCCGCAAAAAGACTGTTTAAATATGAATCCTGCATGTTTCTGTGTGTCTCTCTGTCAATGAATGGCGCAGACGTGCGGTTTCATTTACCTCACACACAGAAACTTGCAGTGTTTTTCAGCCTCTGCCGCCTCAATATATGAGGACATGAATGCATGAACCTCATGTCAGTCACTTCATGAGCATTTTACCATTTCATTCGACAAACTCTATTGTCATAAATACATAGACTGGGTAAACCCAGCCTGATCTGCCGGCGATTTGATTTCACCCTGCAGCTCAGTCTGGAAACCTCTCCACACGAACGGTTTTCCTCAAGTGCATTTTGCGCTTGCATATACAGTTTTTCGGACGAAGGACTTGTTCACCCAAAATGTTCACTTCGACTTCATAGATTGACTGATCACAATTAAATATGTTCAGTGAATATACAATTTAAATTTTGAGTGAAGACATTAAGCTATGATTAGTACAATGCATCTTTTTGCATGGGGATAATTATTTGGAATTGGAAGTCATTTATTGGGCCAATATGTAATGATCAATTTTTCCAAACTTCTTTTTTTTAAAGTGTATGTAGGCCTGCTGAATGTTAAATGAATCCAGTCTTATGTTCATTAGACATTATTTGATAATGCAGCAATAAACTAGCTAGTAGGCTAAAACGTTAATGTATGTTGTTTTAATTTTTTTTTTATCTCTCTACTGAAATATCTGAAAAGCTTTTAGTTCTCACTTTCCGCAGAATATATAGACGATAGCAGTTGCGCTTTATTGCTCTCATCTCTCCAACAGCGTGTTGACACAGAACCCCGCCTCCCCTCGATTAGCCGTTTAATTTACTCTGGATGAATATTGTTGGTGTGTTGCAGGGCTTGAATTTCGGCGTATTGTGTATAATTTTTACTCATTGCCGCAGATTTTTTGCTCCCACCCAAAGTGCGCTCAGTTAAAGCTGTCACACAATACAAAACTGAGTTCTTTTTCACTGCTCATTGACCTCATTGACTGCTCATACACACAAAATAATGCCAAAATGTCGGTTATGTCGGTTATTTTCAATGTAAACGTTTCAAAGTTGAAAAAGAAAATGTATGTGTAACAGTATAATGGATCCGTGCATCAGGTCTTAAAGTGACAGCAGCTTAATATAACCTGCTGCCAAATTATGAGATATTACAAATATCTACATGTCCGTTTTTCCCATGGTATTGATGTCAAAATTTGGCCAGTGAAAATGTTGAGTGTCTAGTAACTTTGGAAAACCACTAGCGATAGTGTCTGGTGGGGAGCAAAAAAGTTAATGTCAACTCAAGACCTTGTTATATGTATCTTGAACCTATTGTTTTTAAAGGGTTAGTTCACCCAAAAATGAAAATTCTGTCATTGATTACTCACCCTCACGTCGTTCGAGACCCGTAAGACCGTTCATATTCGGAACACAAATGAAGATATTTTTGGTGAAAGCTGATGGCTGAGAAAGGCTTCAGATAGGCCTCCATTGGCATTCAGTACACTTATACTCCCAAGACGGATAAAAGGCACTCAAAACATCGTTACAAAGTCCATCTCACCACAGTGACTCTACAATAATCTTACGATGCGACGACAATAGTTTTTGTGCGCAAAAAAAATCAAAATAACACCTTTTTCCAACTTGTTACTGCCTTCCGTGTGTGCCTCCACGACGCATGCGCGAGAATATGACGCAGATCCGGCGTTCGGACAGATGACCCAGAAGTGATTTGTTTACAATCAGAGGAAGACGCGCGTATCTCAGCTGTTGGATTCTACATTGATCATGCTTTAGGTCTCGGCGTAGTGCTCAAAATGGGGTTAGAGTGTGCATTTCATGGATTCCCGAACCCCGGCGCTACGTCATATTCTCGCGCATGCGTCGTGGAGGTACACGCGGAAGGCAATAACAAGCTGGATAAAGGTGTTATTTTGATTTTTTTTGCGCACAAAAACTATTGTCGTCGCATCGTAAGATTATTGTAGAGTCACTGTGGTGAGATGGACTTTGTAACGATGTTTTGAGTGCCTTTTATTGGTCTTGGGAGTATAAGTGTACTGAATTCCAATGGAGGCCTATCTGAAGCCTTTCTCAGCCATCAGCTTTCAACAAAAATATCTTCATTTGTGTTCCGAATATGAACTGAGGTCTTACGGGTCTCGAACGACATAAGGGTGAGTAATTAATGACAGAATTTTCATTTTTGGGTGAACTAACCCTTTAAGTGAGTCCTGATATTGATTTCATTTTAATAAATTGATCTATCTACACTGCAAGTGCTGCAGAATTACTCTGATGAAGTAATATTTTTTCTAATTATGTAATTGTCAAGTTGGCTCTTCATGCCGATTGAGCTATCTGTCACATTACTATTGGTTTATTTGGCTGCATGTAATATAGTGTGTTTTTACCTTTTACAGGCAGAGACTAGATCAGTGTAAACGGACAAGCCCTAATTTGTTTGCCACCACTTCCCACACTTGATATGATACGGCTGAATTAAGCATATTAAGGATACATTTAAACTGCTAGCCTGCTCTGCAAGTGGAGTTCCCCTCCTGATGACTCTTGTAGGACCCTATAAAATCTGTTAGATTTTTTCCCAAATTCTGATTTTTCCTTTTAAATTTTTGCTAATTCCGTTTTTTCCGTTTTAATTTTTGGGAATTCATTTTTTTTTTTTTTTACCCTTAACTGTTATTTTTGTTGTAAAAAGAGTGTGCTTTTAATGTTAATATAATAGAACAAAATAGGAATTACCTTAAATTTATTGAGGTAACAAACATCACATTTACTCAGTACTTTTCAGTACAAATACGGCACTCTTAAGTACTTCAAGTCACAACAAAATATTAGTGCTGTGAATTGATAAAAAAACTGAATTAATCAAATTATTTTCTGTAATTAATCATGATTAATTGCAATTAAAAAACATTGGAATGTTTAATATTTTGATATTGTAATCATTTCAGTTACTCTCCAAATTAATGAAGAAACAACTTAAAGACAGCATATTTTAGATATGTGTTGTAATGGCATGTTTTTATGAATGAAGGCCAGAATCACTGATGTCTCTATGAAACATTAATGACGTTACATTACAGTGTAACTGAAAGCTTCCAATTTCAACATTTATTGGGCTTTAAAACATTTTTTTTTGATTGAATTTAACTTAAAACAATCGCTACATAAACCCATTATAATAATTGTTATATTTACCCATAGCCTACATAGAAATTGAATAAAGTTATCAACATCTTTCTTAACTGCCTAAATAGTTAGTGAAATATAGATTAATCATCGTTAAAGCTAAAATTTTCTCTGTCCCCGTTGTTCTTTGATGAACATTAATGACAAACATTATCAGTGGTGCTGTCACTTATAAGATCTACCGCTTCCGAACATGACGCAGATCAGACACTCTGTCCCGCGCATCTAATTTTCTCAAGTTCATTTAAGACATTATTTTCCATACAGTACATTAAAGTGCATTAAAAAGGAGGCAAAATACAGCAGGTACTCCCCGAGGGAGCTGCTCGGCTCGGCACTGAGGGCTTAGCGTTGCATTTCTTAACTTTTTCGCCGACGAAAGCAGAGCCGCGGAGAGCCGCTTCGCTATATTTTCATTGTTTTGAAGGGGGAGCTGAAATGACGGGAGGTGTTGTGTCGCCCAGATTTGCTTCCCCCGGTCTGCATTTTCCCCAGACATTCGTTCTTCTCCCACACAAAACAGCATTTAATTCCAAATATGTAAAATTCCACGAAATTCCGCGTTAACACTAGATTCCCGTTGAATTTCCCCTAGAAATTATAGGGCCCTACTGTTGCTTTGCCAACTGTAGACATGCACCTTGCAGGAGGTTTGCAAGGATGTTTTGATGACTCTGGCTTTTTGCTGCTTTGACACATTAAGGTCTCTGGCGAATGCTTAGCAATAAGTGTCCGACAACGCAAAGTCCTGTTATTCCCCTTGGCCTGCTACTGCTTGTTGTGCTCGAGAGGAGAGGATGTCAGAAGCACTTGGCTTTGACAGGCTGTCGCCACACATCAGCCAGTGCATCTAGACTCAGGATGAGGCTTAGAAAATGTAATGAAGGGGAGGGAGATGATGCCATAAGCTCTGGGAGTTTGTGAGGAAGCAAGAATGAAGCATATGTACTTGAAGAATTGACAAGCAGAACTTAACTTACTTTTTAAGCTCCCAATGTGCCCGATGGTGGTTGTTAGGGGCTACTGTCCATGTTCACATACGTAAGAAGTGCTGTTGATTTGTAACATCTAAATGGCATTGTGTTCAGAATAGCATTTTTCTTTATGCAGTTGATGCTCTATGCACATTTTGAAAATGTTCTGTATGCATAGAATTAGGTGAGCTACTACTACAACTAACAAGAACTGGTTTCACACCAATTGAGCTGATTCTTTTTAACAAATTAGTGTTACGACTTATGAATCAGTCAGTTATGAATCCGCTCTCTCAAAATTATTAAAGGAAATCGTTAATGGAATCAAGGAACCAGAATCTTTAAATGGACTTGGAATTGGAAGCAAAATTGTTACATTTTGTACTATGCATATTCCTGTATACTAAATTAGACAAAGTGTGCACTTTTCTTTTCTGTTTCCAGTGTGACAAATGAACTGGAAATAGTATCAGCCTTTTTTTTGTATTGTTTCTTTTTTTTTCTTTTCTTTTTTTTTACATATTTGATAAGTCTTAGAGTTAGCATACAGTAGGTTTGTTATTTTTGTACAAGATTAGAACAGATATGTAAAATAACTTTGATGGGACTTATTGAATTAAACATGTAACATAGAGATCATGTGACTCTTTTACCATACTACTGTTTGAAAGGTTAACCGTTGCATAATGTGTCCTGTTTTACATATTGATTTTAAAAGATAGTAAGCAGCAGCACAGCATAGTAGGCTATATTTTGCTCAGTGTTTTATTGTCAAATGTTAACTAAACAGACTTGCATAGAAAAACATTGTTTCTGGTTGAAATTTTGCTGAGGAGAAGTAAGAATGTAGCCATAATGCAACCAGTACTTTGGTTTAAATACACCTACTCCCAAACAGACATGGTATCTGCCACTGATTACGCAATTGCAGTAGTTTGCGGCTTAAAAAATGACTATTTTTAAGCATATCCCATCTGTTCATGATGAATTAAAGATGAGCTGGAGCGAATGATGCCATCACTGTTTGCTGAAGGGCAAATGTCCTGGATATGCCGGTCAGTCCATGTTCAAGCTGACCACAGCTCATCCGCCGACACATTAGCGCATGCATTACTGCTTTAAGTACAGACCCGAAACCGTGTCGCTGCAGTGGCCTCACAATGAGCCCTTGATGATAATTCACACTGAATAATTGAACATGCTTTGTTGTTTGCTTTTTTTTGATGGATTTGCTTTTAGTTCTGTCTTGTCTGGCTTTTTGCATTTGTTCCACAAACAGCTTGCTTATTTTCATCATATCAGAGTTTATGCCCATCAGCCCGCTACGCACCTGTGCCGCTTGCCTGTTCACTGCGAGCAGATATTCTACGTTAAATCAATGCCACATAGTTCTTAGGACTGTGCGAGGGGATGCCGTTTAGCTGCAGGCAGTAGATAAGGCCGTTCGGCTCTGCTAAATCCTCTCGACTGCCATGAATTTCTCATGGGGCTAAACACACGCAAACCCACCCCTCTTTGATAACAGCCAACTTGCTGCGCTCACAACTTAGATTGGACTCGTTTTTATTTTAAAAGCACTTACGCCACTCATGCAGCTGTCAACTCAGCATGACTAAATATGTCAATGCTTAATTTTTAACCACTTTCAGACAGTTTTTTGACTCCAGAATCTAGACATCTAAGCATTTATGCAAAAAATCATAGGCTTAGGACTTTGCATGCACAAAAATTTAATGTAGAATCAACAGTAACTTACTGGCAAGAAATAGCCAGCAAGCTTCTGTATTTTATACCACAGTGAAATTACTGTTATATATTCAATAACACAAGTTAATTACTTTACATCAACAGCTTTATTCAGGTTTCATATTTTACATTTCGTAGCTGAACTTGTATAAGAATATACAGATTTACCAGCATATTTACCATATTTCATCAATAAACGAAATACAATTATAGCCATACCAGTAAAATCATTATGCCAGTGGAAAATTAAAAGAGTGAAAAATGTGAAGAGTTCAAGTACTTAATTAGTAACAGTATACAACAATAATCAGTGAATACATATCGTTTGAAAACTTGTAAAGCCACATTCGGTAAAAGGTCTTCTTTATTGCGACAACTCTTCCCGCCAGTCTCATGATGGTTCAGCCGGTCTGTCAGCGCCGCTGCAGAAGGAAAATGCTAGTTAGCATGGCTTAAAGGTTCAGTGTGTATTATTTATAGCCGCGTTTCCACCGCAGGAACTTTACCCCGGAACCAGGAACTTTGGGGGGGAACTCTGTGTGTTTGGACCGCAGGAACCAGGGTCTAAATGAAGTTCCGGGTAAATATTTCCCCCTCCAAATGGCCCTGCTTGCGAGGTGGTACTTTTGAAAAGTTCGCGAACTTTCGGGGGTGGGACTTGGGCACTGAACATGCTGATTGGTTGAGCTCTCGCAGCATTTTTTTTTTCCACCGCAATATTTACAAGTCTTTTGCGATGTGGGTTTTGTGGGTTCTGCGTTCAGTAAATATTTTCTTTGCAACAATGGAGTTCAACAAAAAATTCGACCGATGGACCGACGACGAGGCTCAGGCTTTATTGAGCATATAAGCGGAGGAGGACATCCAGCGGGAACTGGAAACGGCGACCCGCAATGAAAAGGTATAACGTTACCTGAAGATATCGACTCGGTTCCAGTCACACTGGAAAACAGTGCAGAGAGAAGTTGAAGAAATTAAGACAAGATTACAAGAAATTAAAGGATAACAACCGGAGCGGTTCCGACCGGCGTATTGTTGGGACAGACCGTCCTTTTCTGGTACAGCGGTAACGAAAGACTCGGCTAGTGCATTGTTGGAAACCATCCAGGAATCCAGTGGGTTGAAGGTAAATATCTCATCTTGGTATCATCTATTAAACTCGTTGCAGTGTTTAAACACGTTGCAGTAACTTTTTTCAACGTGCTTTTCCAGGTGTAACGAGTGGCCCTGATGAATTGCAGGCAACGGAGACCAGCGTGTTTTCCCCCGCGGTCACCAGTACGTTAACCCCTTGTCTCCTGCCGAAACACACACACGCAGAGGTATAAAGCTGACAAAAATGTGTATATATTTAAAAACTGATGTGTAATCCTTAATGGTTTTGAGTAGTTTTGTTGTTTTTAATTGTAAACTTAAATTGCCCATGATAAAAATTGCACACTGGGCATTGTTCAAGCTGGGCAAACAATTGTTCATTATTTGTAGTGAAAACACTTTAAATAATTAATTGATGGTTTCTATTGTTTCATGGTTGCCTTGTGTATTAATTTCCATGTGTTTCAGTGCAATTTTTCTACTTAGAGAAAAGGAAAAGGGACTGTGACTTTCTTGATGCACTGAGGGACATGGAGGACGCTAACCGGGCCGTCCTGCAGCATGGACAAGAACAGCAAGACCAATATATGCAGCTGTTACTGGAGAGCCAGGCTGAGGTGAGATGAGGAGGCAAGAGTTGGCATTCCACCAGTCAGAAGCGGAAGAAAGCAGAGGGACTTTCAGACCGGGTTTCTGTCTGTTCTTGGACAGTTTGTCCAGTCGTTCAAGAAGTAGCCACAATGACCAGCCGCTTGAATGAAGCATTTGCACTACCACATTTGTACTTTATATATTGTACGTGTTGGCACAGCTCTTGGACAGGTTACTGAAAAATACAGTTTTTTTTATATTGTTGTTTTCACATTTTATATTTTCATTTTATTGTTCTAGTAATTTATTTGTCTTTGCACACTTATTTTAATTTTGTAAGAACTAATCTGTCTAAAATAAAGTCAAATGTGTAAAATGTCACTGTGTCTTTAATTTCCACATTCTAACTATATAACCACATTCTAATTGTATTCATATAGTGTAGGAAGCAAATAAAAGGGCTGCTGCTCGCAAGTCTTTCTGAATATGCACATAAACATATCTAGAAAACCCAAATATTATATTTTTAAATGTATAACTATGTGAATGTAGTATAATAACTTATAACCACAACTTAAGTGAAGCCATAAGTGTGGTCCTGCCTCATTTCAAATTTGAGGAAGAAGTCTCTAAAATTATGCATTTAATGAAGCATATTGTAATACTAGTCATTTTTTTTTTGTGAATGTTAAGAGATGTTATTGTGATAAAAAATAAAATACTTGCAGTCTAGTACCTAATCTGACTGAAACTTCATTATCCTTTTATAGAAAATATTTTGTTTTGGAATTGAGCTATTACAACACATTCAGATTTTGGATTGCCCATCATCCCATTTTGCATTAAAATGGTCAAACCAGGTGAAAGTGCACGTTTAAATAAGCAGTGTTGGTAATGTGTATGCAAAAGCAGCGCTGCTTGCATCTCCTCCACTTGTTATTGTTGCAGACAGTATCGCGCAAAAGTGATTCATGTCCGTCGGTGACTGGGAGAAGCAGTCGCGCGCATTGCCACGTCACCGGACTAAATTTGCCTAATCTCCCGGTACTTTAGACTGCGGTGGAAACGCAGATTGTAGCAGGTCTGGGGGAGAAAAAGTTCCTGGGAAAAAAGTTCCTGGTACAAATAGTTCCGGGTAATTTCGGTGGAAACGCGGCTTATGAGGATCTATTGACAGAAATGTCATAATTGTTTCATAAATGTTTTCAAATCAATGCTTACATAATGTACCGTTATGTTTTTATTACCTTAGAATGAGCCATTTCTATCCCCATACACCGCGGGTCCCCTTACAGTGAAGTCGCCATTTTGCGTCGTCATGTTTCTACAGTAGCCCTAAACGGAAAAACTTCTCTACAGAGCGCTAGTCGCTCTCTGCTCTCTCCGGCGACAACATTTTTGTCCTGTGTCGGCCCCCGTAGCTTCTCTATGTGAGCGTTGCAATTCACAACCTCACCCCTAAATGCTGCTAAAATTCACACACTGCACCTTTAAATGGGAATTGAGCACCCGCTCTGATGTTCTTACAGATATGTATTACACCATGCAAATAACATCTGTATAAAACAAATAAGGCAATTACAGGTGTGTTGGAGTATCTACCAATACTCCTAGGACTTTCATCGTCACAACGCTGCGGAAGGAAAAGGCCATTTAGCACAGCTTTAGCTCAGAAAATGAACGCTTGCTCAGATACTCTAAAGCGTAGCTTTATATTTTGCGAATAAAATCAGAATAAAAGATACAAAGCATTTTAAAAAGTCTAAAAATGAAAGTTAACCTACCATACTCTTGTGGGCTTTCATCGTCATGATGAATCTGTCACAGAGCCGTTGAGTGAGAAGGTGTGTGGTGGTTTTCGCGGTCATTTAGTACTGTATTTAGATTTACAGTAGGCTAATATTTTCCCTGAATGCATTGAAAAAACTACAGAGAATCCCCTCTCCATTCTTTACAGTTGAATGGAAAATAGAAGCCAGCTTGTTCTTCAAAACTTGGATGATTAAAGTCATAAAAGTTTGCAACAGCTTTAGGGTGAGTAAGTGATGACAGAATATTAAGTTTTGGGAGAACTATCCATTTAATAAAGGGACGTTGTCAACATGTTTTTTTTCTTGCATAGATTTGGGAATCAATAAAAGGAAAGCTGATACGCTTTGATATTTTCCTTCACATCTGCCGCTTTGATTTATAGGCACCAAGAGCTGCAGAGGCAATTATTATCACAGTAGTGTGAAAATTGATGACTTGACTCAGATTCTGCCCCCTCTACATTCTGCAAGGTTCGATTTCCAGAGTGGCTTTTGTTTGCGGAGTGACTAAGTGACACTAATGTTGGCATTTGAGGCTTCGCGTCTCACATTGCAGAATCAACCCTGACCTGAGTTTATTTCCTAAACCTCGTTAAGTATATTGAAACCCTGTGAGGAATAAGGTTAATAAGGGTTGGTATATTTTTAAACCGATTTCCTGTAGAATGAGCATGTGAGTCGACGCTTCCCCTCTGCTGATTTATTATCGTGTGTTAGTGGAATGCTGAGGCAATGGCTTTGAAACTCACGTTTGCCCCCTGCTAACACAATCATACTGTAGCTCATGGAGCATTTCTTCACCAGGCGTCTGCACTGACGGATGGAGGTTGGTTTAGAAAAGCACTTTCCCTCCATGTCTATTTGTGGACCCTGATATTTGGTCTTAAACTCCACCATAGCGGTGGGCGTTATGGCAGAATAATTAAGCAGATGGTGTCAAGTGATTGTGTATAATGGTTTAGCATCAGCACCAGATGCACAAGATCTTTCATGTAGTCATTTCCCTTCATTTGAATGGTTATGGGTGCTGGAAAGATGCATCGGAAATCACTCTCAATTCCTGCCAACATACTTGCTCTGTTCCAAATTGTAGTGAGCCACCTTGCTCCATACTGCCTACATAGGCAGCATCCTTCTAAGTTAAAGGGTTAGTTCACCCAAAAATGAAAATTCTGTCATTAATTACTTACCCTCATGTCGTTCGACACCCGTAAGACCTTCGTTCATCTCCGGAACAGAAATGAAGATATTTTTTAGTTGAAATCTGATGGCTCTGAAAGGCCTCCATTGGCACAATGCACGGTTCACTCTCAAGACCCTTAAAAGGTACTAAAGACGTTGTTACAAAGTCCATCTCACTACAGTGGTTCTAAAGTAACTTTATGAATCGGCGAGAATAGTTTTTGTGCGCAAAAAAACCCTAAATAATGACTTCTATAGTGATGACGATTTCAAAACAAGGCATCATGAAGCTTCGAAGCGTTATGAATCAGTGAGTCGAATCATGATTCGAATCGCGTGTCAAACCGCCAAACTGCTGAAATTTGGCGATCCAAACAGCTGAATCGACTCACTGATTGAACGGAATAATTATACAGCCAACCTTTTAAAGAGTCTTAACACCATATTTTACAACAGAGCTGAAGTGCTTCAACAAAGATTTAAAATTCTATATTTATGTAAAATCATTTTTCACACAAGCTGTCCTAGTCTGGGTGCTGTAAAACAGGTGCAATCTGGGTACCTGGAAGGAAGACACATCAAACATTGGATTTTACATCAGATTCCTTTTAAGCTTTTCAAACATTTCAGAATAATAAGATAAGATACACAAGATACAATTCCTAAGAAAAGGTGTAGCATGTAAAAAATGGATCAAAGCAGCATACTGGGAATACTCTTTGTTGGGTTTACACAGGCCTCTGTGGAGGAATGAATCTTTTGATAGCGGCCCATCCCTGGTGTGTTCCTGTACAGGCACGCCCTTTTCAGAAAGGATTTGATGACAGCACTATAGTGAAAAGGTTGCAGTCCCGGTGTGACTTTCGTCCCAGCTCTGAAGCAAGAACATTGATTTCGCACAGACATGCGCTGTAGCATTTACAGAAGCTGTAACCCTGAGCTTTGCCCTTTTATTTTGTACGACCCCTTCAGGACATTGTGGTAACATGGGAATGCGATGCATGACATTTGCCACTATGCTCTAGAGTCCAGCCTAAACCGTTAAGGTCGCGAGATCACAAATAAGATGTATTACCAGTAAAAATACGATGTCATTGTATTTTGACAAGAAATCAGTTTTCTTACTTCTGAAAATGAGTCACTCACAGCAACATTAACTTCTTTTCCACACTCATCTACAGTATCTCACAACAGATGGATAATGTGGGCTCCACTGTCTTCACTCCTATAGAGCGCAACATTCGGGTTCTGGAAGTTAATATCCCATTCACTTTCTCCACGGAGAAATAGATGTGTATCAATAATATAGGCTTATTTTGTTAAATAAAAAAGGTTATTAAATAATAGATTATGCTTCTATGGAAACGAGAAGTGTGATTTACTATTACATGTTATAGTATTAAACTACGCAACCCACTATCCTGAAGCAGACAGCACCCACCAATGATTAAGAGTAAAGAATGAATGCTGTTCTTTTGGCTTTGCTATCACAGGAATAAAAAAAAAAATTAAACCTGTATTTTACTGATTAAATAAATGCAGCTTTAGTGAGCATACGAGACTTTCAGAAACATAGAAAAATCCCCAATCCTTTGAACGGTAGTGTATTTTACCATTTTGCAATAAATATACAAATATATTTTAGTATTAGAATAAAATCATGATGTGGACATTTATGCACGTTTATTCTAAGTACATCATGCGTAGTGTATCATGGGCTGCGTAGTTTTAAAACTTTGATTTGAGGCAGTAATGTAAAGGGGTTCATTTCAGAATTGGTTGGTTTTGGTTCAGGCAAATACTCCTATTAAAAAAAAATGTTCCCAGCGGTCACTGTTGTGCTCTAGTGGTAGTCGTCGCATTGCAACGATGCTCATTTGCATAAAGTTACAACTGAACATGCTTGCATTGTCGCTCATGTCACTGGAAATCACCAAGTCTCATTGAAAAAAAAAAGGGCTTGGGCTGTGTTCACACTTGACGTCTTTTTTGACAAGAAAAAGTTGACAAGAGCGCTCTTTTAGTAAAAAAAAAAAAAAGCTGGCAGCAAGAGTGCTGTGTGGTGCTTTTGAAGTTAACAGGGAGGAAAATGTCGGTTCACAACAACGTTTGTGGGTGCATAACATTATACGGGGAAGAAAACAGTACGGTGCTTTCTAAAATTGTGTCCAGGAGCTCCGGTTGGATGATGCGCTGTTTGCGGCATATTTTAGACTTAAAGGTCCCATGACATGGACATTTTTACTTTATGAGGTTTTTTAACATTAATATGAGTTTCCCTAGCCTGCCTATGGTCCCCCAGTGGCTAGAAATGGAGATGGGTGTAAACCAAGCCCTGGGTATCCTGCTCTGCCTTTGAGAAAATGAAAGCTCAGATGGGCCAATCTGGAATCTTCCCTATATGTCATCATACGTGAAAAGGTTACCTCCCCTTTCTCTGCTTTGCAGGCGCAGAGAATTTGGAGAAAATGGATTCATTCAGTTTATTTTTTTACATTTAATTCAGTCGCAATGATTCGTTAATCTCGACAGCTAGCCTGGATGCCAGCCGAACTTAGCCCCACCCACAACATTTGAGGTCGGGATGTTCTGTCTCGACTTGATCCGTTGTGAAGCAACTATGCTCGACACAGGTTTCGGACCGAATCGGATCAAATTTCCAGGGTGGGCTTTATATGATGATGGACAGATGGTCAACAGTATATGTAATCATCCACGTCACCAAAGACCACAAGAGGGTTGAATTTGTTCTAATCCTAAACGGAGAACTTGTTCGTATATGCGTTCACCTTTACTATTTCTCTCAAAAATGAGGAACGTGTTGGCAAGTACTCCGTGTATCCTTAAATTCTTTTTACAACACCGGCAAAGATCGTTTACACTCATCTTCTTCTTCTACTTCTTCCAGCGTGCGTGCAGTTGAGTTCTGTTGACAACTATGTGTCGCTCCGTTGCTCTGATTGGTTGTAGGTCTATCCAATTGAGTGCAGAGGCATTTTCTTTCCTGGTTCGGTTGAAACTCGCCTCATAATCACAGCCCAATGGAGCAGTATCAGACTCAAATTCTGATTAGAATTGAGTATGACAACGTCAGGCTACTCGACAGCTGTAATAGTAAAAAAGGTTCTACATGTAATATGCATTTCAAATGCAAAGATGTCAGCCAATCACAACAGTGGGCGTTTACACCTGAAGTCTCACAACAGACACGCCCCTTCAAACAGAGCATTCAAGCCAGAGGGCTAATATCAGGATAGAAAAATGCCTTTTTTTTCTCTAAATTATGACATTTTATGATGTGAAAATAATACTTACAATATAAGTACACCTCAGGCAACATTAACAAAAATCAGTTCGAAGACCTGCTACTGCTGTTTAGTCGATCTACCGGCACCTTCTCCAGCTGTCAAAAAGTCGCTTGACGTGGGGTGTTTTTATCAGAAAAGTTGAACTTTTTTCAACTTAAAAAGACGCACTGAGCTGCAGAAAAAGTCGGCATTGGCGTTTAAAAAAGCGTTCACGACTTTTTTGAAAACACCATGTACTCCAGAGGATTATAATGTAAAACAGACGCCGGTAGCTTCAAAAAAAGACATCAAACACGCCCTTAGTTCTGCTTTTATTATGAAGGCTTATTGCTCATTGTGAAAACAAATACTCATGAACGACCTGACATTTTAGTTCCCCTAATGAAGCATCTGACATGCAGAGTCTGTGTGCGGTGCACTTTTTGTGTGATATTGTCTTCTTCCTGCTGTGTAAACACTTCATCAGGAGATAAAACCGCAGTGCTCATAATGGCAGGTTTTCATTACCACGCTGACCTTTTTTTAAATATTTCGTCTCACATAATTACAAGCCAGATTTGAAATCACATCTATTGAAGGAGAACTGCTAAAACCAGATTCTGATTGATAAATCTGTTATATTGTGATTTCTGGGTTTTATATGAGTGCCTGATTTGATTTATGGTCTGTTTTTGCATATGTGCTCTATTTTGACATTTCCTATGTTGCGGTTATGTGTGTGTGATTTCCTGTATCACGGTGGCCTTTTGTTGCCTCTGAGGTTGAACGTGATGGTAATCTGCTGATGAGGAGGTGCAGATAAAGTCCAACGGTGAATGGGAAGGGCTTAGAGGGGACAATAGACATGCATCCAAATTAAGATCACTTCCCTTAGTACGTCTTCCTGTTACTGTTTTCACCACACTTTTGACATTGACCTTCCTTACAGCATTTGACTAAATAAGATCATCACGTCTGAAATTACTGACACGCTACACAGGATCAGTATGCTGACTCTGACTGATTTGACTTTTTATGGCTAGCAGCTGTTAGGTGCTGATTATTGCTGCACTCAAGTCGTATTTACGAGTTGGGAAGTTGTGATTTAATGCTGCCTTCATGTGCTATCGGAAATGTCAAAATTCCCATAATCCCCAAATCGTGATTAAGAGCTTTTTGCATTCAAGTGCTTTGTTGTCAGAATGAACAGGAACCATGTTTATTCTTGCCTATTTATTGGGAAAATCTTATTAACCAAAATTATATGTAGTGACGCATGCACTGACAACCATATAAACATTTACAATGTTATCCAGATTTTGGTCAAATGCAGGCTAGTATTTTCGCTGTGTATAAAACGGCAATATGCTTCAGATGATTACTCATAAATGACAATATGCACTACATTAATGACAAGACGAGACAATCTAGCTGTTTTATGGCACTCCCATCTTGGGAATTTGGGTATCAAAATCATGTGCAATTTTTACCTAGGAAACTCGTATTTACGATAATTTCGATAGCACGTGAAGCCAGCATTAAACATTTGGTGCATTCATATCACTTTGGGCAGCGCAAGATGGCGATGCACTTTTTCTACATAAAAAAAAAAAAAAAACCTGTAGTGAAAATACATTTTTTTATGTTGTTTATATGTCTTTGTGGTGGTTTTAATATGCCTTAAGACAAACCATGTGCAAATTCATTAGTCAACACCATTGTTGTGTATTTTCTTACTAAACTGCAGTGTACCAAAGACTTGCTCAAAAACGCCCCTGCTCGCTACTATCACAAGCATGTAAACAATCCCGTCAACGTGCGGGGCAGGGCTTTTCCTATCATTAAGATACTGATTGTCTGACTGTGAGATAGCGAACAGGAACATGGTTTGTGTAACACTACGCAATGGTTTTCAACGTTTTTTGGGACAGCGCCATCCACCCATTATCTTTTAAAAAGACAGTAAAGACATTTATAATGTTAATAAAGATTTCTATTCTAAAAAAATTCACATTTCTATTTTCCTTTGAATCTTTCTAGTCATCAAAAAAATCCACACAATCCAAATTGTATAAGTAGGACAACCATTTTCAGCTACCAATAATAATCAGAAATATTTATTGAGCACCAAATAAGCATATTTGCATGAAGGATCATGTGACTGAAGAAGTGTCATAAAAGGAAAAAATACATTTTAAAAATATATTCAAATAGAAAAATGTTATTGATATTTACTGTATTTTTGATCAAATAAATGCAAAACACAAAAAATAAAATAAAAAAATACCCTTACAGATGCCAATTTTTTTATCTGTGGTGTAAATAATTTATTTTTATTTATAATATATTTTCTGGTGTATTTTATTATTATTATTATTATTATTATTATTATTATTATTATTATTCACCTATATATCATTTAAAAAAGATTGTCATTGAATGCCACATAACAGATTTGATTTGATAGTTGAAATTTCATTATCATTAGTTTCCCATGGAGCCAAAAAAAAGCCATGCGAGAAAATCTAAAGAAACGCTAGTATGACATTAGCAACACATTATTAGCTGTTTGATAATGCAGTCAAGCCAAAGGCTAATAATATCAATTACCGCTATGTTCGACATTGTAGAGAGCGATACATAAAACGCATTACCATTCTGATACATTAACTTGTAGACGACCCTGTATAATTCGCTCGTCCTCTTCTACTTCTGAATCATTTTCTGGTTCAAACGTATATGGCTCATTTAAACCAACATTTCCACTTGCCATTGTTAAGCGTTTGCAGTTGATTAAGTGGATCAGGTAGTCCAAGCTAGATTGAGTTTCCGACATGGCTGTACCACACTGAATGACATTTTAAAGGGGACATATCATGAAAATGTGACCTTTTCCATGTTTAAGTGCTGTAATCGAAAACGTGAAAAAGGACAACCCAGTAACTTTGCTTTGGTAAGCCTTTTTCTACAAGCATGTGAAAAAAAACGAGCCGCTCAGATTTCTCTCCCCTTCTGACGTAGGAAGGGGATCTATTATAATATTATCGCCCCTTAATCTGCACGTTCCACACACTGCGCTGACAGACTGTTCTGTATTAGCATAGTTTCCGCCCTCAGCCAGTTGTACACTAGTCCAGCTTATAGTCTCCGGAACGATACTGGTCACGGCAGTAATAAAATGAAGAGTACGCACTTTATAAAAGTTTATCTGAGTTGTTTTACAGATATAAAGTTAGGCACCCCCTGAAAAAGCATATGGTCTGTATATATTTGTTTACTGTTAGTTGTAACGTGTGTTTTTATGTACTTCGCTGTGTATGCTGATGATAATGGAAGGAGAGAGAGAGTGTTTATGGATAAGACTTCAATGTGCACTTCTTGCACTGTTTTATTCAGCTCTTACGGTGATTTCAGCAGTGAAAACAGATGCTTCATATTTTGTGTAAACTTCATAAAATTCATCAGTAAAGTTTTGGCCATCATTCGGACAGGGTTCGCTACAACATGCTTGTACTAATAGTGGATAAAAGCAACGGAATTAAACAAAACTATACCTGATCTATCTCCATGCAGCATATATTCTCTGGCTCTGTAGGCATTATTGTCAGAGTCCGGTTCGAACCGAACAGTTTCTGACATGTTCTGTTGTTGTTGCAGAGCTCTTGAAGCTCCGCCCTCTTCTTGAAAGAACAGGCAGGGAGCAGCAGCTCATTTGCATTTAAAGGGACATACACAAAAACTGTGTTTTTGCTCACCCCAAAAAGTGGTTTTAACTGGCTATAAAACATGATCTGTGGGGTATTTTGAGCTTAAACTTCACATACACACTCTGGGGACATCAGAGACTTAAAATGTGGGCATAATATGTCCCCTTTAACATTTTATGTGATTTTGACCAGTTGAAGCTTGTTTTTACTGTACATTAACTTATTCTCCAAGGTGGCTAAAGCTCAAAGAAGTGTGAATATCTGTATTTACTGTCTATTTGCATGTACTGGGCTTTATCCGCTATCTTAAATAGTAAGCTGACACGTTCCCAAGCAGACTGACAGTTCTGTACGTGTGAACTCCTTCAAGGTTTGGACTTAGATATGGTACAGTGCGATTATTATCCATGTGTTCTTGCACTTGTAAGTGAGCTCACATTCTGTTCACAGTGTCAGGCAGGGCATAACACCACCAGGCCAGAGCTTCACGCTCTCACATGTGACAGGCCTGACAAAAAGGGTTGGATCCAAACCCACGCCGTTGCATGGTAACCTCACCAAACCATCACTTAGTCTCCATGAGTAATCAACGGCTCGCAGATGATATCACAATAGCAAGCAATTGTGTTTTTTCGGATATTCTCATGAGAACAGTCTTAAATTAGTTAAATAACATCTTAAATTAACTTAAAGAGTTGTGAGAAAATGAGATGCGCGACATCCATGTCAGATCTACGTCATGTTCGGCAGCGGCAGATCTTAAGGTCACAGCAGCCACTAATGCTGTCTGTAATGAATGTTAATCAAAGAACAAAGGTAACAGAGACAATTGTAGCTTTAATAAGGATTCATCTCTATTTAATGCAATATTTGTGCAGTGCAGACTGTTTAACTTTATTCAATTTCTGTATATTTCCTACTGTTAGACATGTAAGAAGGCCACATGTGAAGACTGTTTTAATTTCACTTAAATTAAAAGTTATTTTTTAAAGCCTAATGGTGAAATTGATATAGCTTTCAATTATATTGTAATGTTAAATGTCTATCATTTAATGTTTAAAAAATCAATTTCATAGAGACATCAGTAGCAGTATTAGAATCAGTGATGCTGGCCTTCATTCATAAAAAGATGCCATTACAACCAATATTTAAACTATACTGTCTTTAAGTTGTTTCTACATTAATTAAAAGTAACTGTAAAATTATAACAATATCAAAATATTAAAACAATGATATCGATCGCGATTAATTACAGCAATTTTTTTTTATCGATTTGACAGCACTATTAAAACTATATACTTTTTGCACAAGCTCTATCGACTCTATTCTCAGGATAATATATTTAATAATAGAATATTGTGGTGTTGTTTTTATTTGTTCATTATTTTTTTACGCTAGCATCTTATTCACAAGTATGAGAGCTGAGAGCGTCGAACCATTCGAGATGTTTTAATATCTTAAAATATAAAATATCATGAAATATTTAATATATAAAAACTTTCTCTTTTTTTTGGCCAATGAATCACTCAAAATGCAAGTGTAGGGAGGCAGAGAGAGAGTTTGTAACCATAACAAAAGCACACAAAAGTACTTGCTTTTAGAATATATATTTAAAAAATGTTATACTCTATTTAACTAGATCGCTCAGCCCTGAACTCCATCAAACATGTCCAGTAGAGATTTTTTAAGTTAAATTCTTTTTACCAGTTTGAGGGAAAATGTACCAAGGCAGTAAAACAGCCCACATTCGTTACTACACACCTGCCCTTTTCCGTAACAACACAGTGGCGAGTTAAGAGGCAGGCGCCTCTGTGTAGCCTCCCACCTCTCTGGAGGAGGAACCGGCTCTGACATGTGGGAGCATCTCAAGAATGCACAGCGGTTTTGACTTGTAGCAGTTAGCAGCCCACAAGGCTTTGAGAGTGGCTGTGGGGGCCCTGTGTTTTGCATCAGTGCTCTGGAGCACTGCAGAGCTGCACAAGGTCATGGCTTCACAGAGCTATCTTTAGATTGATAAACGGGCTTTAGTAGATTAGGCATAATGAAAATAAAGAGATACACGCAGCGTTATCGGTAAGGGAACGGTGAAGTGTGGGTTGAATTCTGCCGCATTATCTGCATTTCTGGCCTACTTTTCTCTCTGTGAGATCAGCTCGTATGTCCACTCATCCATCTGGAGTGGCCCAGTTTACTGGGTTGAGTGCATGATTTTAAATATTTGAGCAAAGGTTGTAGGAAAAGAGCTGTTCTGTGATAAGGGAAGGCTGTAGATCGAGTGGCTTTCCTGCTCTCAGTAATATGTTTTTCTGTGGAAGATTTACACCTCTGTAATGACAGCATTGTGCGGATGTGACACAAACCGGTTGAGTTTTGGCAGACGCTTTCTTACCGGCGACTGACGAGAACATCCATATAGTGTACTGTCACTTCAGAAAGTATCAAATACTTGATGGATACAGAAGCCAAAGTATTTGTGCTAAGAACGACAACAGCAGAAATACAACTAGTCATTTTTATATCTTTAGCTGGAAGCTGCTCAGGCTAGCAGGGTTATCTCAATCTTGAAGTAAAACTACTATATTGGCATATATTGATCTCAGAATGATTTTGAATCTATACTTCAGGGCCTTGTAGAAGGGTTTTATTTCAAATTATTAGTTTTTTGCGACTCTGTGTAAAATATTTTTAATAGTTTTTTATTATGTGTAAAATAATTATTTAAATTGTTTTATTTATTATTTGTCATTTATTTTATAATTGTTTTTAATGATTTATTATGTGTTCATTAATGACGTTTTCTACAGTTCAAGCTATGAATAAGCAGATGATTTAAATAATTTCTTTTGAAACCATAGTATCTGGAGTAAAATATCCAACTTTTGTTGAATTGTAGTCATTCTCTGATAAAAAAATTAATTAAAAAAATCTAAATACCTGAATGAATTGTTTGCATTCAAGGATCATCACAGAGAGTTCATAAAGATGCATTTTGCTTCAAAATCAAAATGATCAAAAGCACCATTTTCTTTACAACTTGTGATTTGTCATCCTTTACTGTTTGTTCCACGGTGTTTCTTAATTTGTATTCACTCAAAATTTAATAAGAAACTGGAGCTTGACACCCTTGTCGTTAACTTTTGCATCCTTTTATATGGTTGCTTCAAGTCTTAGCTGTTTTTTTAGAACACTAACTGCTTTGTTCCACTGAGGTTTTGTCACATAACCTTTGCGGGATTGATTTTAATGAAGTGTTGCTCTTAATTTGCAGGTCTCACCACAGAGGGCCTTTATCGAGTGAGTGGAAATAAGACAGATCAAGACAACATTCAGAAACAATTCGACCAGGGTATGTACTGATTTTAACTGGGCTTTGTGGGAAATTAGGCTTCATTTGCAGGTGTTTGATGGCATGCGGCTAGGAAGATGTTGGAAGATCTTTCACTAATTGGATAGGAGTCCCTGATAAACTCCAGTTTGAAGGGTTAATTTATATATTTGAACTTGCCCTCTTCACAAATCTTGTCACCATTTAGACCCATAATAGGTTAAGACACTGCACAGTAGTATTCATCAAAAACAGTCTCAGGTTTCTTTTCTGCATCAGTTGTTTACTTCATTTTAATTTGCAATATATTCATTATAAGGAAAAATATTATGTATGCAAGTGCATGTATATGTGTGTGTGTGTGTGTGTGTGTGTATGTATATGTATATGTGTGTGTATGTATATGTATATGTGTGTGTATGTATATATATATATATATATATATGTATATATATGTGTGTGTGTGTGTGTGTGTGTGTGTGTGTGTGTGTGTGTGTGTGTGTGTGTGTGTGTGTGTGTGTGTGTGTGTGTGTGTGTGTGTGTGTGTGTGTATGTATATATATATATATATATATATATATATATATATATATATATATATATATATATATATATATATATATATATATATATATATATATATATATATATATATATATATATATATATATATATATATATATATATATATATATATATATATATATATATATATATATATATATATATATATATATATGGTTTTACTGACATTTTTACATTTCACACATTTAAATAGCCTATACGAGTACTAGCAAAACAATACATTTATACAGTGATGTCTATGGAAGCAGCAATAACAATCCACTGACTACGTGATATATTCATATCAGATACACATTGTGTAAGTAACCAGAAAGTTTACTCTATTCCTCTCTTCCACTTTACCGGCCACTTTCATGTATTTCGTGAGAAGTGGATGAATTTACTTGTTGTAAATCTGACAGATCCGATTCTCTGGACTGCGGCGCAAACTAACATGGCGATGCCCATCACGCATTATAGATCAAAAAACATGATCATTGTATTTTTCAACAACAAAACATGTTCACTTACTTAAATTTGAGAATCGGAATATCAGGTAGTTGGTGACATAGCCAGTAAGTTTGTGAATATTTTGAATAAAAAACAAATAAAAGCGATACATCTGCCATACAGCACTATTGTGGCTGCGTCATGGAAATATTACTTTAATAAAATAATTAGATTTGCTGCCGCTAGGGTGGGTCTAGATTTCTAGGCTAGTAAATTGTAATATAAATATACATATTCAATTTTTATTTCTTATTATTAACTAAATTATATTAACAGATATTTAATAAAGAAAGATTATATAAAACAGTTTAATATATAAATAAATGATATATGTTGGGTAAGTTACTCTACTAAAATTACTAGCTACTAATTACATCTTCAGCAGTGTAATCCTATTACTGTACTAATTACTCTCTCCAAAAAGTATTGCATTACTTATTAGTATTAGTAATTACTTTCTAAATCGCAAATTAACCTCAACCACTTGAACAATACATTTTTAACATTAAACATTACATTTAGAGGTTAAATTGGTTTATATAAAATTGTTGTATAGTCTATACAGTATTTAATGCAATTACATCAGAAGTAACTGTTATTAAATTACTGAAAAATTAAGAGTAATCCCTTACTTTAATTGAAGGAAAAAGTAGTTAAATTACAGTAATTCATTACTTTGTTGTGAATTACACCCAATACTTATTGTATGTAATAATTTCGAACTATCAAGACTAGTGAACACTCCCCAACATTCACCAGCATGAGTGATGAGAAACAGGCCCTGAATAACACAATAACACAGTTATTATGTGTCACTGTAAATGGACCATTCCTGTAAAAACAAACTTGACATTTGTGGATTCTGACTGGCATGGTGCCTGCAGGCCTCCATCAAGCTGTGATTCGTACTAGTTATTAGCTTATGCAGGACGTTTTTAGCTTAAATCTCCTTGTGACGCATTAAAGTGATCTGTTATATTCTCTTTTCGAAGCTCTGGATTAAATTGTCACTACTCTGACAATATATTGAGGCATTTTTTCATGTCATGAGTAATGTTTTTTCACAGAAACAGTTTATATCATAATGGAGTTGCAAATTTAAGGGAAAAATGGCTTATATATTAAATAACCGTGACTATTGTAGATAATGCAGTGAATGCAATCTTTTGCTTCATCTCATTAAAAAAAACAAAAGAATTCTTTGGAATTTGATGGACAGGAACCAATGATAAGATGATTCATAACAAATGAAGTCTGCCATCCTTGCAAAAGCAGCTTTTAACATGTTATGTAACACTCAAATTTTTTTTTGCTGTGCTTAGCAAAACCCCCAAGTTCTTCCTCATTTGACTTCTTTGTGATGTATTTCCACATTAACTATATTTGCATTGCTTTTTCTCTATCGCTCTCATGTACCCTCATAATGGTCACTATTACAGATAATAAGTTTATATTGTTATTTTGTGGCCAAATGAAATCCACTGTTTTCATATATCTTTCAAATCAAACACTAGTCATGGCTGGTGAACTGTGGAGATGAGTGGGTGGAAAATCTTCAGCCGAGTGACCACATTATTCATTCAGTGAGCCATCGTTTGCCCAAAAGAGCCACTATAGGCATCAGTCTGCCCACTGGCCTGGAGCCATTAGTCTGACTCTCTTTTTCTCTTCTCCATCCTCAAGATACTGTGAATTGGGTGCTTTTTACCCCTTCTTGTGTTCATTCAGTGCCTTTGCGGAGAGATCTAATCTGACAGCTGTCATTTCTCCTTAAACCCAGCTCTTACAGCCACTCTTTCTCCTCACCATCCTCTCTCATTCCTGTTTATTTAAATTTTTTTCCTTCTATTCTGCTCAGTTCCGTTAAATCTGTTTTAGAGGCTTTACCAACACTGATAAAGGCAGTTGGATGCTTACACAAGCTCACACTATTTTCGTTCTTCTCTCAGACCACAGCGTTGACCTGGTAGTGATGGATGTAGCCGTGAACGCTGTGGCTGGGGCCCTAAAGGCCTTCTTTGCCGACCTCCCCGACCCCCTCATACCGTACTCTCTCCATCCAGAGCTAGTGGAAGCAGCCAGTAAGTATCGACTCATTCAATTTCTCCATCGCTTCCTCTTTTGTCTGAGGTTTGTGGTAATGGACTGCTTTGGAACGGTCTCGTTTTACTAGTTACATATTGTTTCAAAACGTTCATTAAACCTGACAGGTATGTAGCATTCAGTGGCATGCTTTGTCAAGCCTTAAGTAATAAAGTGTGGTGAATTATTATTATTGATTAATTAATTAATTATTATAGCGTTCGACACTGACACCCTTTCATCTTTGAGCTTAACATTGTTTTAGAAGTTTAAAGGCCTGTTCAGACAATATTTCATGTGATTTACTGACATTAAAGCTACACTGTGTAACTTTTTTAGTTTATTCTTAGCTAAAAACACTTAATTCTTTCAAAAATATATGTGCTCATTAATGTATATTTACTTCTTTCAAGTAATAAAGTATTCTCGTAAATTTATAATATGCCGTTGAAAATACATACGGGTGAGGGGTTCGAATGCGGGTCGCCATATTGCCCCTCCATCTTGAAAGTACATTACCCAAAGAGGGACATACCCGTAAATTCAAGCTTCGCCTTTCGCGTTTTAACACTCGATGGCACCGTGTCGAATGTGGTCGACTAGAAGCCAAATTAATCTTGGACTAAATCAGCCACCGTAGGAGTTCAAACGAAATCAGTATTGAGAGGAAGAGAAACTAATATTCACTGGATGGTCATATATCTTTTAACCACTAGATTGGGGAAAATATCACACACTGTAGCTTTAATAAAATATTTGCAGTAGGGGTGTGACGAGACACTTACGCGATTGGGTTCACGAGAACGAGACGAGACGAGATTTTGACATAGTATTTTTAAGAAATCCTTAATGATGAAATGCATGACTAGAAAATTGTTTTCAGGTGCATTTGAAATGATTTAACTCATCATCTTGTAATGAATGTAATTTCAGTTCTACTTTCTGAGTGTGAATTATCATATGCAGTAAAAGACAACAATACTCAAGCACTGTAAAGGTTTTGGCAAAAACTCAACTGGCTTCTTTCCTGTATGATTGTCTCTTCAGACCTCATAACTGCACTTGAGCTTCTTTTGACCTCCTAACTGAACTCCTTCCCACAAATTGATCATAGATTTTAAGTGCAAACAATAACCATAATCAAATTACTCAATATTCAAAGTGCAAATAGAGACCAAATTTATCTTCAAGCATGATACAGAGCAAAGAGATGGTTACAATGGGATAGCTTTCATATTGGGAGATATTCGCGTGCCTCAAGGAGCCGCTTTCAAACAGCGGTAACGTATTGAAATCGCGTTTGAATGCGCGCTCGCGTTTAATTTCACTTTGAATTTCGCGATCGTGCGTACTCTTGGAATAGACTCAAACAGCTCGTTTTTGGTGAGCTGATGGAATTGAAGCGACTGTTATCCGCCTGAATTAAATAGTTTTTATTTATTTAAAAAGCAAAACTAGAGTGGATGTGTAATGTAAACGTAGTGTTGACCTATTCTATCCTAACTTCACCCTCACACGCCGTCATGACATTATGACACGAGACAGCTTTTCACCTCGACGAGAAATCTCGTCACAGTTTAGTCTCGCGAGGTCTCGTGGCACGAGATCTCGTCACACCCCTAATTTGCAGTCATTTTCACACCAACTGTTTACGCAGAGTCTGGTAAAATATATTTTAAAATGTAATTCATTCCAGTGATGGCAAAGCTGTATTTTCAGCAGCCATTACTCAGAAAGCTGATTAGGTGCACAAGAAACATTTATTATTAGTGTTGAAAACTGTTAATATTTGTATGGTGATAGTAACTATGATAGTTTGGTTTTCAGGCTGATTTTTTTTAAAAATAGAAATATTTTAACAATATAAATAACAACTTTCTCTTGATCAATTTAATACGTCCTTCCTGATTAGTATTGAAGGGAGAGTTCACCCAAAAATTACCCCGTGATTTACTCACTCTCAATCCTAGATGTGTATGATATTCTTCTTTCAGAAGAATAAAATCAGAGTTATATTAAAATATGTCCTGGCTAATCCAAGCTTTATAATGGCAGTGAATGGGAGCCCAAAATTTGAAGCCCAAAAGAGTGCATCCATCCATTATAAAAGTACTCCACACAGCTCCGGTGGGTTAATAAAGGTTATAAACTTTAGTTATAAACTAAAATATCTATAGACCACCTTCCGTATTCAACTTACGGAAAACATATGACATTGGACGTAGCGTAAACGTTTTGAACTGCAAGAGGCGTTACACTTTCTTCGAAAGTTGAATACGGAAGGCGGTCTGGCGGAACTCCCTTTAACAACTTGTGAATGGTAGTGTATATATATATATATATATATATATATATATATATATATATATATATATATATATATATATATATATATATAATATATATATATATATAATATATATAAAAACATTTATAAATAAATGTTTCAATTTTGGCAATGCTATACATAATTTGCACAAAAACGATTTCAAATATAAAGGATACATTTTTATGAAACAAAATACAACTGTTTGTCCACAGTTTAAAAGCAGAGACTTGCTGACTAATAGATTTTTGAAATTGGATTATTTTCATTATTCATTATATTTATGATAACATGTTATAGATGCGTTTCAGCCGGTCTAGGTAAAAGTAATTGGGCCAATTTTCACATTTCATGTAATGATTGAGAAAATTTTAGCTGAAGATCTGGGTTAGCACTTTATTTTATTGCCAGGGTAAGGAATTTTAAGTGTCAATCTGTAGTTGACTCCACCTGTAATCATGTGTCTGACTCTAGCTCTGACCTCAGCCTCTCATTCATACATTAGTCTTCACATACAGCAGGTGTGCGGCAGTGTGTCGAGGCAAAATGAGCTGGGTTCAGGGAAACAGCCTTCACCTGTCACATCAGCACAGGTTGCGGCTACAAGAAAGACAGGAAATATGTCTGCTACAACTATGAGAACAAGTAGAGACCTGCTTGTGCTATTTCATCGTTTGAACAGTCAAGTTTTTTTTTCTATCGTACTCGGTTTCTGCTTTCAACTACGTTCAATATTAATCCCATCACCACACCGTCTAATCCCAGCCCAAGGTAGCTGAGAAGTCATTTAAATGCATCTGCATTTCCGTTTGATGCTTCCGAGTGCTGAATCTAATCCAGGGCCCCCCTGTGACGTTCTCCTCATTATTTCTGATCCACACTGCTGTAGATAAATGACATTAAGAGCTGGGATGTTGTTCTCTATGAACGTACTGATATTTCATCTTTATCTTTTTCCTTCCCTCGCATGTTCTCGGCCAGGCAATTGTGGCTCATTGCAGAAATTACTTTGACAAATCTTCTTAATTGTCTTTCTGCTGGAAAAGATAAAATGTTTCAAATCAGATCTTTGTCACATCACCAAAACACAGGAGTGTAGTGGTGGGTGAATGTCTTAGGTACATAATACAAAACATGCACAATACAGGATTTATAAAATACAGAATATACACACATACAAATATACCATACCATATTCAGTGCTTGTTGAACATCACCGATTGCACATCTCTCTGAATGCTTGATTTTGATGGGTCGATTTGCGCGTTAGATTGTATACATTAAATTTGTATAATATATAGGGATGTACAGATATTGAGATTCTGGCCAATAACAATAATCCAGTGCTTTTAGGCAACTTATAGCACTTCTGTGTTTTAAAAATAACACACTAAAAACTAAAATTATTTAAATGATACAAGTGAAGTTATGCATCACAGCATTATATAATGTACAGTATGAACAATGAATATTAATTGAATTTCATTTAACAGTGTTATGAAATAACTAGTGCTTGCAAAGATTAACAAGATAAATATAAAAACGGGAAATTATGTACAGTTAAATATCTAATATTCAATGTGGTGCAGATATATAGTGCGTCCTTAAAACTAACAATATTTGTAAATGACACTGAATGATGCAAGGCATAATATCATTTCTCACCTAACTCAAATCATGTCTTTATTTATTAATTTATTAAATAATAAGCAGGTTAATGCCAGGTAAGACAAAATAAAGCCTAACAGGAAGGTTTTGAATGAAAATGAAGGGGCCGTACCTATTTCAAATTCAGAATGTTTCCTTACTTCTCTGTCTAATGAGTTTGTTAAATGTGTCCTTTTCTAGAAATTGTAGATCATTACGAAAGACTGCAGGTGCTTAAGGAAATCGTGAGAAAATTTCATCCTGTGAACTATGAAGTTTTCAAATATGTCATCACTCACCTCAACAGGTAAAGCTTCGGTTTCCCGCTGTTTGGTAAAAATAGTTCATCTTTCTTAAAGGGATAGTTCACCCAAAAATGAAAATGGTGTCGTCATTTACTCACCCTCAATTTGTTCCAAACCTGTATACATTTCTTTCTTCTGCTGAATGCAAAAGATGGGTCCATGACATGTATTTTTTGTGTCCGAATTCATTATTTTCCTAAAAAAAAACAAAAAAAAACAATACATGTCACATATCAAATTGATCTACAATATTTCTCTTTTAATTTTTTTGAAATTCAGTTGACTTTTTGAGTTGTGGTGTTTCAAAGACCTAAAATGTCTGGTAGTGCGACTAGCAAATTTACATTTAAAAGTATAAATTCCCACTGCAATTGCAAAATGAAGTAAGAAATATAAATGTAAACCATTATATAATGTATACAAATAAAAAAACATAACTCATTATGGAAAATTGTGTTCTGAATACATAGAAAAGAGTCCGTTTATATGAATTGGACTAAAAGGGCAATACATAGAAAAGGGAAAGGGAATTTACCATGTGATATGCATTTTACAATAATTCATATGTATATTGTATATGTATATTATTTTAAATGAATATATGGTCGAACATAAATCTTGTTTAATAATGATTTATGCTGTTTTAAAAGCTGTAAAACCAATATGAATCAACGGCATACATTTTTTGGACATAAAAATGCATTTTAAAACTCTTGCTTAAATTTTTTTTTTTTTTATCTAAAAAAAAAAAAAGTATTTTTTTTCTTATTTGTCATTGACCCAGATATATGATAGAATTTGTTAACAAAACAATGAAAAACTAAACCTAAATCAACTGTTTGGTTACCCATATTCTTCAAAATACTTTCATACAGTTTTCGAACAACTCGAGTAAATGACACAATTTTCATTTTTGGGTGAACTATCCCTTTAATGTCCTATGAGTAATTCATCCCTTTATTTATAAATAACATTATGAAAATATATTATGCAACACAAACTTGTGTAATATGTGGAAATATATATGTGAAAAAGAAAATGTCCTATGAGTAATTCATCCCTTTATTTATAAATAACATTATGAAAATATATTATGTAACACAAACTTGTGTAATATGTGGGAATATATATGTGAAAAAGAAACTCTCCTTTCTCCACCAGGGTAAGTCAGCATAGTAAGACCACGTTGATGACGGCCGACAATCTCTCCATCTGTTTCTGGCCTACGCTCATGAGGCCTGACTTTGAGAACAAGGATACGCTGTCCACCACCAAACTCAACCAGTCCGTCATCGAGAGCTTCATCCAGCAGTGCCAGTATTTCTTCTATGGTGGTGATATCACAGAGCCCTCCAGCGCTGAGGGGACTCCTCCTCCACACGGCCACGGCTTGGAGTCACTGCTGGCCCTGCAGCTCCCTCCTCCCCTCCAACCACAGCAGATCCAGCACCCGCTTCCCCCCGAACCGCTCATATAGACCCCCAGCTCACTGCAACACACGTGTGTGTCTGTGTGTAAGCCTCTTAAAATAAGAAGTGAAAAATAACTCTTTCTTTTATACTAAAGATGTGACTTGCACATTTTTTCCCTGTTTTTTTCCTCCCCTTATTTTATTCCTCAGCCTGACTGAATGAGAGTGAATAAAAACTGTAAAGAAAAATTGTAAAGAAAATGTCAATGTAAATTTGACAGTAAATGTGCACATTGGTTAATTTCAAACATGGCGAACGTAAGGAAGATATATTTATACAACTGTTTTTTTCTTTTTTTTCTTTTTGGAAAGACAATGGAGCTGTCAATCATTCACTAAAACCAACACCACATGCACGACTTGCCATAATGGCAAAATGTGCCATTTTTTTCCTGCTTGTTTGTCCCTTTTTATTTTACAATGGACTAAAGATATATTTTTAGGATATTTTTATCTTAAAGACAGCAGTCGTTGTCGGGGTGGTGGTATCCCATGGCGTTTGGGATTGAACTAACACGAGTTTATGAAATCAGGGGCGCCTGCCTAGGATGCACTTTGTCCTACAGACATTGAAACGGGAGCCCCTCGTACTCTGGAAACCACAGAAAGGGAAACGGCCCACTGCAACCATTTGGCACATCTCAGAGATCCAGGCCTCAGAAGACACCTGGTTATCTCCGTCTCGTTTCATGTTCGTTCGTTTCGGTTCCGCAGACACCTTTGGAATTTCTATGGTTCTGTTCATTCATTTCGTGAACTGAATTTGCATGTTCTTTGCCACTTGTAATAACTGAAAGAGTAATGCGGAGGAAAACGGTAAATGCTAAACTGTTTTTATGCAAGACTTTTTTTTAAACCTAACTTGTTTAAGGGAACATTAAAATGGGGTAAAATTGTTATATTTGTTTGTTTGTGTCATGCCATAGTTCCACTTTTAATATCATTATTTTGGCTTTAATTGTTTCCCTAAAATAGGAAAATATAAATATCTCTATATATACAATATATATATATATATATAAATGTCGGCATCATTTGATGGCTGATGAAACAAAAATCACGGGGTACTGGAGCTCTGTATAATCTTGTAAAACCTGTAATCAGATCTCTGTGGTATGATGTATTAAAATTTGGGGTTAGATCCATTGACTGTACTTAATTCCCTGTATGAATAAAACTTTTTTTTCTTCTTTTTTTTTTCAATTTTTTTTTTTAAATTAGATGGTACTGAATTTTGTTCCACTGTAACAGATACTGTTTAGAAAGCTTGCAGTCTTTATGTGGAATACAGCACAACTCAGAGATGTTTAGTGTGATGCAGGAGCTTGTATGTGAATGGATGGGAATAAAAATGACAAAATTTATCTCAATTGACTCACTAAAATGGAGGAAAGGGCTCAATAGGGTAAGTGTGCAGCTGCTAGGATCCCATTTAGTGTAGTTTAAAAACAGAGCAACATTATGTTCATATGACTGCCTCATATGATGTACAAACTAAATATTTTAACATCATCTGCTATGTATTATAGTAAATAAATGATTTTGACAAATGATGTTTGCCTGATGTTATTTTTCAGTAGCAAATGATATGAAGAAACAACCAATGGTAGCATTCCTGTAAAATGTCCCCTGCAATCAGTGTTGCCAGGTCTACGTAACAAAATCAAGCTGTTCCAAACCTGTTCTAGTTTGTTTCGACTATTAAACAGAAAAGAAGATATTTTAAAGAATGTTGATGGCAGCAATTGTTTTATGGAAGTCAATGGCTACTGTCAACTTTTTGTGTTCAACAGAAGAGAAATTCATACAGGTTTGGAACAACATGAGTAACGCGAGTAAATGAATACTGTTTAAAATGGATTGCTCATAGATCCTTTTCACATTTCCGGGTTTCTCAGAGCGGAAGTCGTCATAGTTGGGTTAAATATTATAGTTGTGAATGAGAGAATACGTTAAATATTTTTTGTGTGCCCATTTGCTCAAATAGCAAAAACAAAATGCCACAATAGTGATTTCACAACTTTCAAAAAGAGGGAAAAAATGGAGTGAGATTGATAACGGCAGTCAAAAGAGAGAAATGTGTACATTTTACCATCACTCCCATAGACGCTGTATTAGACACCCTCACAGCAGCGGTAACTTGTTTTTTGTAATTTGATGCAAAAGTAATAAAATGCTAAGTATTAGTGTTATAAATGTACATATATTTTTTTATAAATGAAAATACAAAAAACGTTGCAGGATTTACGGATTGACCGTTAAAACCGTCATCGCAGTCTGTGAAAATTGTTAATGCATAAACAAACGTTAACTAATAGGAACTTATTGTAAAGTGTAACCAATAAAATCATCATACCTTAAAGGCACAATATGTAATTTTCACCACTGGAAGTCGCTTATTCAAAACAAAGGTGCAGCTTGATGACATGTGATTTTGCGAAATCATGGGAATTGTTGTCTACACCTCTACAGCCAGTGGAAAATAATCTGACGGGACTCAAGCAGAAATCATATTCATGGATGAGCTAATGTATTAGCTCATGGATGAGCTAATTTATTAACATTACTGTAGTATGAAGCAAGGTGGGGCTGAAAGCTGTTTGAGCGGAACGAGTCCGCTGGAGCGATTGCTAATGAGAGACAAGCGCGACACACTGTTCCAGAGCAGTGGAGCTTTTTGTTATGCCACAGATGAGCGCCTCTGCTTCTTCCGGTCATGCATATGTGGGGTAACGCAGCGCTGTTTCATCATATTAGATACATTTGAGTGTGTTGGAAGTTATGTTAATTCACTCGGCGGCTATTATGAGACACTTGTTGCACTGCAGTAAGCTAGATCGATATTAGGCATGGTAAAACATGGTACTCATGGTAAATCAAGAAAACAAGTTTTGAACAATTAGACTAGCTGTGTTAAGCTATATAATGATTCGTTTTCTGTCGATTAATGTATTCAAACAGTTGCTCACCTGTCTAATAAAACACAATATATATTATAGTGTCTTTTTCCATGGTTTCTACAAAATAAAACCAGAAATCGAGTGGGTATGATGTCAATTTCTGGTTCTCTGGATTTAAACATTCTTGGGAACATTTGGGATAATGTAAATACACAAGTCAACAAAATGTATAACATTGTTCTAGTGGTTTTTGGATATTTTAATCCAAATATTTTGCATATTGTGCCTTTAAGATTGACAGCTGGTGAACAAAATCCTTCACTCCTTTATTCTTGTACTTTAAAAAAAAGTATTTAATATTTTGTTATGATTCTATTCTAATTCTTGGTCTGTCACTTTTATGAACCCAAGCCCCTCATCAGTCATCTAGTACAGTTTTATCTTTGGATAAATACAAATTGGGTATATTATTATTGTTATTACAAGCATTTCAGTCAAATTTATTGTATGCAAAATGGAAAGTTTAAAAGGGGGGAGTAGCGAATTTCGAACGAAAACGACGGAATTGGCAACCCTGCCTGCAATGTTGGTTTGTTAGAGACATATTTGTCACAAAGCGCCGCTGCAGACCTGTGGTGGATGAGGAACGTCACCCTCAGGTGAAGTTATGAACTACACTACTCAATCCAGCAGTGCTCTAGCTAATGTTACTGCACTTTATTTGATTTGTTTACATTATTAGGGAGTAGGCACAATCCCTAACGTTACGTGTTTATGTTTTGTAACGAAGATGCTAACACAACTAGCCTCAAACACAAAAATGGGCGTATATGATCAAATATCTGACATTTCTTTGAAACGAAGTCAATGTTCCACCTGGCTTACTTTCTCAGGAGTCCTAGTGTGGCTGAGAGCTTTTGCCATCAAAGGTGAGAATTGAAAACGGCCACATTACATGAAAGGGGGGTTGTTCTCATACATTTGATCGCTCAGATCACTTTGCTTTGTGTAAAGAGCAAGAAATCAAACGGTTATTCTTGGCTGGAGTTCTTGTGAAATATGAGACTAGCAAATCACGTTAAAATTTGTCGTTGAGTGCTAGTTTTTACAGACCGCAAGACAAATGTATATTCGTAATTATTTAGCAAATATTTGTCTAAGAAAAAAACAACCCCCACCCCCACCCAATATATATAATAGTTGTAGTAATATAACTTTAATAAAATTATAAAGAAAAAAGAAAAATCTGTCATAATTAATTCTCTTATGACTTTAGAAACCTGTATGAATTTTCAAGCTGCTATTTTCCATACTATAAAAGTGAATGGTGTCATCATGACAAAGCTATAATAAGGCTTCAGAAGATTTACAATACAGTGCATTAGTCATGTAGACCAGCTTTATTACGTGTTTATATTGTTGTTGTTTTTTGTCCTTTATGTATGGCGCTTGTGTGGAAACAGTAGCATGAACAATCTTCAAAATATCTCCTTTTGTTCTACAGAAGAAAGAAAAGACTTGGAACGACATGAGGGTGAGTAAATGATGGCAACGGGCAAATTAGCCACAAAGGATGCTAAAGATACAATATGTGTTTGCTGAAATACTGCTGACTGTATAATTGGGAATTTGCATCATATTTGTAAACATGCTGGCAGATTAATGACAGAAGTAGATGGGAATTGTTAATGCTTGCTGCAGTAGTGCAGCAGCCTGCCAACCACACACTGCACTTGTAAAACATGGAATACTTCAGTTCAATTCTGATGGGAACAATGCTAGTCACTTAAAGCAGCTCGATCGTGAGGAAACAATCATGTCTAATGTACAGCTGACTATAAAAATGACAATCACATCATTGCTATTTCCCCATTAAAATGGCACACAGCCACATTTTGATTTATTTCGTTATCAGATTTGAAAGCATCTGTAAGGAGAGGGCAAAAGGCAATTTGGCAGCAGGATCGATTGACACTGAATTAGTTGTCTTGAGCTGTTCAGAAGAGATCACTGTGAACTGACTCATGATTAATCATAAATAGTAAATATTTGTTGAAAAAAATCAAGACTGTATATGTATATATATATATTTTCCTTATCTTAAGTGACATTTATGCTCATTCAGAACTTTCCAAGGAACACGTTAGTATGATAAAATCACATTTTTTAAGACTGGCTGCCAGCTGTCCAAACAAGCCCATGTCAAATTTAAATGTGGCATTTATCCACATCAGTGTCAGTGTTCACTTGTAACGCTTACAGATTTGTGCCGAAAACCATGGGTGGTGGTGTTTTTTTGGCCTTACACATGAAGATGGATGCCAAAGGCAGAAACATTTAAAGCAGACGGTCAATGCAACATGATACAGCTGACTAAAACATCTCTGTCCGTGTACTCTCATTCACACTCATGCCAGGGAACAAACATTTGTTATTTTTTTGTCCTACACAGAACTGGAGAAATATACTGAATGAAAATTGAGACATTCTCGGCCTCTGCCAAAATAAATGTCAGAGCGTCAGATCCTGAGATAAAACAAAGAAATACGAATTTTGGAGTCTTTGGGTGAAAAAGTCCAACAGCTCATCAATCGGATTCATTTGCCCAAATTGTTGGCAATATGCACTACATGGGTGAATCTCACAACAACATGTCCTAGTCATATTTTACATATATATGTATGTATAGAAAACAATAAAGAGAATGTTTTTGTACCATTAAGTTAAGTTTTTTTTTTTTTTTACTCCCCAAATCGGATATCTAACTACTTTATTGGATTTTTTTTAATGAGTATTATTTTTTTATTTGAATATTATGAGAATGACAAATTTATATATTTTAAAATCAATATTTTACACAATATACAATTTATATAATATTATTAAATGGTCAATTCTTATTATTTAATGGTTAATGGTAAAGTGACCCAGACATGTTTTTCTGAGACTCGTACACATACAGACTTTTGAGGGGAAAAAGCCATTTTGGTTTGATCAGACATAGCGAAACATCCACTAACAAAACTGTGCTTCTACCCTTTAAGTTCTGCTGCATATGGCTGAAATCTTTATTTCACATTATCATAGAGTGCTAAACTGATCCACCGCTGCATTGCTTTAAGTAAAGCAATCATATCTTCTCAACTATTGAACAAGTGAACAAGATGATGATAGAAAGCAACAGTCCAGGTACTGTAAAAGAATCCTGAGATCGATGATGCTGCATTTTGACTCTTGACCCTTCCAGTTTCTGATTAGCTCCATCAAACCGCACGACCAGCAAATTCAGTTAAAGCTCAATGGTAAAAGTTTGAAGTGCAGCAAAAAATAATAGCTATCGGTTCACTCATCAGGAACAAAACGTGTTTGATTCAAGCCAATGAAATTAGTAGTGATCTACAGTACGTCATAAAAATACAAGCACCCCTTATCAAAGTAACTTATAATCATTGACCAAAAATCTTTTTTTATTTTTTTATTTCTTATGAATAGGCCATTATATTACTCAATCAAATCAAATATAACTAATAAAACCAAAAATAAAATACATTTTCTAGAACAAGAACTGATCATGTGTCAGGCAGCTGCAGTCCCAGCACTTATTATAACTGCAATTTTTTTTTCTTTTTTTGTCCATTCAGATTTATGAAGCGAGACAATGAACAAGTCATGGTTTAAGCTCACACAGAGATGTGTTTGAAGGCCGCAAAAAAAGACGTCTTTCCCTTTGCTAATCTATTCAAACAGATCAAATAAAGGCAGAACAGTGCAAGAGGTAAATGGTGCAAGAACCAAATGTCTCCAGACGCCAAGATAAGCAGGATGCACCTCTCCACCCAAACAAAGAGCATGAAAAGGAGAAAAAGGGGTCCGTCGTCCACATAGATGGGGACATCATTCCATCGCCACTTCGGAGTCTGTCACAACCCGATGATGTCCCCTGCACAGAGCTGATAAATGTGCAAAACAGGACAGCATTGTCATAACTCACAAAAGGCAAGTGCTTGTTTGTGTTCTGAACACCGCCGGCCTTACAATCACACATAGTTCAGTTCGTTTGTCAATTTCTCCAGTGGTTTGTTCAATTACTATGAGCCCGGAGGGCTGTGGGCGTCTCCGTCGGGCCACAGGGTAGCCGGTCGTCCTGATGTAACAGCTTCCGATAAGGAAGGTGGCTGCAATTGCTCGCTAACTAAATTTTCGTACTCGCTACTGTCCTCGTCGTCGTCATCCTCATCCTCCTGGTCTTCCTGGCCGGTGGCCTGGCGGTTCAGGGAATCTGAGCTCGAGCCGTCTCCGTTGCCCAGGCCCAAACTATGAGACGGGTGGCCGGGCGAGCCCACAGCTTGGGGCCGCGGTAGCAGTATAGCGCTTGGTGAATCTGGAGGCAGTGTGGTGCTGTAGATTGGTGGAGATGACGAGTTCACGGGTCTCTCTAGACTGGGCTCCACCGAGGGACCAGAGAGCACGACTTGAGTCAGTGAAGAGTGTGAGGAGTCGGGAAGGGCAGAGTTATCGGGAAGCGTGACAGCGGCTGCCTCTTGGAGTCCTGTTAAGAAAATACAGAAGTTATTAAAATAAATGGTTTCCTTTTTTTTTTGTTGCAAATTCGCAGAGTCATCAGCACATACTTCTCTCTTCCTCAGCGCTGTTACGTTTCCTGAGAGCGATTTCCTCTTTGAGTTTGTTCACTTCTTCTTGGATTTTCTCCCTCACTCGTTCACTTTGATCTACTTCACAGCACACCGCCTGCGGGATGACAGAACATTTGTAGATTCGCATTCTCAGCATTATGCTAAATATTCTTCAAGTATTTCTGACTGTATTTATTTAAAACATATCAATGTTATTATCAGGGCTTGACATTAACAACACCTGACAACACGACAAATGTGGGTGGATTTCAAAAGAGGTGGGTTGAAATGATATTCAATTAAATAAATCTATGCAAAGCACAAAAAAGTGATAAATAAATTAGTCATTTAATTTGACGCTTAAATTTAATTTAATTCAGTTAACATGTTTTTTTCCAGTGGCTATTTGAATTAAATGTTGCTTGGCCAATATTAAACAAGGATCATGCTGTAAAGTGCAACAACAACAACAACCCAGTATCGTGTATAGCAGGGTTTTTCAAATCTTGCCCTGGAGGGCCAATGCCCTGCAGAGTTTAGCTCCAACCCTGATCAAACTCACCTACCTGTGATTTTCTAATGAACCTGAAGACATTGATTAGCATGTTCAGGTGTGTTTAATTAGGGTTGGAGCTAAACTCTGCAGCGCATTGGCCCTTCAGGGCAAGATTTGAATAACCCTGGTGATTAGTCTTGTGAGCTAAGTGTATCATCACAGTAGAGGTCTACACGGGTCCAAAAAGAGACCCCCGAACCCAAAGAAACCCAGACCCGTCAATTATTTCAAAAGCTGGACCCAGACCCGTGCAGATCCGGCAAATGCCAAACAAATTTGTACCCGGAACCGACCTGGACCCGTCTATTATTTAATAGCTGGAACCGAACCCGGCTGGAAGACACAGACCGACTGGACCCGATTGTCTCATATTCCACAATAAACTGCTATTAACAAGTCGATAAACAAGTTGCGAAAAAATATAACTTTTTGTCTCAGCCTACCTAAAGCTGTCGTCTCCCTTTCTTGTACCTGATTGTGATTACAATCCTTGCCAAAAGAAAAAAGTTCTATCCACGTTATTCCTCTCTTGTTATTCCAAGCATGCTTAATTCACTCATCATTTCAGCTGTAAAAGTCCACTTTATGTCACGGTGACAGATAAAAAATGCGACTTTGCAGATTTGCATTTCGACTCGAGTTAACTCGCATAATATAACTTTTGACTGTTTGCCCTTTTTAACTAATAACGATTGCTCGTTCGGTGCCATGGCCGCTGACGTTAGCATTATTTACAGGGTTCCTGCAGGTTTCACCAAGTCAAATTTAAGACTTTTTAAGACCTTTTTAAGACCATTATGAATTAAATTTAAGACCTATATCACGCAATAAAAAAAACGTACAAAGATATAAATCATATATATATGATTTACGTACATATATATATAATTTTTTTTTTTTTTTTTCTGAGGTCAAAATTACTGATTTTGTTGTGGTCATTTCCAGTTTTGTTGTTTTTTTTTCATAGGATGCCACATTTACCATATTAGATGCACAATAGTCACACATGACAATAAAACAAAAAAAATGCATGAATCTTGTTTGGTATTACAAAAAAAGGCTGGTCCAGTTGTGTGCTATCTAGCTTTAATAACATTATCGCTAGGGTGGGAAATATGACCAAAATCTTACAAGCAATTGCTTAATATAAGTAGAAAGTTCTCAAGTAAATGGTCATTAATAAAATAAGAACTTATTAACCAATTACAATAGGACAAATAAATACAACCTAAAGACATGGATACAAACAGTGCTTTAAGTTGAAGTACCGTTTTTTTCCTGTTGTTGTTTGTTTAACATTAACACAGACAGGAGCGGGTATAAGCTAACGTTATATTAGTATGCTTTCACTTTAAGAACTACAGTAATGTGAAGATCCAATACTGACACACATCCCAAACTTTTTTACTCAAGACATAACCGCCAATAAGATCATAGGGATATGAATGTGTGTATGATCGTTCAAGAGTAAGCCTAGAAATAGACACATTCGGTACACTCGCGCAAACTGACAGGCGGCAAACGCGTACACAAAATCCACAGCCATTCTGACATTGAGTTTGTGGTTTACATCGCTTTTATTAACTCTTTTTAGTGCTATCGGACTTATCATACTTTTATTTGGTCATTATGCGAGATGGCAGGTGAGAAAGATTCACCTTTGCGGTCACGATCGCGTGAACTGGAGAGCTGAAGCTGAAGAATAAAATCCGTTTGATGCGTCTGTGGTACAATCCGAAAGAGACCCGCGCAAATAACATGAAAGCTGATTGGCTGCAATATAAAATGCATGCTGCTGGTCTCATTTGTAGTTTTAATACAGCGAACTATAGTAGGACTAGCGAAAGAAAGAACTACAACAGCCCGGAATAATAAAAAACCACACACACACAAAAGCGCTGCTTAAGCATTTCAATGAGCATTAGAGGTAGCGTTACATGGACGTAGGATAATTTAAGACCTGTTTAAATCTATTTAAGACCTAGAACTCAATACTTCAGAGAATTTAAGACTTTTTAAGGCCTAAAATTTAGATTTTGAAATTGAAGACATTTTAAGACCCCGCGGGAACCCTGTATTTATTTGCTATAATCTCCTTAAGCCGAGTCTGACCTCCAAAACTTTAAGATTAAACAAGACGGTCCATTCAAATTATTTTTAAAGTCATTACAGTCACTGCGGAAGCTCGGGTTGCCATGGAAACATGACACGCACTTTAGACTGCACTTGCGCGTTAGCTGGCTGAAATATTAGCTTTTTTACGCAATTTAAGCGTAAAAACCATTTGACCATATAAAATATAGACCCGAACCCGTACGGGTCTTGGGTGCTCCGTGTAGACCTCTACATCACAGCCCTAACGTAATTGTGGCCAGTGAAAATGATGAATGGGTAGTAACTTTGGAAAACCACTAGCCCTAACCAGCATCTCCTGGATTGAGCTTAAAGTTAAGAAGCAGTATAATGATGCAACTCACCTGCACTCTTTCTTGAAGGGCACTGTACACCTGAAAAATAGCTCGAATGTCTTTCATCACCCCATCCTTATCAAAGAAGTCAGTCCTATAAATAATACAAAAATGTAAAATAATTAGCGATCACATATTCAAGTATTTACTGCAGCGAAAAGTGTTACCGTTTTATGCTGTGTAGTTTGCATTAAAACTCATGATGTGAGCTGTGCACATATATGGCCTCAAAGACAGATATATAAACAAATCTCATCTTTTTCTCTACTGATAGAGTAATGTATACTGGCAAGGCTGATTGATCTGAGAATAATTAGCAATTCTGAAACTAATTCTCTAATACAGTGGATTAACAGGATTGGTAATTTCTTTAATATTGAATTAATAAATGTTGTGTAATATGTTTAATGTCAGCAAATTTGAGAATGCCTTATTTGCTAGACAGATCTTTAGATACCAGTGTTTTGGGCAAGCACTACTTTTTCAGTAAAAAATACAGTTCAAAAGTTTGAGTTCAGTAAGATGTTTTGTTGTTGAAAAAAATCTAGTATGCATTAAACTGATCCAAAGACATTTACACACTTTACAAAATATGTATATTTCAAATAAATGTTGTTCTTTTAAACTTTATATTCATCAAAAATGAAGAATCCTGAAAATGATGCACCACATTTTCCACAAAAATATTATGCAGCACAACTGTTTTCACCATTGACAATAATAATACATTTTTACCTGAGCACCAAATCAGCATATTAGAATGATTTCTGGAGGATCATGTGACACTGACGACTAGTGTTATAATGGTTGCTGAAAATTCAGATTTACTATCACAGGAATAAATTGTAATAATATTTCACCATATTACTGTCTTTGTATTTTTTATCAAAGAAACTTTTGAACAGTAGTGAATAAAACAAAGTAACCCAATAATTTACTATTGCTACATTCCGTGACACGGCTAAAAAAATATTGAACATTGCAGTCAGGTTGCCTCACCCATGTTCTTTAATGACACTGGCGTAGTTCTTGGAGGTGTTCGGCACTGATGAGACTTTATATTCCTGTTGACTGGTGTTGCCCAGGTTTGGGATGCTTAGAGATATCCTCTGATTATACCTGCTGGTATAAATAGCAAAATTCCAACAGAAACAATCAGTTTCTGAGCGCCATTTGCAACGGTATTATGAAATAACAATAAATGAAAAAAGTCTTTAAACAGTTCAAATGAATCATGATTTTGTCACCCCACCCCACCCCACCCCCACAGGATTACATATCTCCATAACTTTGTATTAAACAGCTTGTACATACTTTCTGTTGGGCCTGAAGAGCACATACTCCAAAGCATGCGTGGAATTATTGGCTGTGGAGATGAAGCTGAAGAGGAGGAATACCAGATCTGGGATGCCAAGTATATTGGTCAACTGCTTATGGATCACCTGCTCCCTGAATGACATCTGCTGTTGGGTGTTCCTTCGAAACCGGTACCAGCCGATAACATTCTGCACAGGAAGAAGAAACATTGTGAAGTGGGTCGGCTGAATTAAACACTAAAAGAGGCACAACATAGGACAAAGAACCCGTCAAGGTACTGTGAAGTTAATAAAATACTTTTCTGTCTCGCATTTTTATGCATATTTCATGGTAACTACTTACTTTTCTTCTATCCTTGAGGATTGTGTTGAGATTTTCTTCATTGACGTTACCTGCATAGTCATAAAAGCTGCAACATGCAAGACAACTGTAAGTTAGAATTTTTTTTTTTAAATAAAGAAAGAAATATATGTTATCCTATAACATTCAAAAGTTTGGGGCAGTAAGATTTTAGAAGATTTTTTTGTTGCAAAAAGTGACAGTAAAGATATTTCACGATTTCTATTTAAAATAATGTTCTTTTGAACTTTCTTTTCATCAAAGAATCCTGAAAAATTGTATCATGTTTACCATAAAAATGTTAAGCAGCACAAAATGTTTTCAACATTATATTACATAATAATAATAAATGTTTATTGAGCAGCAAATCAGCATATTAAAATAAGGATCTGAGGATCGTGTGACACTGAAGACTGGAGTGATGATGCTGAAAATTCAGCTTTGCCATCACAGGAATAAATTACATTTCAAAATAGGCCTAAATGAATATAGAAAACAGTTATTTGTAATAATATTTCACAATATTACTGTTTTTACCATACAAATAAATGTGGCCTTGGTGAGCATAAAAGACGTACCGACCCCAAACTTTTAAATGGTAGTGTATATTTTCATAACACAATAAATATTTAAGAACATATCTACAACCCCCATTACAGAAAAAGTTGGGACAGTATGGAAAACGCAAAAAAAATAAGAAAAAAATAAGTGATTTCTAAATTTACTTTGACTTTTGATTTCATGTTTTGTCTGGTCAACTTCATGTCATTTGTAAATATGCATCCTTTCCTGTCATTCAGACCTGCAACACATTTCAAAAAAAGTTGGGACAGGAGCAATTTAGGGCTAGTAATGAGGTAAAATGGTTAAATAATGATGTGATTTGAAACAGATGATGTCAACAGGTGATTGTAATTATGATTTGGTACAAAAGCAGCATCCAAGAAAGGTCTAATCCTTTAGGAGCAAAGATGGGCCGAGGATCGCCAGTTTGCCAACAAATACTTGAAAAATTATTGAAATGTTTAAAAGCAATGTTCCTCAAAGAAAGATAGGAAGAGATTTGGATATTTCACATTAAACAGTGCATAACATAATTAAAAGATTCAAGGAATCTGGAGGAATTTCAGTGCGTAAAGGACAAGGGCGCAAGCCTAAGCTGAACAACCGTGATCTCCGATCCCTCAGGCGGCACTGCATCAAGAATCGTCATTCATCTATAAGCGATATCATCACATGGGCTCAGGACTACTTTGGCAAACCTTTGTCAAGTACCACAATGCGTAGTTACATCCACAAATGCCAGTTAAAACTGTACTGTGCCAAATGGAAGCTCTATGTTAACAGTGTCCAGAAGCGCCGTCGACTTCTCTGGGCTCGGAGGCATCTGGGATGGACCATCACACAGTGGAAACGTGTACTGTGGTCAGATGAATCAGTATTTCGGGTATTTTTTTGGAGGAATGGACGCCGTGTGCTCCGGACCAAAGAAGAAAAGGATCATTCAGACTGTTACAAGCAACAAGTCCAAAAGCCAGGGTCTGTCATGGTATGGGGTTGTGTCAGTGCCCTTGGCAAAGGTAACTTGCACTTCTGTGAAGGCACCATTAATGCTGAAAAGTACATAGAGATTTTTGAGCATAATATGCTGCCTTCAAGAAGACATCTTTTCCAGGGACGTCCATGCATATTTCAACAAGACAATGCAAAACCACATTCTGCACACATTACAAAGTCCTGGCTGCGGAGGAAGAGGGTACGGGTACTTGACTGGCCTGCCTGCAGTCCCGACCTGTCTCCAATAGAGACTGTGTGGCGCATTTTGAAGCACAAAATGCGACAACGAAGACCCCGTACTGTTGCCCACCTTAAGACTTGTTTGCAGGAAGAATGGGACAAAATTACACCTGAAACACTTCATCACTTGGTGTCTTCAGTCCCTAAACGTCTTTTAAGTGTTGTGAAAAGGAATGGCAACATTACAAAGTGGTAAATGCTTTACTGTCCCAACTTTTTTTGAAATGTGTTGCAGGTCTGAATGACAGGAAAGGATGCATATTTACAAATGACATGAAGTTGACCAGACAAAACATGAAATATTTTGTGTTCATATTGTCTGCAATGAAATACAAGTCAAAGTAAATTTAGAAATCACTTCTTTTTTTTGCGTTTTCCATACTGTCCCAACTTTTTCTAATTTGGGGTTGTAATAAATCCTACAAAAAGTGCAGATGCAGAACGTTCTTACCTAAACAGTTGTGCACAAGGTTCATGATTATGGACCTCTGAAAAGCAAGTAAATGCAAGTGATCAGTTATATCACCATTGGAGTAAAATAATCATGCAGTGAATGATCAAAAGGTCTACATTTAAATATTCATATGCATTCAGACAACATTAACTTAGGAATGGACAAAGGAAAGTATGCAGGCAGGTTGCTTTCATTAAAAGAGTTGTCTAGACTCTAGAGGACAAAATGACCTTCATAATGGCTTCTTACGGCAAATATAAGATACTATCCGGACCCACTTTTAATGTTGGAGGTCCTTTGTGAAATTCTTTGTAAAGTGATCAGAGATGAAGGGATCTGGGAGCAGCGCCAAACTCAGAAACATGATCTCTTAATGTTGGAGAGGAGCTATTTCCAGCATTTCTGAGCAAAAAAAAGGTCTACATTGATGTATGAGGCTTTATCTCTCAGGCCTTTACTCAGAAACACAAACTTAAAAACACAAATCCAGTCAAACAGTTGAGTGCTTTATCAGGTTATTGACAACTAGGGCAGTCTGCTACAGTACTTTGAATGGTTGAGAATGAACAGATTACAGTAGCCATATCTTGAACTGATAACACTTAACTGCTCCCACAGGAAGGTCATCACGTCCTCACTATGAAACATGTTATGTCTGTGATCTGAGACTGGAATCAACTGAGGTTTCCACCAAGGATTTCAGTGATGAAATGCATCATGTTTTGATGAGCAAGTTTCCCAAACTTGAAATGGTCTTAAAAAACTATACATTTTTATCTGTAGCTTTAGGACAGAAATAAATAATCAAACATGGTTTTACCTATTACATTGAGGAATTCTGAGCTACCGATGTGCGAGTCGCTGATGCTTAAAGTTTCCTCTTGTCTCACTTCTCCCAACAGGAAGCCCTCCTAAAAGAGTCAGTAAACAATTTTGCTGTACCATTTAAATGGCATTTCAAATGGCAAAGATAGTGTAGTTAAAATTTCACCATGAAATCAAAATGGACAATTCACTTGTTTAGTTGTGGAATACTGCAGTATTTATTATAAATGATTTACCTGTGCACATCATTATTTCATTTTTTAAAAAAATACATGACAATCTTGAATCAAAATGAAGTGAAGGCGGGACATCTTGTCACTCACATGAGAACACAGCAATAGCAAACATTCCAATCAATTCCCAATGGACATAATATTTTTTTCTTGTTCGAGAAGCCATTTCACTCAAATATACACATCGCAAAAGGGAAAACAAGTCAATTGTAACTTCCGTTTCATTCTGGCTTTAAGATAGGATGTTAATATGGACATAACTGAATAGGCACCTTCCACAAACAGGGCCTGCAAATGTTTAAAAATTAAGTATTCATTACTATTTTTATTTTTGATGACAGCCCAATTACTACATACAGTTTAAAACAGTTGTATAATTTAGAAATGTCCTAGCAATAAACTAGGGATGCACCGATATGAAAATTTTGGCCGATACCAATAACTATTTATAAGCCGCTAACCGATATATATGCCGATAAATATGAATCCAAATTTTTATATAATTTTTGAGGAGCATGATTACAAAAACAAAAGTCTCACCATTAAAAGCCATGTCCCAATCACACAATTATAAATTATAATTTTATGTAGCCTATATGACACTTGCGCTGCACTTTGGACTTAACCGTATTTTCCTTTTTGAAGTGATTTAATTCAATTCAAAACCATCGTGGTGTGAACAGTGCGCATCTGAAGTGTCTCAGCTGAAGGAAATAATACATTATTTATTGGCTTTAATATATCGGTCATATATTCTTATCGATATGGTGGCCGATATATCGTGCATCCCTACAATAAACATAAAAATTACAGAAAATGCTTGTTTCAATGTTAAAATTAGGAGTTATTCTGAGATTAGTCAGATATGTGTCAAAGTAATGGCAGTTATATGGCAGTAATATACGGAGTGGTTAGTAAAACATCATGTATTCAGTTAAGCAGACACAACGATCCAGTTAGGTAGTTATTGAAAAACTAATACAAATAATATAATAAAAAATGGTTAGATTTTATTTCCTTGCACTAACCCGCAATATGCCGTTAAAAAAAGGGATACAGATACTTTTGGTGTTTAAAAAACAAACAAAACATTAGAAATGTGCACTTCTAATGGTCATGACATACCAAACTACGTTAGTCGAATGTGCCCAGAATTCATGCAGTAAATATGTTTAAAAAAGAATGCAAGTTTGTACAAAGATGTCTGAAACAGAAATGTCACTGATGCAACGAGAGAACAACAGAAACACTGTTCTCCAGGCATTCAGCACAACTTCACCAGTTGTTTACGTGCTCAGTTTGAGTAACTAGATCACACTGAAACTGCTGATTATGTTTTCCAATTAAAATAAAATGAGGTCATGTAGGTGGTTTAGAATTAAAAGCCCATACATAAATATTATAGATGTTGACAGACCATCCCATAAACTAAATGTTCAATTTAAAACTTAAGTGGTTGGCATTTAGATATTCAATAAGGACAAACGGTAAAAAAACCCGTCATATCTTTGACAGGTTGAAAACCGGTTAAGCATAACACCTGACTAACCAGCTGAAAACAACTATGCGAAGCCTGCAGGGTCAATGGCAGATCACCTACTTCCTAATGCCTCAAATACTATTAAGAGAGAATGACACGGAGCAAAAAGGCTATAAAAATGACCATTATCCTGTTAAGCAATTTGTGAATACTTCATTCAATATGTCTGTTAGACATTCAAGTTTGCATTTGACAGTTGTTGCTGATAAACAAGTTAGCCAGTCAGCTAATGTGCCTAATTTGACGCATTGACGCCTATAACACTACATCGACGAGATTTAATTCACTGAACGCTAACAGGCAGTATACATTTATGAAAGCGAACGATGATAAACTGAATAAACGCCACTAGCTGCCAAGCTTGTAAAATCCGTCGGCTTGTAGGTTTGCTAACTGTCACCCTAACTGCGTCTCAAACCTAGTAAGCTGTCTACCTAGACCGCGTCAAAGGCGTGTTCTGTGTCAGCTCTATTAAACTTATGATATCTAAAATGCCACAGACATGACACACTACAAAAATGTCAAAGACTCGGAATCCTGAATGTTCTAACGCACCCTTGACGCTTACACACGCTGTCTAGATAGACAGCTCACCAGGTTTTGATACACAGCCATCCTGTAGCCACACCAGGAAGATGACACCGGGAAATGAATTAATTCTGATTTGATGGAATACACTGTTTATTGTTTCGCCATGCGATCGTACCCTTCAACATTTAGCCTCAAAGTCAGGTGACAGTGTACTTACATGGTCCGAATTGCTGTTAGCACTGTGATAACACACAGAACTAAAAGTGTATCCCGAAATTGACGCCGCCATGATGGAAACATACGCGCCGAGCCCACAATCCTTTGCGCACTCACTGTACATCAGCCAGCCCATGAATAAACAAACCTACTGTTGAGGTAAAATATCATATAATATATATTTTAATTATTTTCTTCCTCTTCAATTTCTTAGGAAATATTTTTCAATAGGTTAATTAGGCTTCTTTATATAATTTATAATAAGCCATAACTTGTTCATTATTTGAAAGATTGTTTGTATGTCATTGTATCCTCTGTTTGTAAAATTGCAATAAAAACAGAAAAAAGGTAAAAGATCATAATGCTGACCCTAAAAAGTTTACAGGCTTTTTGTGTTTGACTGGATGAATTTTGAAAATGTCAAAATAAAACAGATGTCAACACACATTATTGTTCAAAATGCTAAACTTAGATATAGATGAGAGAGAGAAAGAGAGAGAGAGAGAGAGAGAGAGAGAGAGAGAGAGAGAATTTTTTTTGCATTACTTACATAATTGCAAATTCAATAACTGTTTTGAAGTGCACCATTTGTCAACTGTGTGATGTTTTTATTTATTTTAATATATATATATATAATTTATATTTTTATATTATTATTCTATATATATATTCATGCCAAATTTGGATCTCTTTGCATTTAATTTTGAAGATGCAATAAAATTGTTCAACTTTCAACCTTTAATTTGAAGTGTCACGTCGATTGTCACGTTTTGAATACGTCACCGGATGTTGTTGAGACGGGACGTCATGCATGATGGAATCGTCAGAGAACAGCACACATGGGGCAGGAGACTGTCTGGTGCAGTGTACAGATTCAGAAGAAGACTTTGCTCCTTCAAAACTCGGAACAAAGGAGTAGTAAGAGATTTTGCTTGATTAGTTCGCCCTGGTATTAGTCGCTCTCATATTGTATGGAGAAGACCAGCACTTAGGATACATTTATGTTTTTGCTTCTATGACACCACACATGAATATATTCTTCTATCTAGCAACTGCTGCAAGTGAAATGTTACACCTGTGTGTGCTTTGAGTGATTACTTTGAATGAAATCTGACTTTTTACTGGTGATTTAGTGATTTTTTAAAATCTGTTTTTCTTGAAGCTGGGATGATGCTTATAAGAGAGAGCTGCAGACTTACAAGGATATTGGAGATGTGGGAGAAATATGGTAATTTTGCTGTTTTGTGTCACATACTTGTTTACGAATGCCTGTCCATGTTGATTTTATATTTGATAGTTCACACAAAAATGGAATTTCTGTCATCATTTACTAATCCTCAAGTTGTTCCAAACCTGCATGAATTTCTTTCTTCTGCTGAACACAAAATATGTTTTGAAGAATGTCTGAAAACTATTTGTTTTGTACCATGGAAGTCAATAGGGCAATTCTTCTAAATATATTATTTTGTGTTCAGCAGAAGAAGAAAAAAACATTCAGCTTTAAAGGTGCTGCATGTAAGATAGTGATGTCCGTTCTTTCGAACCGATTCTTTTTAGTGAACCGGTCGAACCAGTTCACAAAATCGGACTGAATCGTTCTAAACGGTTTGCGTCTCGAGTCAGCGCTGATCCACAAGTTACTAAAGTTTCTCACTTTCTGACATGACAGTCCCTCCGACTAGAAATAAACTAATATCCTGAAGTATATGTTACTAGTAACTCCAACAGTTCACTGAACTGAGACATGTTGTGCTGAGAGAAATGATGAGAACTCACGAGCAGCTGATACTGAGCATGCGCGTGTACTACCGAACGTACAGCGGTTCTCGAGTTAACAGTTCTCGAATCCAAACGAACCGTTTCTTTCGGACACGTTCGATACTGAGAACCGATGATCCGATGAGCTGAGCATGCGTGTACTACCGAAGGTACAGCGATTTTTGGATCACCAATACAGAATCGAGAATCGTTTCTTTCGAACACGTTCGATACTGAGAACTAGTGTTAATTTTGTCACCTATTTTTAATTTAGTCTTAGTCTTAGTCTTGTGCCAAATGTCCTTGTTTTAGTCATATTTAGTCATTCACATATCTTTTTTTGTTAGTCAAGTTTTAGTCGACTAAAAGTCTCGTCATTTTAGTCTAGTTTTAGTCAAAAGACAACTCAAGGTATCTTAGTCAAGTTTTAGTCGACCAAAAGTCTAGTCATTTTAGTCTAGCTTTAGTCAAAGGAAAACTCAATATATTTTGTGGCAAAATAAGTTACATAAAGTACATATAACCTGCATAATGTTTGTGCCACAACACCATAGCTAACTGGTTGATTTACAGCGTAGATGCCTAAAATCAGCATTAGCTTATGAGACGATGGGCACAAATATTGATTTCGATCTTGATTCAGTATGAATTCATATGTATATAGCCTACTCTACATATAAGGGAAAATACGTTTTTTACACTTTTTTGGGGTTATATTATATTTGCTTGCATTCTTTACTATTCACTATTATTAACATTTCAAAATGTCACAAATAAGTAAGCAGTTATGATCTGCAATACTTTGAGCAACTAGACTACATGTATATTTATTAAAGAGCCATACAGGCTCCAGTGGGTAATGGCATTACAAGTGAAAGTTTTTATTTTTCCAGCCACGAAATGGCTCTAATTTGCCTCTTTGCAGTGGAATTCTCTATTTTAACCTTAATTAATACACTAATTGTAATATAAATAATAAAAATATTAGAAGAAAAATATTTTAAGTGGTCATTAATGGACCATAAGTATTGCACAAATAGTATTTAGTACCAAAAGATCTCCTCAAAATATAAAATAAATATTATTGAATTAAAATATAGGCTATTTATTTTTAAAATAGTTAAGGTGTATGGTCACATTTGACCATCAATGAGTATAAGTGTGACTTAATTAGTAAGGAATACCTGAGGGCTAAATACAAGAAAAACATTAATATTAATGTTCACAATGTTGCATCTCCACCACTCTCCATAATAAAACAATACTGTAAATGTGGCTGACGCACACTATGCTGTACGGTTTACCAAACATTGCTGCAAACACCTGTATAGTGAAGCTGTTGTGTAACTTACGCGGCTTAAGTCATTCACATGTACTGACACAGCGCTAGAAGTGTTGAGCGCTCCGGGAACCACGTGACCATGCGCGCCGCCGCGAGATGACAGGCGGAGTCTGAGAGAGACCTGCACTCGAGCTACAGCGGGAACTCTTTCTGAATATTTTGAACAGCTGAATATTCATCTCATGATGAAAAAGTAGAGACAATTGTAGACGAAAATGAAGAGAGATTTTATCTTAGTTTTTATTTTATGCAAAACATTTTAGTCTCGTCCTTTTTCGTCAACAATAATGCATGTTAATTTAGTCTTAGTCAGTGTTTTTGGACATTGGTACAGTCTCGTCATCGTCTCGTCTTCGTCATGGAAAAAAAGGTTGTTAACGAACATATTTAGTCTCGTCTCGTCTGACGAAATTAACACTACTGAGAACCGGTGAGCTGAGAATGCATGTCATTTGTTCAGAGGAACGAAATGCAGCTTTCAAGTGTATAAAATTAATCATGTTTGAAACATGTTCATCACATAATTGCTGTCTTATCACTATTATTTTAAAGTTTGGAAACAAAATTAATGGATTGTAAAACGGTCAAACTAACATTTATTTGTTTTATCAATAATGCATGATATTTTCAGGAACAGCTTATTTAAAGGAATACTCCTCTTTTTTTGAAAATAGGCTCATTTTACAAGTCCCCTAGAGTTAAATAGTTGAGTTTTACCGTTTTTGAATCCATTCAGCCGATCTTTGTATCTGGCGGTAGCACTTTTAGCATAGCTTAGCATACATCATTGATTCTGATCAGTCCATTAGCATCTCATTAAAAAAATGACCAAAGACACTTTCAATATTTTTCCTATTTAAAACTTGACTCTTCTACAGTTACATTGTGTGCTAAGACAAACTGAAAATGAAAAGTTGCGATTTTCTACACCTATATGGCTAGGAACTACTTTCTCATTCCTGCGTAATAGTCACGGATCTTCGCGGCCGTACCATGGCTGCAGCGGCGCAATGATTCGTTGGTATTCTGTGAAACATGGTGGTACTAGTAGAATACACTTTCGACTTACTATCACAGCCCTTTACAACACACAGAACCATGGCTAATCACACAGGTAAATCCACAACACAATTTGTCGGCTGCAAGCCTGAAACTTTCTCTGCAACTACACAAACTTAGTGCCGGTCACATTTAAAGTTACCTAGCTGGGGACTACTTTCAGGCGCTGTAATATCATTGCGCTGCTGCAGCCATTGTACTGCCGTGAAGATCCGCGACTATTACGCAGGAATGAGAAAGTAGTTCCTAGCCATATAGGTGTAGAAAATCGCAACTTTTAATTTTCAGTTGGTCTTAGCACACGATGTAACTGTAGAAGAGTCAAGTTTTAAATAGGAAAAATATTGAAAGTGTCTTTGGTCATTTTTTTTATGAGATGCTAATGGACTGATCAGAATCAATGATGTATGCTAAGCTATGCTAAAAGTGCTACCGCAAGATACAAAGATCGGCTGGATGGATTAAAAAACGGTAAAACTCAACTATATAACTCTAGGGGACTTGTAAAATGAGCCTATTTTCAAAAAAAGTGGAGTGTTCCTTTAATTTCTAAATAAATTGATATAAATCTTAAAATGTATTAATCAAAACAGTAGTTTTGCTATAGACTACATATTCAGCTTGCAGCAGTTCTCAGCTCAGCACACACTTTGGCTGTATAAAACTTCAGATCAGGTTTTTTTTCTAACTTACTAGAGGTGCAGAACGTCATATGGCAACTTTTCGGGACTGCACCAAGCAAAAATAAATAGTAATCATTACAAAGAGTAAAGATAAAGCATCTTACAAGGCCTACGGTCATTCATTCTAATGGCTTGTTTTCCCCCACGGCATATGGCGGATATGACGTTTTGTTGGGCGTTCCCAGTAATGCCGACCAAGTCTATCGCACAGACCAAAACAAGAACATTCCGACTCATTTTAAAGTAAAATAACTGGCTCTAGCTTTGTTTTTCTGAGAAACAAGTATGTGAACTATGTGAGCACTATCCTAAATATCCGCAAACATACTATGGCATTTTTATGCTTTAGAACAGTCAAAAACTTACATAAAGCACCTTTAAGTCTGTTGTGAATATAAACCAGCACTGTCTTCTGGTGTATTAGTTGTGTTCTGCAATTTAGGACTATAATATAAAGACTAATTCCTATATGCCCCTGGTCGACCTTAAGGTTTGGTGAGGAAAGCATGGACAGAGTGATCAGATGGATGACAGCACAACATTTATCTGAAAATGCTGCCATACTTGACGTTGGGACTGGAAACGGCATGTTTCTTGTGGAACTGGCAAGTCAAAAGATCAATATATAACTGCATTTAGTGATGTACTGTATTTTTTATTACTCAATACATTTTGGAATTACAAAGATGTAAATAATAATCACATGAATTATCCCTTTAAGGCCAAGCATGGCTTTTCAAACCTTACTGGGATTGACTATTCCAAGGCTGCTGTAGAGCTCACCATAAATATTCTGGAAGAGGAAGGTTTAAAAAATGTTAAAATTCAGGTAGTGCAAGTGATATGTTTTTAACCTACATACATTCATTTCTCAACTAAAGAACACAGAATGGAGAAGGATTTCTGTTTGTCTTTGTGTTTTACGCGTGACTTCAGGTGGAGGATTTCTTAAACCCCAGCAAAGAATTGAAGGGCTTTGATGTATGTATAGATAAAGGCACATTTGATGCCATTAGTTTGAGCCCAGAGGACAGAGAGGAGGCAAAAAAGTGCTATGTGACCTCTTTAAGAAGTGTTATGCAACCAGGCGGCTACTTCATCATCACCTCCTGCAACTGGACCAAAGATCAGCTGCTGCAGATCTTCAAACCGGGTACTAAAGCACATTTCTTTAACTAGCATTGTCTCAAATACTGCAATGATTTTAAGAGAGTTGTTTCTTGCAGGTTTTGAGTTGGCACATGAGCTGCCCACCCCCCGTTTCCAGTTTGGTGGTGTGACGGGTAACAGTGTGACAGCTTTGGTATTTAAACGGATTGACTGATCTTCAACGGTTAATTTTTTTTTGCATTATAATAACATTAATGTCATTTTATAATAAACTCTTTTTTGGAAAAAATGCTTGTTTCCTTTACTATAAAGATTATACAAAGTAATAAAATGTTGATGTACCTGTCAACATATAAAGTGGTGTAGTGTGTTGAGAGGAACACATGAGGGCAGTATTGAGCTAAATTTAATTTTAACATAATGTCCATTTTGATACCGTTCTCATAAAGTTGATGTCTAATATATGGCAGAAACATTGCTCTGTACACTGTTAGATATTGTATGCTGGTTTTTGTCTGAAGATTTGAGTAATACTTTTTTTTTTAATGTATTCTGAAACTATTGAAGGAATTGAATCTAATGAGAGTGCCAGTTGTAATGAAGTGGAGTGGAATTTGTTGAATAGTGTTTAGATTTAATTGTTTGTTTTTAATGCCAAGTTTTCAGGCAGGACTGCAAAAGCCAATTTAATAGCGAATTATAAAATCAATTTAACTAAATAACCAATATTGTCAAAAAGCCCCTTTATTTGTGATACATAATTTGTTTATCCATTTACTAAACATCCAGGAATTGAGCAGTTTTCACGCACCAGAGCTTCACCCTGAAGCTTTCAAGCACTCTTGCTAATGTCCTTACGCTGGTGTGACTGTGCGTCTCAGTGTTTTCCACTGAAAGGACTGAACAAATGTCTCTCGCTTAATATACTGGGTCACACTGTATTGACACCTCAGGAATAGCATCAATACGGTCTCTGTTACCTCTGTTTCTTGGGGATATTTCTCTTTCTCTGATGGATCATTTTTAAGAAAAAGTCTGACAGCTGCACCTGATAAGAAAATGATTGAGCATCCAGGACACGACCGCTACCACGACAACAGTGAGAGAGCAATAAAAGACTGGCTTTGGGCCATGATGCTGTGGTACTTTAAAGTGAGAGAAATCCCCCATACCTCTATGGTTATTACCCCGTCTGCTAGCCGGAGAATGAAATGAAAAACAAAGACCTGAATTTGAATCTCTCCTGGCACCTAGAGACGAAAACAGAAGTTTATATTAAATGGATCGAGGGTGTGAAAACTTAACACTTTTTTTTTTTCATGCATCAGCATTTCTTGTCAGTAAGAATCTGAGCAGACTGAGTATCCATACACCTTTTATTGAAGCAGAGATGCCGAAGAGTGAATTAATAGTGTGCGAGATCGATGGCTAGCCTGTGTATAGAAATGTGGAAATCAGCTGTGAAATCCACAGCATTGGATGAACTGCACCATGTCCACTGAAACAGTGACCTTGAGCTGGTTAGTAGCTTGCAGGCTTGCTGAGAGCAGATGGATTCTTGTTTTTTTGTTTGTTTTTTTTTCCAAGATAAACTACACTGTTGACAGAGGATCATTGTTATGCCATCAACTGCTAATACACTTTAATGTCTAAATTTGTAATTAGTAACGAGTAATTTGTTTCCATGGACAAAACAGATAATGGACGCATGTGGGGAAAAAAAACCCCAAAACAATAATAGTCATCGCAGTTAACCCTCATATATGATTGATGTACATGTACACATCAATATACGTGCAGGGGCAAAAAAGTATTTAGTCAGCCACCAATTGTGCAAGGTCTCCCACTTAAAAATATGAGAGAGGCCTGTAATTTTCATCATAGGTACATTTCAACTATGAGAGACAGAATGAGAAAAAAAATCCAGGAAAAACATTGTCTGATTTTTAAAGAATTTATTTGCAAATTATGGTGGAAAATAAGCATTTGGTCACCTACAAAAAAGCAAGATTTATTGCTCTCACAGACCTGTAACTTCTTTTTTAAGAGGCTCCTCTGTCCTCCACTCGTTACCTGTATTAATGAAACCTGTTTGAACTCGTTATCAGTATGAAAGACACCTGTCCACAACCTCAAACAGTCAGACTCCAAACTCCACTATGGCCAAGACCAAAGAGCTGTCAAAGGACACCAGAAACAAAATAGTAGACCTGCACCAGGCTGGGAAGACTGAATCTGCAATAGGTAAGCAGCTTGGTGTGAAGAAATCAACTGTGGGAGCAATTATTATAAAATGGAAGACATACAAGACCACTGATAATCTCCCTCGATCTGGGGCTCCACACAAGATCTCACCCCGTGGGGTCAAAATTATCACAAGAACGGTGAGCAAAAATCCCAGAACTACACGGGGGGACCTAGTGAATGACCTGCAGAGAGCTGGGACCAAAGTAACAAAGGCTACCATCAGTAACACACTACGCCGCCAGGCACTCAAATCCTGCAGTGCCAGACGTGTCCCCCTGCTTAAGCCAGTACATGTCCGGGTCCGTCTGAAGTTTGCTAGAGAGCATTTGGATGATCCAGAAGAGGCTTGGGAGAATGTCAAATGGTCAGATAAAACCAAAATAGAACTTTTTGGTAAAAACTCAACTTGTCGTGTTTGGAGGAGAAAGAATGCTGAGTTGCATCCGAGGAACACCATACCTACTGTGAAGCATGGGGTGGAAACATCATGCTTTGGGGCTGTTTTTCTGCAAAGGGACCAGGACGACGTGTAAAGGAAAGAATGAATGGGGCCATTTAACGTGAGATTTTGAGATCATCAGCAAGGGCATTGAAGATGAAACGTGGCTGGGTCTTTCAGCATGACAATGATCCCAAACACACCGCCCGGGCAACGAAGGAGTGGCTTCGTAAGAAGCATTTCACGGTCCTGGAGTGGCCTAGCCCGTCTCCAGATCTCAACTCCTTAGAAAATCTTTGGAGGGAGTTGAAAATCTGTGTTGCCCAGCGACAGCCCCAAAACATCACTGCTCTAGAGGAGGTCTGCATGGAGGAATGGGCCCAACTACCAGCAACAGTGTGTAAAAACCTTGTTGAGACTTACAGAAAACGTTTGACCTCTGTCATTGCCAACAAAGGGTATATAACAAAGTATTTAGATTAACTTTTGTTATTGACCAAATACTTATTTGCCACCATAATTTGCAAATAAATTCTTTAAAAATCAGACAATGTGATTTTCTGGATTTTTTTTTTCTCATTCTGTCTCTCATAGTTGAAGTGTACCTATGATGAAAATTACAGGCCTCTCTCATCTTTTTAAGTGGGAGAACTTGCACGATTGGTGGCTGACTAAATACTTTTTTGCCCCACTGTATATATATATATATATATATATATATATATATATATATATATATATATATATATATATATATATATATATATATATATATATATATATAATGTATATGTATAGGGTGTTGTATAAGCTCTTTTAAAAATTGTATTATGTTTTTTTTTCTTTTTTTTTTCGAAATGTGGTGACTTTTGTGGCATTTGCTATTAAAAGATAAATAATAATAATACGGACATGATTAGAAAAGGCTGGGCTAACTGCTCTTGTGTTTCGGATAACCTTCGTTCCCTGGGTCCCATCACCAAAGCATTTCTTTCTATATGACATTGAAGCAAATTGTTCAAAAACACTGATTTATTCTGAAATCAGTGTGTGATTGGCGTTTTGGCTGAATCTGCTTAAATTTGTCAAATTTGTCCTTAATTTACATATTTTTTATTTTTTACATTAAATCACAATTACAGATATCCTGTATCAATAACCTGTGACTGAATCACAAACATGGCTCTCTTGCTCATGTGATCTGATATATTCTTTGCCATCAGGAATTGTTTTGCCATGTAATGAACATTTGACAAAAAGCCCACTCAGTATTATTTAATAAAAGACTCTTGATTCTTCATGACTGTTGACCATTATCTACTTGAATTCAAGAACAGGGCTTCATTTGTCTCACATTTATCTGCATAATTAGATTGTTAAGCCTTTAATTTAACATAACCATGGGTTGCTCTAATGAAGAAAAATTAAGTGTTTAATTGAATTAATTTACACAAGTCTGCTTTCTCCCTATTCGGCTAAATACAGGCTGGATATATTTTATACTGAACATTTATTTTATACTGATTTAACACACTGGGTCTGGGTTTTCCAGGGGTCTGCAGCGGAAGTAAAATGCAGAGTGATGGAATAAAGGAGGAAAACTGGGCTGGAGGCTCTTCTGTAACATCTTAAACTCAATTCTTCTCTCGTCACACAGGAATGGGCCCCAGCAAGAGCGCAGACTAATGGCTGGACTAAAATACATCACCTTTGTTCAAAGAGAAGGTGAACTGTTCTGGTAAAAGATTGACCGATGCAGAGAAATGTAGCACCTGCTCTGTCTTCTCATAGCGATTGATGGGATCTTAGGGATGAAATTCTTTGAGATTAGGGCCTGTGTGGATACTAACAGGGCCAGGTCATTGTTCATACAGATGGACTGCAGTAAAAGTAGGACACTAAAACTGTGAAAAAGGAAATAAATAAGATTTAATCTATTCACTGATCAAGCATAACATTATGACATGTGAAGTGAATAACACTGATTATCTCTTCATCACGGCACCTGTTTGGGTGGGATATATTAGGCAGCAAGTGAACATTTTGTCCTCAAAGTTGATGTGTTTGAAGCAGGAAAAATGGGCGAGCGTAAGGATTTGAGCAAGTTTGACAAGGGCCAAATTGTGATGGCTAGACGACTGGGGACTAGTTCTGCAAAACTGCAGGTCAGTATCAAAAGTGGTCCAAGGAAGGAACAGTAGAGAACCAGCGACAGGGTCATGGGCTCAACTACCAAGGCTCATTGATGCATGTGGGGAGCAAAGGCTGGCACATGTGGTCCGATCAAACAGACGAGCTACTGTAGCTCAAATTGCTCAAGAAGTTATGTTAAAATAGCTGCCAGGTCATTCCACCATTAGGGGCCTATAGCAGAACCCATTTGGGATGTAAGCAAATGCTTTTGCCCTGTAGTGAAGAGAGGGAGCTTACAAAATTCCCAGACTAAAATATTGCCCTTGCTATGCTAGGCTAGCATATAGGCTAGTTTCTAACTCAACTTTAACTTTAACAACTTTAACTTCTGAAACAACGCCTGTTTTCCCATCAATTTTTGGACTACGCTTTTGTTGTTTGACGCACAATATTTCTGTTAATATTTCCGCAATCTTCTCCTGTGTTTCGTATTTTCTTTCAACGAATCAGTTAAAAAACTATGATTCATTTGTAACGAGAAACAATATGTACTACGAACACAAAGTGCAAAAAACAAACAAACTAAAACATAAAGTGAATTTTTTTTAACATATTCCACTCTATTGAAAACTAACCTGAAATGCATACAATCATTTTTAAAACAACATTAATCAACATTAAACATTGCAATGTTTACTATTTTTTTTATAAACGCACCGTTCCTGACAATGTTTATATTTTTGCATTTGTCAGAATCGTAAGTTGTGTGTCTTGGCTGTTTAGATGATGATTCACGAATTAATTACTATTCAGTTATTTTCAATGAATCGCCAATAAATCACTCTTTTGACTCGGTTCATTTCAATGAACACATGAGTCACACAGATTAGCGAAGCTGAATCGGTCAATGATTCTGAATCATTCAAACCACTTACTCACTGAACATGCATCCCATCGTAATCGTTTGCCAGCAACGAAAAAGCACTTCAACACTTCCATGTGCAGCTTGTGAACGAACGACTCCGTATGACAGGTAAAGACTAACTCTCTACTACACCACACACACAATGAACATGTCGTCCTGTTGTAAGCTACTTCTTTTGGAGACTTTTAAATTAAATAAGCATTAGATAAAATTACAGCTGACTAAAAGCTTTTTTAAGGGTAACGTTACGTACCTTTTAGCTTATCTTATCTGTAGAGGTGTCAGTTAGCATTGGCTAGTAAGCAATTTTTTTTTTTTTTGATTAGCTTGCCCAACATTGTGAATATGGTTAATAAGAACCATTCGAAGGACTGGTGTGTTATCTACTTTGTGAGCCAAGATCTTGGAAGTAGGCATACTAGGTGCCAAATTAGATGCATGCAAAGAAGAGGGAGTTGGGAAATTTAATGAGCAGTCAGAAGTAACGTTAGCCTGTCCGACCCCAACTCAGTCCAAAAGAGATTTAAAAACCTAACCGTTCATTCATATCAAACATATGGCATATAAACTCAATGGCTCGACAGTAACCCACTGCCACAAAATCGATAAAGCTGGAACAGAAAGTACTTGGCCAGTGCTTGAATTATGCTGCTAGCCCTCGGTCAGATCACAAGTGTGAGTTATCTCTGCAAAAAGAGTTCACTGAGCCAATTTCCATATTATAACTAGATGCTATAGGAGCATCTGCAACTCCCAGTGGTCTGCATCTGGGACTGTGCAGACGAATGTGCCATTATAGTTCTGGACAGGACAGATGCTTCAGACATGCCTTTTTGTCTGTGCCAAGGACTGGCAAAGTAAGGCAGTCCCTAAGTTAAAGGGATTGTTCATGAAAATTAAATTTGTCATCATTTACTCACTCTCATGTAGCTGCAAACCTATTTGACTTCAAAAGAATTTTGGGGTCCAAAAAGCATTGGACTTTACAGACTTTCATTGTATTGTTTCATTTTATAAAACATCTTCTTTAATGTTTCACATGAGAAAGAAAGATGTACATGTTTGGAACAACATGAGGGCAATTTTTAAAAATTATTTAATTTAGTTTTGGGGTGAGCTATCCCTGAACATCTGTGTGAAGCAAGGTTATGATGGTTTATTAAAACTAAAACCATAAAAAAAGGAAAACATTTTGCTTCCTGAAATTAAATAAACGAAAATACTGAAATAAAACATAAAAAATTATTTTATTTCAGGTAGCTAGTTGCCAAAGTGACATTTCTTTAGCTACAATTAAAATGAAAAAAGAAAATCGAATAAAAACTATAATAGTTGTCTAATCTCAATGATACCACTGGTGTGAACTCATATATCTATTAAAATCTCCTTGGAATGAGGAACAATATTGAAAATGACTAAGGAGAGTGAAGTTAGATCATCATTTGCATGCACATGTCAAAAGATTTTATATATTTTTTTTATCTAATGCATTTATGTTTATACATTACGTGCAACTTGAGTATACGCACTGAAAACATAGAATGTTTTCAACATTTGAACTGGTAGTGAATCTTTTATGTAAAGGTTTATGATGAAGTTTTTGGATTTTTTCTTTAGATTAATTGTGTCTACTTGATGGAATAAAAAATAAATAAGGTATTTTTTGTAATGAATTGGATGGAACAGATGGAATAGTGATTAAAAAGCCAGCCAAGAAGTGTGCATGGGAATTCATTCAAAACTCAAAAGCATTGAGAAGAATCCTAGAATGTGTAGAGCTGTAATCCAGGCAATGGATGGCTACTTTAAAGTTCAAATAGATTACAGTTGAAATAATACAATTATATTTTTAAATAATAATAAAGAATGAATAACATTTGTTATTCGCTAATATGTCTCCCTGCTCACCTCTTTAAATTCTGGGGTATGACCCTTGTCTGCCACATTAGAGCTGCATTATAGTTCACCATTTCACCACCATGCTCAAACACTGCACTGCCCCTCCATCATTTGGCCTCCTGCTGATTTATTGCTTCGCATTAAAATCTGTGACACAGTTTTTGTCTCAGCTGAGCAATTGGCCGCTTAAGCAGCTCTGCTAATAGATCCTGTAAGACTTGTAAATCATGCTGGTGTTCCTCTTTTCTGTCTCTCACAGCCTGTGGATTAATCTCATTAAGAACTGCATTACACTCGCCAAGGCGCATTACAATGCACTTTTGCAGCGTCCAAGGGACTCTACCTCCATGGACTAACATGACTGAATTCTGCAGATGGCCGGCTAGAGACTATATTTAGTGGTCTTTTAATGGTCTTAACCATTTTAATCAAATACTGTAGATAAAGTAGCCTAGCACAGAATAGCCTTCTTCTTGGTTTTCTTTAAGTGTTTAAGCCGTGTGGGTAAACTTGCAGACAGCATTTTACAGGAAGAAGAGTCTGTGTTGTTCCACTCAATGTTGATGGCTTCAAACAGTTCATGAGTAGTTGAAAAATGTCTCCCAGTTCATTTGCGTTTAATGTGAGACCAAATATTCACTATAGGGTTCCAAAACATGAACCTGATGGACTCGTTCTCAAGCCACTTCTTGGTTGTCTTTGCAATTTGGGCAGGAGCATCGTCTTGTTGAAAAATATCATCTGATCATTTCTCTTTAGATAACAACTTTTCAATTGTGGGACGCAAGGCATTCTGAAAAAATTACTCCAAAGCATTAAATGACTTTTCACAGTGAAGTATCTCACCAATACCAGCAGCTAAAAAGGCTCCCCATAATGACACCTTTTCTTCCATGCTTCACTGTGGTAGAGATGCATTTATATTTCTCAGCAGATTTTCGAAGACACCGCTTTGGAGCATCACCATGCAACTCATGTTTCATTGTGATTCATCACTCCACACAAACTTCCCATATTCCGCCAAAAACTTCAATCTGTCTTTGATTTTTTTCTGAGACAGCAATGGATTTTTATGTAGTGCATTTGCTGAAATGTAGCACATTTCCTGGCCAATAATTTGTGGTTAAGACTTAGTGTTTAGCCATTTTGGACATGGCTTGCATACTTTTGCATGTAAAATAATATTTAAAACATTGCAGAGATCTTATATTAAAATACAATACGGCTACACTGCAGTATCATATTTTAAGAACATAAAATACAGAGACATTTTCTAAATATCTTTATTAATTTATAAACAAATGTTGTGTGTTCCACGGCAGTGAAATGATGACACAATTACATTTTTTTTGGTGTACTACTACCCCTATGATTCAGTCTTGTTGTTGTTAAAGCTGCAGTCCGTAACTTTTTGTGCTCTAGCGGTTAATAAACAGAACTGCATGCATCTTGCGGAAGAACATTGCAGCCGGAGCTACTTCTCTCTGTTTATGTCTATGGTGAGTCACGCAGGGACTGTGCTCCTCCGCAGCGGTTCCAAGTTGACCAGTCTGAAATAGTCACAATAAACACGTATTATAAGTGTACCATAATGATTCAGGTTAAGACAAAAACACGGTTTGGAAAATGGATTCATGTTGTGCATTCTCATTATATAATTTTTACAAATCTTGAACACAAAAAAAGTCACAGACAGCAGCTTTAACTAAAAAAAGAGAATTGTTTGCGGTAATTGAAATAAAGTTTAAATAATATATATAAAATAAATTAAAGCTAAATAGAAATATGAAAAAAAACTGCATGACAAAAGCAGATAACAAAATTACTATAAACTAAATAAAAATAAATAAATAAATAAAAGCTAATCCAAATTACTATGCGTAAACAATAGTAAAATAACAATGATGTGGTTTTGCCTGTAATATTAACAGCTCTAAAGTATCGCAGATATGAAAGGATGGTTTAGACATCCATGACATACAACATAAACAAACAAAAAAAATCACTGAGTGAGCGCACCATTAAGATAAGCATCATTATATAAAGACAATTATAAAATAATCATCATACTTAATTGCTCATTAATTTCTACAAAGTGATCAGTCAAATAATGGCTCAAATACGTTTTAACCCTTGCAATGGTAATTGGATAAGTGTCTCCTGAGCCTCAGATTTATTGGATGTCTGTCTTTGTTGATGAAGTAAACTATCTGTGTGCCCCTCCTGATCTAATGAGGAATCCATCACAAAGGCTGACTGAGACTTCTCTCTAGCTTATTATATGAAGTAGATCTGCTGTTCTTCGATCACCAGACTCAAGTCCTAAAACAAGCCCATTGATCAGCCTGGTGTTATGTTCTCTGTGATTCATCAGCCTCAAGGGGTGCGTTCTACTAGTATTGCATTAGTAAGCAGAGTTCCTCTTATTTTTTACACATTTGTGAGCTCCTCAATACACTTTCGCCTGAATAGTAAAAAGCCTCAATGGGGTTCATAGCTCATGTAGTGTCTATATTAGTCATCACAGAAGTGATAATGAACATGTCTGCCCTTATATCCCTGAGAAAAAGTTATTTCAGTCACAACGCAGCAAGATGTTTCAGTTGTGAGTTGTGACTCAAAAAGATCAATATTTCAAATCTATGTGATATTGCTTTTGCTCCATACTGTGAGCTCAAAAATGTAAATCATGAAACCACCAGGGTACATTTGGTTATGATGAAGTGTAGTTTTGCTGTCACCAATGTCATCAATTTATTAAATTGCATATAGCTTGATAGAAAATTCCCCTCTGAAATAAAATCCCCATTTACAAGTCAGTTAAACCCAGATCTGATTTTTTAAAAATCCATTTGCATTTGCATATGTGTATGATGAATATTCAGATGCTCAACCTTTATTTATGTTCTAATACAGTGGTTATATCTGTTTCAATAGCGTTCAAGTGAGAGCTGTTTGGCTCTAACAGGCAGCATTAGGACAGATATCCCAAATCCTTTTGCCGCAATTCAAGGCATGCCTCTTTCCAAAAGGCAGGCAACCAGCAAATTGAATTCTCCAAACAACTGAAGTGAGAGAGCTGCAGTGCTTTGAATGTAAGGTTCTCATTTAAGCCATCGGCTCTTATTGAAATTACTTGATGAGGGATATAAAGTAGTTTTGCAATGGCTACCCAGTGATTACTGACCGAGCAGGGTAAGATGCACCAGGTTTCGGTTGTCCTCTAGGTAAAGAGTAAGGAGATTGATCGATGATAAAGAAACAGAAATATAATTTCTAAATCATAATCCCAAAGCATGTGACACACTTTACCTCACAGCTACCATTTAACCAGGGCTCGACATTAAGCCTGTTCACATGCCACTGTAAAAAATACTGTGCCCGTTTTACTCAATAAAATTGAGGCAACTATTTGCATCAGCTTTTTGAGTATTTTAAACTCATTTTATTTGTGTTTATCCTATTAGACTTTGCATGTTTTCAACTTGGACTCTTAAGTAATAGCAACTCAATTTTACCAATTTAGAAAATTATAGTTTTATGTATATTCAATATCATTTTTAAAGTAATATTTACAAATGTCTCCTTGTAAGCTTTTCCAAGCTACTTTCCCCCCTATAAATTGTATTATTTTCTGCATTTTTTTAAAAGTACCATGAAACAGTAAACCAGCATCTCAATACAAAACATTTATTCACTTTAAAATGACAATGCAACAGTGCAAAACACAGTACAGCTTATTTTTTCACCTTTACATAAAGCTGACGTTATGTACTACAAGAGGTAGCAACAGTATTTCATTTTCGTATAACAGTTTTTTCAATGACCATTGGTCTGTTTAACCCACTGAGAACAGTAATTCAGTCATCTAATTAAAACAATGTTTTGAACAATGTTAAAAACATAAAATTCAAATACTTCATTATTACATTAGCTGATAAAAAAATAATCACTGAGAAAAGTGAACACCAATTTAAAGGGTTAGTTCACCCCAAAATGTAAATTCTGTCATTAATTATTCACCCTCATGTCGTTCCAAACCTTCGTTCATCTTCAGACACAAATGAAGATATTTTTGATGAAATCCCAGAGCTCTCTGATCCCTCCATAGACAACGTGATGAAAACTTTCAAGGCCCTAAATTATAGGAAATACATAATTAAAATAGTCCATGTGACTCCAGTGCTCTAAACTAATGTTATGAAGCCACGAGAATACTTTTTGTATGCAAAAACAAACAAAAATAACGACTTTATTAAGCAATTTAGCTTTAGCCTGTTAGCATTAGCAAGCCAAGCTGTGTAATTCAAGGCAAATGTAAGTATTTATCATTAATACAAACATTTAGCTTTATCCTTGCTATATTTAAAGCATCAACCCATTGAACAATTCATATTTAATGTCATTCTTACCTTTTTTTAGTGTCGTTGGGTTGCCAGCAGTGCAAATTCAGTCCTGTCACCCATCAAAATGGCGTCTGTCATGAACATTTGTGTTTTTGCAACAGCCAAATCCACTTGTTTAGACTTTTAAATAAATTTTATTTAAAAAGTATCTCGAAAAGGCACACATCTAAAAAGCCTAGTAAACATTATTCAAGATAATAAACGCACCATTTAACTGTAAAAAACATGTTTACAACAACATTATATTTAATAAGTTATTCAAAATATTTAGTAAAGTACCAAACAGATTTATTTGTTGAAAATATAGAATTTATTTTTGTTACAATTACAACCCCACAGAGTCATTTTTCCCAGTGTTGTCCTTCGGACAAGTAAATCTGTCAATCACTTGTCCGAGTAAAAAATTATCTTGTCTGGATTTTTTTGTTTTGTTGTAAATATAATCTATTCTGAAGCAATATTCTCACTAGTTTTTAATCAGCTTTGACATATTTAAATATGCATATTTGTGATATTTTTACCTTTTTATAAAGGGCATTTTTCCATAATCTTATTAAATACAGGATATCCTTCAGCTTTACTTTTATATTTTTAAATTTGATCTATAAATTAAATTAGAATAAGACACTATAGGCTGTTACCAATCAAATTAAATGATTTACACTGAAAAATTACAACTGCATTAAATAATGTTATGAGATTATTTTAAATATTTTTGAATATATAAATAAGAAATGTTGGAAGGATGAAACTAAACCACCAGTAGGTGGCAGCAGGTGACCGTCTTAATGAGCGAGTTATTGAGTCGATTCGTTCAAACGGATGATTCATTCAAGAATGGGGCAGTCGTTTATGAATAGGTCATTGAATCTTTGATTCAACTGATTCATTGAAAACGCTGAATCATTCAGTAACACGCTGTTGCTGCGAGATGCGTTACGTTTTTGTTGTGATCTTTGTTTGTAACTATTTTCGCTGCTGAAATAGAACAAAAACAGTCCATATTGCATCTAAAATGTAAGTGACTTAATGTTAATTAATTGTTTATGGAACTGGCATATGAAATCAACGTCATTTTCAGACCTGATGGTATTCAGGAAAACAACACACTGTTTGTGTGATGTTGCTTAACTGTATCATATATTATAAAGATTAAAACTACGCAATTTTTAACCGTGTATATTAACTGAGGTTCTTTGTATGAGCGGTGCTCATTTGTTTTCGATTTTCTCCTCGAGAGGCTGCGCGAGCCTCAACAGGACAACCTTGTTAACGTCAGTTTATTTATATTATTATCAATTATCGATCTCCATTTACACTAACTGAATGCAGAATCATTATTGCACTTTGGTGATTCCCTAGTTGGTTTTTGTTTTGACGTTTTAACCAGGATACTTGTCCGTCGGGCAAGTCAAATTATTTTTCACTTGCTCCTTCAAAAAATTCACTTGTCCCGGACAAGCATTAATGTCGAGCCCTGATTTAACAATGTATTATCATTTTTAGCTTTATAGTTGTATACATTGGTAATTCACCAAGACCTGGTATACTCTACCGTTGAAAAGTTTGGTGTTGGTAAGATTTTTAGAAAAATCTCATTATTATCAAAATAACATTTCTCATGTATCTCTGTAAAGTGACTTATCTAAAAATATAATCACATCACATGACACAAATTTGATTAAATTTGCTAGATTAAGGGGGTGACACATCTTACCCGCTCACAGATTTTACCCCACTCTCCCATACTTTGTCTGAATTTGCATATTCTCCTGCATGTTGTGTTCCAGTTAGTGACCATCTCTGCTGGCTTGCCTGTGCTCTGCTCTGATGTCAGTATGCTGTAGGACACTGCTGTTCTGTCTCTCTCAGGTGATGGATTTCAGTAGGGCTTCGACCCCTTTCATGAGTCATATATGCAGGACATCTGTCCTCAGTTAAGCAGCTGTGGCCAGCATGACAATCCAACAAACTTATGTATTGCATCGCACACACATTCTCTGTTTTTTCCCCTCTCATGTTTACCCATGCAAATTAAATTATATGAACCTTATTTTAGTATATTTTAAAAACTGACGTATTATTATATTTAAAGCTGTCATGATGCAATCATAGTGTGTGTTGAATATTATATATTCTGAATAAAAAAACGGGCTTTATCATGACATTTAAAAAGCACAGATTGTTTAAAGGATTAAGTTGTTTGCTTAGAGAACCTTTTTTTCCCCGGGACAAATGGCTTTTAGAAATCGATCACTTAAAAATAAGTGAACAATAAGTGACTCTACTGTAAGAAGAGTTATTACATAGTGATTTCCATTTAAACTCATTAGATATTGCTGTGGATGTCCAAACAGTTATTAAGTTTACAAATTAAAGATGTTTTGGAAGATATATCAATTTGAGATATTAAGCACATATAATATAAATAAAAAAATGATACATGTGTACAAATGATTTCACATCCAGTAAATGAATGTAAAGATATTATATACACTACCGTTCAATAGTCTTTTTTTGTGTTGGAAAGAAATGAATACTTTTATTCAGCAAGGGTGCATTAAATTGATCAAAAGTGACAGTAGCCGCGTTTCCATTACCCTTCAAATTGCGCAAATTGAAATTGCGAATTGAAAATACGCCCAATGGAAACGCGTCAATTTCGCAAAAACTCCCATATATCGCAAAAAAGTTTTTACGCTCACTTGAGGTGGTTTTTCAGGCAATTCGAAAAAGGAAATTTTCGCAAAACTGCAATGGAAACAGTTTTTTCGCATTTACAGGTCACCTGGTACGGTCGGTCACGCATTGCTCTCACATAGGGCCTACATATTTTTTTCCACTCAAGTATGTACGAGATCTTATGTCGACATATATTTTCTCCTAATAAGGAAAGTGGCGTAACTTTATAATGACGGACCCCGGTGCAACCACAAATATCATAACTATCTATAGGCATATACTGTAATTATGACATAGGCTATATTCAAGAAATGTATTAAAACAGAAAGACGCTATATAGTTTCAGCCTTGCTCAAAGACTTGGTCTATCCATTCCCGACGATCTTGGTTTGCTTCTTATTTATTAAATATAGCCTACAGCCAAATAGTTGTTAAACATTGATCAAAATTAAAATACAATTTATACAAAACAAAATTAATTTTAAAGAAAGACTTTCTCGAAAATACACTTCAATTGTGCTCAAAATCCATGTCTCCAGACATATGCGCATCTGATTATGTGCTTTACTCATGCTGCTCACTTTTCATAATCAACATATGCAATTAAAAGATTATAATATTTAGACATAGCCTAACTATATGAAACTAAATAGGCTATGTTTTCTTTAACCCTCTTTCCGACGAAGTCGTTGTCGCCTTTTGATGAATTTTTTCCTTAGGCTATTCCAGCGGAAACTCACAATACTCCGTCATTTTTAGCCATACAGATAAGTGCAAGACATAATTATAAACAGTTAAAGCTACACTATGTAACTTTTCCGTCCACTAGAGGTCGCCTGTTCAAAACAAAGGCGTAGTTTGATGACGCCACGTTTGAGCGCAGAATCTCGGGACATGTGGTCTTCACCTCACAGCCGGTGGGAAACAGTCAGGACAGGACTCGGGCAGAAATCATGTTCATGGATGCGATTATTAACATTACTGTAGTATGAAGCAGAGCAGGAGCGAGTGTTGTGGAGCTGAGCAAGGCCGCAGGAGCGATTGAAGAGCGGGACTGTTATTATGGCATAGTCGCTGGCGGGACTTTTATTATGACACGGTTGCCGGCGGCACTTCCTCTTCTCCAGTGCTGAGTGTGAGGTAACGCAGCTCTGTTTATCGTATTAGATATATCTGAGTGTGTTGAAAAGGAAGTTATGACGTTCGCTCGGCGGCTGCTATGACACTTGTTCACAATGCAGTGAGAGTAAAGTGTTTCACTGAATAAAACCGGAGACCGAGGGTGACGCAGATATGACGCAATCGACAGGCGACTCCCTCACACGCATAGCTCACACGTCCCGGCTCCTTGGTTAAAATAGCAATTTTCTCACGATTTACAAATAGTTGAAAACATTTGGGATATTCTAAGTACTCAACTGAACAAAATATATAACACTGGCCTAGTGGTTTCTGGATGTTTTACTGCAAAAATCCTACATAGTTCACCTTTAACTGTCTACTTTTATTTGTGTACACTCACGATAACAGCAAAGGCCGCGGACTCAGGGAACAGATTATTTTGCACTCCACTCCAAACGCTGTCTTCATTTCAAAAATATATTTTGTTTATTAAATGCAAAGTTTTTCATTTCAAAAGCATTTATAAATTCAGTTTATATTTCCAAAAAACGAAATTCCGAGCCAAAATAACGAAGTGGTAAAAAAAAAACACCACCATGCAAATTCAAACTTTTCGCTCGTCTCTGTATGTGGCAATGCGTCACAATAACCTGGGCTGGCGTATGTAAAAGTCGATCATTCTTTACAGATGATGGTATGTTTGGGCAGAAGACGAGTTCTTTATTAAACTCATAAAAAAACAATAGAATATAAAATGCCACAATTTATCATAACACCTCATATGTGCCGCTCAAGTATAAGGTGCTTTCCTTGCCATCAGTGCTATAACACGCACGTCTCTTTCCATTAAAAATAATGGCGTGCGGTGGCTGGGATATACATAAACCTAACAACATACGTAGCATGATTTTTGGAATGATTTATCACGAGAGGAAAAAAAATGTTTTAGTCGCATAACATCAGTTAATGGAAACGCTGTCATTTCGCAATATTTTTTTGTTGACTTTTAGAAAATATCGCAAAATTTTTGCGCAAATCTGTAATGGAAACGCGGCTAGTGAAGACATTTATAATGTCACACAAGATTTCTATTTTAAATACACGTTGTTTTCTATTCATCAAAGAATCATTAAAAAGACGTGTAATGGTTTCCACAAAAATAACAAAAATTAAGCAGCACAGCTGAACATTAAAAACAATAAGAAATGCACTAAAGTCTGGACTGAGGACACTGAAGATTACATTTTAAAATATATTAAAATAGAAAACAGTTATTTTAAGTTTTAATAATGTTTCACAACATTGCTGTTTTTACTGAATTTTTCATCAAATAAATGGTTTGGTGAGTGTAGGTGCCAGCAATAGTGCGATGTCTCTTATTTTGAAATTGTTCTTTTCTGTTTGGGTAACTTCACTTGGGGTGTAGGTGCTTATATTACCAGTTCATTGTGAATGGCAGACAGGGAAGGGGTGAGTAGCTGGGATGCTCACTTTCTGTTGACCGTTTTCGTACCATATATTTTTGTATTGTTATTTTGTTTATTTTATGTTTTTTGCTTTATTATCATTATACAACACTTGTCTGTTCCTTTAATTAAACTATCTTAATTTGAAACGAAACGCATCAGAGATGTTAATCCCACTACTTAGCCTCTCAGCGGCAACTGGCGGCCGCTATAGTGAGCAAAGGAGACTTTATCAAAGCTTCTCTAAATAGTCTTTCTGGCAAATGCGTTTACATGCAGAATTGATACACATATGACTAATCTGTTATAGAAGTAGTCAACCATCATGTTCAAAAATGTTGTGGTTTGACTAACTTAAAGGAACACTCCACTTTTTTGAAAATAGGCTCATTTTACAAGTCCCCTAGAGTTAAATAGTTGAGTTTTACCATTTTTGAATCCATTCAGCCGATCTTTGTATCTGGCGGTAGCACTTTTAGCATAGCTTAGCATACATCATTGATTCTGATCAGTCCATTAGCATCTCATTCAAAAAATGACCAAAGACACTTTCAATATTTTTCCTATTTAAAACTTGACTCTTCTACAGTTACATCGTGTGCTAAGACCAACTGAAAATGAAAATTTGCGATTTTCTACACCTATATGGCTAGGAACTACTTTCTCATTCCTGCGTAATAGTCGCGGATCTTCACGGCAGTACAATGGCTGCAGCAGCGCAATGATATTACCGCGCCTGAAAGTAGTCCCCAGCTAGGTAACTTTAAATGTGACCGGCACTAAGTTCGTGTAGTTGCAGAGAAAGTTTCAGGCTTGCAGCCGACAAATTGTGTTGTGGATTTACCTGTGTGATTAGCCATGGTTCTGTGTGTTGTAAAGGGCTGTGATAGTAAGTCGAAGGTGTATACTACTAGTACCACCATGTTTCACAGAATACCAACGAATCATTGCGCCGCTGCAGCCATGGTACGGCCGCGAAGATCTGCGACTATTACGCAGGAATGAGAAAGTAGTTCCTAGCCATATAGGTGTAGAAAATCGCAACTTTTAATTTTCAGTTTGTCTTAGCACACGATGTAACTGTAGAAGAGTCAAGTTTTAAATAAGAAAAATATTGAAAGTGTCTTTGGTCATTTTTTTAATGAGATGCTAATGGACTGTTTAGAATCAATGATGTATGCTAAGCGATGCTAAAAGTGCTACCGCCAGATACAAAGATCGGCTGAATGGATTCAAAAACGGTAAAACTCAACTATTTAACTCTAGGGGACTTGTAAAATGAGCCTATTTTCAAAAAAGTGGAGTGTTCCTTTAAAAGACAGCTAATAAACCTATAAGGTCACCCAATGTTATTAATGAGTTCACTGACTGAACTTGCTCAGGTTATGAGATCATCAGTGACTAATGCTGCCTTCACGTGCTATCGGAAATGTCCTAATTCCCACTTTAGAAGTCGTGATTACGAGCTTGTTGCATTCAAGTGCTTTGTTGTCGGAGTGAACAGGAATCATGGTGGACACCAGGTTATTCTTGCCTATTTATTGGGAAAGTCTTATTAAAACCATCATCATTTGTAGTCTCCCATGCACCGACAACCATAAACATTCCACATAGTCCGCTTTCTGCTGATTCTGTAATTTCAGTCAAATGCAGGCTATTTTCGCTGTGTACCAAACATACAATACACTTCATATGATTACTCACATGTAAATATGTAGTACGTTAATGTCAAGACAAGACGACCAAGCTGTTTTGGACCTGCCACAGCAGTCCAGTTCTCCCCGCCACCATGTTTAAAGCTTATGACACGCCCATCTCGGGAATTGGGGTATCAAAATTATTTCCGAACTTCCCAGTGGTAAACACGACATCAGAGGGCGTTCATGTGCAATTTTTACCTAGGAAACTCGTATTTACGATAATTCCGATAGCACGTGAAGGCAGCATAACTAATAATGTCAAGCCAAATGTCAATGTAATTAATGACTATATGAAGTTAGTTATGAAATCAATGCATCAGAGATTTAGCATCATTAGTATGTTCATATATGAATCCTTTGTGGCTGCCGCTGATGCGACTGCTGCTTTACACATATTAGCAAGACAGGATTCCTGTAAATCAGTAAACCTTGCTATAGCAACACATTATAATGTTATACAAACACTTTTTATATTGTTGGTAATCGGTAAAAGCTGTAGTGCCAATATTTGAAAAATGACTAAGATCAGCTTTTCAATTTAAAACAAAAGCTCACCTTGATTTTGTTATCTGGCTTTAGAGCATCATGCAAATGCTTCAGTTCTCTCTCAGTATGCACAGAATATACGTCAACAATTCTGAACAAAACTATTGGCATGGGTGAAAAAAATACAGCCAAATAGTTGTTTCCTCACTAATCCCTCACAAAAAAGATTATTGAGAGATTTGTATGTAATACGCTTTAACATTATAGCTTCAGGTGGTATAAGAGAACAAATAAACTGCTTATTAAATTTGACATATTCACTATTTTGTTTATACATTGTTTTTATCAAATGTATCACTAAAGGTATAGCCTCCCATATTTGCTCTTGATGTCCATATGAAACTCTAAAGGCAATTCATTCTCTATTAATTTCTCCTGATTGAAGCAAATTCTGTTTAGATGGATTCAAATACATATTGGCCTTCTGATAAATAAAATGCATTTTAATAGTGTCTGAAACTAGATTGATTCGAACAAATACATTTTTCCCCCCACTATTGTCAAAAGTTTATGTAAAGATGTCAACCTATGCTGTAGTCTCAGCCTCAGATGTCACGCCCACTGACCGTTGGCTGAACGTCTGATGCACAAAAGGTGCGCTCCATTCGAACGCAAGTGGACTGCGAAGTAGGGATGGGCGATATGGCCTAAAGTTCATATTGCGATATACATTGCAGCCTCTTGCGATAACGATAATATCACAATATAAAAATTATAATAGAACAGGTTACATAGACCTAGCCTGACGTCGTCATACTCAATTCTAGTCTGATACTGCTCCGTTGGGCTGTGATTATGGGGCGTGTTTCAACCGAACCAGGAAAGACCTCAATTGGATAGACCTACAACCAATCAGAGCAACGGAGCGACGCAAAACGTTAGTTGTCAAATGTCAACAGAACTCAACTGCACTGTGTTGCCAAGTCCGCGGGTTGAAGCGACCCCAATTATGTGATATACAGACCCAGGAATGCGAATTATAGCTGCCAGCCCTGCCAAAATAAAAAAAATTTACATCCCCCCTCCCCCGGAAAGCTATTGGGCTTGTTTTTGGCTAGTTTTGAGTAGCAATTGGGCGGTTTTGTTGTAAAAACTTGGCAACCCTGTCTGCACGCACGCTGGAATAAGTAATGTTAGAAGAAAAAGATGAGTGTAAACGATCTTTGCCGGTGTTGTAAAAAAATAATTTAAGGATACACAGTGTACTTACCAACACGATCATCATTTCTGAGATAAATAATGAAGGTGAATGCATATACGAACAAGTTCTTCGTTTAGGATTAGAACAAATTCAACCCAAGCGCCTTTGATAACGTGGATGATTACGTTACTGTTTATCATCTGTCCATCATCGTCTAAAGCCCGCCCTGACAATTTCATTGGTCAAACAGTTTCTGTTCGGGCATTTACTCCTCTACGGATCCAGACCGAACTGCCTGAGCTCAAATGTTGTGGGCGGGGCTAAGTTTGGCTGGCATCCAGGCTAACATAGACCCTAAGGAAAGCCAAACTGCTAAATGTATTTTTTTTTTAAAAGAAAGAAAGAAGCGTTGTATGTAGTTTTGAGAACATTTATTGTGCAAAACTGTAATTATACAACATAATGTTGCAGATAAATACAATTCAAGTACAAATTCTTTTGTGTAATGCACAGATACTTTAAATAAAAATATATTTAAAAAATATGTATCCTAATGTAACGCATTTGGTTTTAAATATTTTGTTCTCTTAATGAATTGAAAACTGATGTCTTGTTAATATAAAAAATATAATAAATATTACATATAATATATAGAGATGCATTTATCTATTTAGATGTATGGGGATCTATTTTGATGTCCTTACCAAGCTGGACACTATTTTGATAGTGTAACCCTAACCCTAACGCAGTGTTACAATTGCCCCCGACTTTACCACCCCATGACAAGCTACCCTGCTAGCTAGAAACAATAAAGCTAATGTTTGACAAAGATATCAAATGTTAGACAACAGAATGGTCATGAAAACAAGACATTTAAATTCATAGACATGAATGGTTAAGACACTGTATCAGAACATAAAAAAAATTACTTTCATGCCTCAAAAATTTGTTTTTGTAGAAAAACTTTACCAATAATCACTCAGCAGCTTGTCCTTTGGCAGGCAGAGAAGGATCTCCACTGAGCACATTCAAAATGAGTTTCATGGTTCTGTCTCGTTTCTGATTGGTGTAATTTTAGATGTTACAATTGCCCCCGGTCTCCCCTACATAGAGACGTAGCTAAATCTACTGTAGGCTACAAAAGTAGCCTAATATATGGTCAATTTCTTCACGTTAAACCACGCTTTTATTTTGACGGGTTGCCGTGAAGACCTTTCAGTGTGTGTTCATTTCATGATATGTAAATTCTCATGAAGTGACGGTTTATGCGTTCGTGTCCTCATATAGTGACACACTGCAGAGACTACAAAAACAGCGAGCGAGTGTCGCACGCACGTGTGTGTGTGTGTGTCTGTGTGTGTGCGCGCCCGCGCATCTGCTCCCGTCATTCACACAGTCCAAGTCCAAATAATGGATGTTGCAGCACCAGTCTTTTTCACCAGCTCCTCCGTTTCGCTTTCAGCTATGTTTACTCAAGATGATGAATACGATGATGCGTTGCAGCCACTTGCAGCGTTTGGCTCTAAATTTCATGCGTAGATTGTCATCAAACATGCATTATCGCGATAGAATTAAAATCTCTATCGTAGGCCAATTTTGTATCGTTTATATTGCATATCGTTTATATCGCCCATTACTACTGCGAAGTGGACTTCACAGGGTATTCCGCCATCTTAAGTGAGATTCCAATCCGAAGGGAGGGAACATGTTCAGTTCGAAGGGCACTCTGAATAGTGTAGGAAATAAGGGAACATCGATACATCACTTCACAGGAAGTGGAGAGGGAAAATCACCCAACTGTCACCAGACAGAACTAATGATGGAGCAGAGCCTTTGGAAGAGTTTTTAAAAGGCTCTGCGATGGAGGAGTTTACATATGCATTTGAATATTCATAGTTATTATTAAATAAAAAAACTAGAGTATTTATGAATGGTTATGGCAATGACTGCTATATTCACATATTCTATTGTATGAATAGGCTATGTAGGCCTAAACAATAATTTTACTTTATTTACCTCAGCAATGTTTACTATGCAGCTGGGAAAGAAAGCGCACGAGATGTTAAAGCTATAATTATTAAGACCATTGATTAAGAACACATTAATACATAGTTAACCAAATCAAAATGTATTTTCATATTGAATGACAAAACTGCGATAGAGTCCAGACCTTCTGCCGTCAGTCTGAAGGTCTGGCTATGCGAGACTACCCATGCTGCTTCTTTAGCAGATTAGTAGCATGATTATTAAATCACAGTGAGTTTAAACAGACAACTAAATGGATTAACTGCCTTTGCTCCATATTACCGGTTAACCAATTGTGTGCATTATGCGGTTGCAACAAGCTTCATCTTTAACCTTACAGTGCAACAATTGACCATGACTAAGCTTGAAAAATGGCCTCTGTGCAGACGCTGTTATGCTATACATTACGAATCTTTTAACAATTTTGCAGTTATGAATCAAGTTGATGGCTCACGCGGGGGTGGGAGAGGGCTCTCATCGCCATGGAGATAAGAGTGCTTTATTTTTTGCGTGAGTGGAGTGGCTTGTCAAGGTCAGAACCGAAGTGTTCCTGTGCCGTCTCGCAGCCCACACAAGAGAGGGAGGAACAGGGCACACTGGTAATTGTTCACCGGGGAGGAAACCTACTCTTAAGGGTTTGACTGTAATGACAGGGATGGACTGTAAATGGGGACGTTTTTCTACTGTATTTCCTCCAGTCAGTGCTTTGATTATAATTTAGTATTGGGCTTTTTGGGCATTAGAACAAAAGCTCTGTGTTATCTTCATTAGAAGTAAAAACTAAACCTTACTGAGTAGTAGTATACTTTGTGCGTTTTGCCATTTTGTAATCTAATATGAATGGTAAGAGTCCACTTGAAGGATGTCTGTATATGTTTTGTACATTTTTATATATGCAAACATTTACTTTGTTATTCAGTAATGGCAATAGTTCAAGGTATTTGGCTCCAAAATAATCATTACTATTGCAAACATGTGTTTTATGTGTCAGATTGTTGAGAGAAGCCTACGGCTTTTGCTCCAGTGGTGAGGGCAGATGGAAGAACAGCCATGTCTGTAATTAAATATGATTATGTGTCGCATCGAGTGGGAGGGAAGGCGAGCTGTGGTTATGTAATTATTAATCAACACTGTCCATAATCCTCCGCTGGCGGCCAGGTACAGTGGAGGCCCTCATCAGCTCGAAATGTAAGAGTTCTTTAGGTGATGAGAGACTGCTGTCATCAGGCAAATATAGATCAGAGGACATACCCGTATCTCTGCATGCATGAAAGTTGAGTTAGAGTAGAGGGACATTTAGATATTTAATATCGTTTTTGATAATGACTATTAATATATTAATAATAATATTTAATTATAAAACAGTATATTTTATTTGAATAAACATAATCATAATAAAACATGTATTATTAATAATAATAATAACGTTGTCTTCTTCTTCTTCTTCTTCTTATGTTATTATGAATAGTACCAGTAATAATAACATTAATGAAAAATAACAGCCATATATATATATATAAAATCTGTATTGTTTTTATATAATGTATTATTATTGCTAATAATAGTGCTACTACTACTACTAATAATAATAATTATTATAATAACTATAATAAATCAAATAAATAATATAATAAATATTTATTGTTTTTATAATAGCACCTTTCACATTGTCTCCAGAAAAATCTAGTTGTTCTTAAGGGTGTATAGCAAGGTGTTTATTATTTCCAGAACAAGTAAGAAGGTTATTCGCATAGTCTTTCTATAAACCTCATGATGTATCATGATTGGCGGTTTTCTGTGTGTGGGTGTTACCTATTGACCTCTGTAGTCTCATATGGGAGTCTTTGATGGCCATAATAATATAATAATGAAAGCCATTCCTTTCTAAATGACTGCCAACCACCTCTTGATGTCTCTTTTTTATGATTCATTCTATAGAAGGACATTGAAAGGACTAGTTGCTTAAGACAGTAATAGTTGGGAATATATGACGTTTTTGACTAGATATTCACCCCACAGGAGATTTGGAGTGTGAACCCAAGCTTTTGTGTGCTTCACCCATCTATGCCCATTCACCCTGAAGAAGTTTTCTTGTGTTGTGAATGTGTATGTGTGTACGTGTGTGTTTGTTGGGTGCCCTGGCTATCAGACTGGAAAGCATCTCTGGGATCAGTATGCTTCATCTCCCTCTGTAAAGTGGAAACAGGTCCAGTTCACTGATTTACAGTCTCACTGGTTGACACACACACACACACACACACACACACACACACACACACACACACACACACACACACACACACACACACACACACACACACACACACACACACACACACACACACACACACACACCCTGCTCTCTTTGCCCCCTGCTGTTTGGAGATAGCCCTGAAACAACCTCTCGTTTGGCCTGCTGTGAAGGGTCTCGAGAAGATGGGGTGCTACCCGTTTCTTCAGAAGAGCCTATAATTACAGATGCTTGGGTGCCCTACTACTGGTGCACAAGTGAATAATAGGCACAATTTGTCTGAATAAATGCCCCCTGTAAACCGATGACACTGAGGGAAGACAGAAGAAGCAAGAGGAGTGATGAAGGGATGTTTAGCTTAAATTGAGAGACTGTGGTTCTTCACTATTATCTCATTTGGTTTAAATCAGTCAGAGGCGCAAAAAACATTATTAGGCTTGTGTCTCTTTTCTTCTGTCATTCTAACATGGCAAATGTGAAAAATGGATGAAAAATGGCAATCTGTATCAAAAGTTGTATTCTATCTATCTGTCTGTCTGTCTGTCTGACAGTACCCCCTTCCCCTGCTTACCCCTGATTGTTGAGTTTACAATTAAACACCTAAATGTCTTTCTACACACCTGATGGCTGTGTTTGATCAATTGGTTTATAGGGGTGGTTTTTTGGAAAGCAGTGCCTTGAAATGGCAAAGAAGTGACATCAGGTTAGATTTCTGTGTCTAATGTAGAGTAAGTGTGTGTAGTAGGGGTGTAATGGTTCACTAAATTGACGGTTCGGTACGCACCTTGGTTTTGAAGTCACTGTTCGGTACAGCGGTTTTACAAAATTGCTTTTTATTTATTTTATTAAACAGAGGTTTACTGAAAAAAGTGCCTGTCCTTAAATTAATTAAACTAAAAGTTTATTGAAGATAATGCGGTAAACTATAGAGGGAGCCCTTACTTGCACATTACTATAATATTAAATGTTAACAACAGAGCCCAAACTATTAGCCTAAATTCATTTGCTATTTATTTTTAGATTTAATAATCAACACTCAAATAACACACAGTACGCAAACATGTAAATTCACACAAGGCAGTTTTTGCAGTAACTAAAATAGTTTTTTTCTCCAATTCGTTGTTGAAATATAATCATTTATACACAGTGGCTGTCATTTTCATGAACATGCATTAAATAATCAAGACTTCAGTAACAGGTTAAGTAGAGTATAATGAATATATAGGCTAATATAGGTCTTATGTTTAGTGAAAAAGTTGATTTTTCTAGTGAACTAACAGCTGTGGACACTGAATGATTTCTGAGGTCATGTGATGCTGCATGACATTCTCAAGCTGTTTTAAAGGGGTGGTAAACCACGATTTCACTATTCTAACTTTAGCTAGCGTGTAATGTTGCTGCTTGAGCATAAACAACATCTGCAAAGTTACAGCGTTCAAAGTTCAAAGGGCCACAACCTGTAAGTCTGATTTATTTTTCATCGATGTGTTTTCCTGTAATAGGTTGTACATTGTAGCAAGGAAGTAAACAGATGACAACACTGTTCTGCAAACCAGTTTGTTAAATGCTCATTCATACTTAACGTTATCCGACGAACACCTATCGTTACAAACACTAACGTTAAAATCTCAACAGCGAACTTGGCATTAGTGTAAATGATTCTTTGATTAGAGCTTTTATGTGTTGTTTATCTACAGGCTTGCTAAACATGGTTCTGTGTGTGATTTGGCTAACTTACTAGTAAAGCCAGTGTTTAGTGTTTTGAGTTAATAGTTCTTGCGACAGATATTTGGCTATAATCGTTCTAAAAAGACAAAAGTAACAGTGCCATTCAGTAGCGATCACTATAGATCCACAGTCTTTACTCTTGAGGACTGAACAGGTTCTGCTCGATCATCTTCACTAAAATGTTCTGGGTCTGATTCGGGCTCAGATTGGTATGGTTTTATTGACGCCATCGTTTATAATACTGACCAAAGCACAGTCTACCGGTAAGGGGCGTGACGTTTCCGATAAACGTACACTGCGGTTAGCGAATCACAACACACTGGGCCAGCTAACCAATCTGAGCCCATTGCGTATTTTTGAGGGACTGGCTTCATACAACCCGGAAAGCATCAGACCGTTTTACAAGGAGGGACAGAGCAGTGTAGAATAAATGTCAAATATATGAAAAATAATGATTTTTTTTTTTTAAACGAAGCATGAACACATGTTACAGTGCACCCCACAAACACAATCAAGCCTTCAAAAGAATGTGTTTTACCACCCCTTTAATATTGACGTCTTTCTGTGGTTGAAACACTGAGCGATTACACCACATATGATGTGATTCAGTAAGTTGTAATGTATCTTTAACATACCTTAAGATATTAATTCATGTTTCTTCTTTAGGAAGAGATGATCGATCACGTTCACAGATGATTGCGTTTCACGCGGCCGCTTGAACTGACGCGCCTATTCAGTCACGTCACATTAAAGAGCGTCAAAGCGGCATTTATTTTAACGGAATTTCATGATAAAATTAACTGACTGCTTAATATGTTCGTGTGGGAACTATGATTGATGTGTGTTCCGCGCTTAAAACAAGCTGACTGTTAACTGTTAAAGACTGCATTCGGAAACCGTTTCGGTACACGCGTGCACCGAACCGAAAGCCCCATACCGAAACGGTTCGATACGAATACGCGTACCGTTACACCCCTAGTGTGTAGTGTTTTGCAAAAAGTGTGAGGCTGAGAACGTGCTTATAGTTGTGCAGATCTGGGCTGAGGTTTTGCTCCTTGAGTGTCAGTTTAAATAAAAACTGTAATCATAACTAACAGTGAAAACACAATGTAAAAAAGAGATTCCTTCATTATTAGACAAGAGTCCAGAACTCAGTCACTGATAAACTCGGTTTTAAACCGCGTCCTTTGATCACTTTCTATATATAATTTAATCAGTTTAAAGTTTTTAAAGTTTTCGCTTTGGTACATTTCTCAGATCAGAATTGAGTTTCTTATTTCTTTGAACAAGTTGCAAATGCTTTGGTACATCCATGCAAATGATTATGTACAATTTTCTGCTGTTTCCTACATTATCAGTTGCTTATGTCATATTGATCAAAATGTATTATAATAGGTCTCTGTTGAATAGTCTCACCCCCCCCACACACACAACAGTTAGGCATTAGTTCATAGCAAAAAAGACTTTACATGCAAAATGGTTAAACAAGTTGTCATAATATTTCCAGTAGCCTTTTTTTCTAAAGATATTCGTTGTGATGTGGATGAGAATTTGTGGCCCAACAGACAGGAACGTCAAGAGGTATAGGAAGACTGCACTGTAATTCCTACAACACTGCATGTAGTTTTCCCTAATGAGATTGTCCTACTTTTGTTTTCTTTGTGCTATGCAGTGCTGTCTTTTCCTTTCTGTATCGCAATGACATGGTCTGTCAACAAATTATCTTGTCCAGTCTCTTGCAATCAAACTCCCACATACACTAAGGTGTAACCTTCAATTTGCAATAATTGTCATCAAAACTTTAGCCATAGTTTACATCAGAACATCCCTCCAGAGTACACCGTTGTATTGACAACATGACTAAGCAATTTGACTGTCTTTTCTGTACACAATGACACAAGGACAATGACATGTTCATTGACACAGATAAGAGATGAACTAAGGATTTTGAGCAAGAGACTGGCTTTTGCAGGTAATCTATGGTGTTTTGCTATTTGTACGAATTGTTTTGAGAAATGCACTTACTGTTTTGCAAATGTAGCATGATTCGAGAAATGTACAGATTTTCATGCTACTTTAATCCCTGGTTTGATTTACTAACACAAAGACAAAGAACATCTTACTATACACGAATCATTACATATCAAAAATTACTGGTCACAGATCAGGCATTAGAATTAACGCAGTTACTTGCATATTGTCGCATTAATGTCGAGTCCATATCATAAAAGTCTGTTTGCAAAGCCTGCACCAAAATGTTGACTGATCCAAAGAATCCACAGTGAAATGTACCGAAAAAAAGAAAAAAAAAATGCTCATCTGAGACACTCTCATTGTTGAAAATAAATAAGCACATTCCTAGCTGGATATTTTGGAAGGTCCTTCTCTCCTCGTCATCTCACTAACACACCAGTGGGTGGGGCCAAAGTTGCAATGATGAAGTAGGCTTTGATTTAGGTAGTCTTTCACTTATCTATTATTCCACATTATTCTATTATTCAAGTTATTCGCTGGGCTTGATTGCAATAAACGCTGTTTTTGGACTAAAAAGAAGGATGTTTTTAATTCTGAAACTTACAGGATATTCTTATAGTATGATGACCTCTTATGTCAAAAGCTCAAGGAAAATTATTTCTCAGATCATGACCCCTTTAATTTTAAACTCATGAGATTAGCAGCAATAGTCTCTGGAAGCTCAGAAATTTCCAGCATGCATCTGACTCCTGTTTAATGCATATGCGGCCCATGATGTCAGAGTACACAATGTGTATGAATTTTTGCCCACCTCTCGTGCTCTTTGAGGATGGCTCCGTTTATATTTTTTGCGATGAAGGAGAAGATGAATAATAAGTGGCACCTCTTAATGAGGGCACTGATTACACACAAAGCGCATCATCAATCAACAGGAGCATTTCTGCTTTAATAGAGCCAGACAAATGCAAAAGAGGTCAAATCAAGAGCTGCTCACCAACGGGCCTTCCAGCTTTTATTAGTCACTCTGCAATGTTAATATGAATTATTTGTGCCATTATACCATCGAAAGAGTCTCCGCGCAAGAAAAATCTGGTTTCTTTTTTTAAAAGACTTTCCTTAATGACTTTTGTCAGGAGAATCACACAATCACATTAATAATAGTAGTCTAATCAATGACCATAAACTGAGGTTACTTGTTATGTGTAGCATTGATGAATAGCATTATATAGTAACACAGTTCAGCGTGATATAGAAATATGATCCTATATAATACAGTGCAGAACATTATAAAATTAACAGTGCGATACAGCAAACTATTTAGCTGTGAAGAGTACGGTCAACGATAAAGAAGACGAAAAAATATTTTATTACTAAATCTAGTTTAAAACAAGTTCTTAGAAATGTACTCTTTTTCTGTTTTACATGGTTATGAAAAACATGTGTACCATTTTCAACTAACCTGAGCCATTTCAACCAATTCCATTTAATGACTCTAAAATGCCATGCCATCAAGTAAAAAGCAAATCCTTTTTATTATTTTCAATATATATTTAAAATCGGTATATAGTTTTTGTCTTGCATTACTGAAGTAATATTTAAAAATGGTTACATTGAGAATAATTGTTAATTGTTAATAATTTAAAAATTGTTAATTATTTAATGATGTTAAATTGAGAATATTTTATTTAAATGAACATAATAAATGTACAGACATGTCTCTTCTGGTTAACCAAAATAATTATGGCTATAGAACACAATATAAACAGTAATAAATGGTAAAAATAAAATAATAAAATTTGCCCGCAGTGACAAAAGAACCTATAGTAATAGATAAAATAAGTGTGACTCTACAACAGCTTTTTTTTTTCGTGAAGGTAACCCCTAAGCTTCTTAAGTAGAGCTATATGGCTTAGATTGTCTATTTAAAAGTTGTCATGTTCTGGGTTAAGGGAAGTCTAACTGTTTGTGTGGATAACACCATATGTTTGTAATAAACCAGAATGGAAAAAGAGATTTGGATAAATCTCGCAGGATCCCTTTTATATGAGCTATTCGATTTGATAATCCTCCAGTACTATTATGGAATATCTGAAAGAGGTTGAAAACACTTCTGTATTGCTCTGGCAACCATCTCCACGGAGAGTCTGGTCTTTAAGTAGCCATGCCTATTTGGTGGATTTTATTTCAATGAGTAAAGCTCTGGAAGGGAGGTTCTATGGGTATACACAGCATACAGGCCTCTGAAGATAACGCCACTAATTAATGTACATTGTAAGGAGGACTGTCTGTAACAGTTTGAAATTATTGATTCACTAATCTTAAGGTTGGGTTGGGCTTTTTGTTTATGAAGTCATAGTTCCTTACATTTTGGTGGTCCTTTACATTTTGTTTATTCATTCACACACAGAACAATGAAGGGCTTATTTGAAACTATTATATATATATACATAATCTTTCATGACACCCAGAATATTTTGTTGTATGAATATCTGAACATGCAATATATCAAAAGAAATAACAGAGCCTCTGCTTTAAAAAAAGTTTTATTGTAGCTTCATGCATTTTTTTTTTATCAACACTTGAATGTGGGTAAGTTTCATATAAAAAAAACATCATTTTGAACATTTTCCATAATTCTTTTATGGAAATAACACCACAGCATTTATTTTCATCAAGAGGTGCATTCATTTTTGGTCAAGATCATGTATTGACAATGCAAGAGTCAAGCACTCTGTCAAGTCTCCTCCAGCACATCCCAAAGACTTTCAATGAATTTGAGGCTTGGCCAATTCTTGTGTGAAAATGATTCTTCATGCTCCCTCCCAACCATTCTTTCAAAATCTGAGCCTGATGAATCTTGGCATTGTCATCCTGGAATATGGCCATGTGTCTTCCTACATGGTTGTTTAAAGGGGCTATATGGGTTTTTCTGAAATTTAAACTCGCGACTGACACCTGTGGCCAAAAAACAGAACTGCTCTTATTTTCTGCTCGCTCTCGCAGCGGTGGTGACGTCACATCCGCAGACAGCGCGGGAAAAATCCGACCCGACAGAAAATAGGAAAAATAGGATACAGGCTTATAGGTGCACCCACTGTGAGCGGACAAGGTGTCAGTATGCTCATCAGGAGATGTTTGAGTCATAAATGGTAAAATAAAAAGGCTATTGTTACGTTTATTTTGGGGAAAAAGTTGCATATAGCCCCTTTAAGAAATGAAAAGCTACACACTCTGTTGCCAAACATATAACATGCTAACATAAAAATCACTGCAATAAAGATCCAATGATTGATTATTTAGCATTTGCCAATTTAAATCCAAACAGCGACTTTTTTTCTTTTTTGTCCGGGCAGTGTATATAATAATAAAATATTTTAGAGCATTTCTAGGTTAAACCAAAACAAAATCTGTAACTCCTCCATTGAAAAACAAGATGCTCTTTGGGTCATTCTGAAGTCATACTGGATAACATGATTCATCAGGTTTTACACAAACTTTCTAACTAAAGATATCTAATTTCTTAGGTATGTCCCTTTTTGCTTCAAAATGGACATACCTAAGAAATTCATATACATTTTCATGTACATGAGCAAAATCTTGTCACAAACTCTAATGCTGGTAATATAATTTACAAAGAAAATTGCCATATTAAATAGAAAAGAATGCAAACTAGAAGCCTTCTCAGCAGTGGTCTTTTGTATCCCACTGCAACCTTAAGCAGGATGCCTAGGCTATGTGTTGCACATACTCCATAACTTTAAAATATATATACATTAAATGCAGAGGTTGTCATTGATCACAACTGGTCTGATTCCCAGAAGTGAAGCCTCCCATAGGCTATACAGCTTGACATAACTTTAGACTGAGACAGACTGACAGTGCATCGATAGTAAGGTATGAGAAATGCTCTTGGCTACTGGTCACTACATCACTGTATTGATCATTGTGCTTTTTATGAGGTTCAGTGAAGAAGAAGCCTAGTCAGCCAGAACAGATACATGACCTCCACTCTCCCCTAAAATAGGTGAGGTGGAAATTATATAAATTAGGAATAAAATACTGCTTTTGGAGGCCTTTGCTGCACTTTTGTTAAGTCGCTATGAAACAGAAGTAGCAACAGATCTTTTCTTCTGTATTTTGACATACGTCAGAGTGTAGCAGATTATTGATAAAAAAAATGTTGGGAGGGAACTTGGTTCTATGCATTGGTTGTTGAATGGATTTTCAGAAAATTTGGCCATCTAGTTATGACATTTTGTACATTTGAGTATGAGGCCTGTGTGTGTGTGTGTGTGTGTTCAAAAGAAAATATTCAAGTATGAATTGTTCACAATAAGACCTAAAACATGTATTTAGAAAATAAATGAGATGAGTTTTCATTTCATGCTGAATTTTCATTTCAAGGTAGAGCTAAACCTGAGGAACAATTTGAAACTTAAATATTTTGTACTTGGCTACAAATGACAGGGCTCTGTGATTTTCTATTACTTACAAAATCCTAATCTTTACAATAATTTATTTTAAATGTACATGTCTTGTTGAATATAATATAGTCTTTACATTCTGGTAAAAGTACTTTTTTTTTTTTGAAGTGCACAAGCTGAACACCTAGACACTTGGTGCATACAACAGGTGCAATAAAGTGAGGGTCCATCAGGGAGTACCTTGCAAAGACTCCCCAGGCACACACTCATATGTTACCTTACTAGCCTATGCAAGCTTAAAGGGATAGTTCACCCAAAAACGGACATTTGATGTTTTTCTGCTTACCCCCAAGGCATCCAAGATGTAGGTGTCTTTGTTTCTTCAGTAGAACACAAATGAAGATTTTTAACTCCAACCGTTGCCATCTGTCAGACGTATAATGCATGTGAATGGGGTTCAATTCTATTAGAGTAAAAAAAACATGCACAGACAATAGGGCTGGACCAGAATATTCGAATATTCTTTCGATTGGCTGGTATTCGATTTTCAGATTTGTGATTCGAATATTCGTTGTTGTTGTTTTTTTTGCGAACACCTGGCATCCCGCTCAAAACGGCTCTCATTCGTGCTTGCATATGTTTTGCACTATAAAATCACTATAAAATACAATACTTTTTTTCAATTATCTTATAGCCAAGCCATTTTTAATAGCCTCGTTATACTTAATAAATATATTTGCTTCTTCGTAGTGTTCAGTGCACCAGAGCGCACAACTGCACAAGCTTATATGGCAGAAGCCAGGTCTGAGCTTGCATTTTGGGTTAAACTGCGTTCGTTTGACATTGTGAAAAATAGAATAATATAATCAAAATGTATTATCCTTTTTATACGTTAGGGATGTGACGGTGAAAAAATTTTCCCTCACCGTTTCCCTCATTGCTGTGCTTTTGCACTGAGTGGCTGAACGCAGCCAGCCCTGCGCCGTGTTTACTATCGGTTTGCCAATTCAGGGGCGGGTTGCTTGAATTGTGGGTTCATTAGCTATTATTCTTAATTGAAAAACATAGCAACAAAACAGTACAATGACAAACTCCCTTAAATAGGCGCTTTTACATCGCTTTGAAACCAAATATTCCGCGATCATCTTGTAATTTAGCTCCTCGCTCTCGTGAAGAATATAATCTGCTGCTGCTGATGTGCTGAGACGCCCGTTAGTTTGGCTCAAGTGGCACGTTCAGTTTTTTAATTGTAGTTAGTCTTAGAGCCCTGCACGGGCCTCAAATCTAGGCCCTAGCCCGGCCGTGTCCGACAGCTTACCAAAACTATCGGCCGAGTCCCGTGAATTTTTTATCCTCCCTATTAGGCCTACACATCGTTGCAGCCATTAAAATAGTTCAGTTTTGTTTTTAATGTCAAAGTAGTTTTATTTAGTTTCGTTTCTTTATTAAGTTAATTTAGAAAAATGTTTAAAGCATTTTTTTTGTTTGTTAAATTAAAGTTTTCGTTTTTTTAATGACCAAGCGGCCAGCGGCTGACAGTGAGTTAACCGCATGTTTGATCAATTTAGCCTCTCAAATCAACACTGGACTTGTCTTACTTATAATAAAATCCATAGATATAAAACACTAAGCATCACAATGTTGGTTTAAACATTTAACCTACTATCACCACCACCACCACCACAGTAAAAAGGCATTTTTGACAAGCTGAGGCAGGCAGATGCTGCTCGCAACGGCGCAAATGAAACCAATAAAGTGAAGTGACGTGTTTTTTTTATTTATTTTTTTATTTTTTTATTTAATTCGTTTTTTTTTATTTTAGTGCCATATAGAACCTTTTTTTTTTAGTAAACATTCCTCCCTATTAGCTACACATCGTTGCAGCAATTAAAATAGTTCAGTTTTGTTTTTAATGTCAAAGTAGTCATTTTGTTTTGTTTCTTTATTAAGTTAATTTAGAAAAATGTTTAAAGCATTTTTTTGATTGTTAAATTAAAGTTTTTAAAAAAAAGTAACGACCAAGCGGACTGAGTGAGTTCACATGTTTGATCCAGTTATCCTCTTAAATCAACACTTAAATTGTCTTGCTTATAATCAGTTTTTTTTTTTGCTGAGGAAACGTGTAAAAAAAAAACAAAAAAAAAAAATTGGCATGGGTTGTCTTAACTTACACCTCTCCGCAAAATGAATAAAAATCCGATCTTCATTTCTTGCGCTATATGCACATTTAACGGAGTTCACGTCAACGGAATCAACAGATATGAACTGCATTATAGGCTATTCATCAGCTCATTTCAAGATCAAAGACCGCAATATCAGAACAAGTGACGTAAGCACTGTAAGATAATTGAGTCTCATTCGTTTTAATGAAGAGGATTCATTGGCAGTTTGCGTGTTGGCTTGCTTTACTCATTTGCGGCGATACTCTCAACACTGTGCGAGCCGTCTTGACAGTCGTGGTGTCATGGTCTCATGTTGTTTCCACCAGCGCTGCACACCTCATTGTTTCTTTTAATTAATGAATGTCTAAAATATAAAATGAAGGAAAAAGCCTGCGTTTGAGGTATAGCTAACGTGAAAATTGGCCCGAAGCCCAGCCCCAGGGGCAGAAGTAGGGGCTCTTAGTCTGTTCTATAACTGAACAGAATTATTTTTACTAGCTACTATAATATATCAAAACTGGGACATAACGGATCTGTGTGTTTTGTATCACTAGTTCATTGCCTGTTCGCGGAGCATATAGTGCCCGCGTGAGGTGCGCCGCTTCTCCAGATTCCAGCCTTTATTAGAGAGAAGGATATGTTCAGCTCCTTCCCTCCGAATCTTCAAATATTCGATGTTGTTTACTACCAAAGTTTCGAAGCTCAAAAAATGGTATTCGGACCAGCCCTAACAGACAACTTCAAATTAAAGTTGTGGCCCGTGGCGACACATTGATGTCTTAAGACACAAAATGATCGGTTTCTGCGAGAATTTATGCTATTATTTCACCTATTATCAGACGAATGTCATCAGCTCTCCAGACCGTCATAACTTCCTGCGAATAAGGTCAAAATACCGGCGCGGTCATATATATATACATAGATGCCGGATACATAGGATCGGTCGAATGAGGAATCTACGCATATATTTCTATGATCGTGCTGGTATTTTTACCTTATTCGCAGGAAGTTATGGCGGTCTGGAGAGCTGATGACATTCGTCTGTATACGAGGTGAAATAATAGCATAAATACAGTTTGGTTTCTTGCAGAAACCGATTGTTTCGTGTCTTAAATGGATAGTTCACCCAAAAATGTAAATTAGCCCATAATTTACTCACCCTCAAGTCATCCTAGGTGTATATGACATTCTTCTTTCAGATGAATAAAATCTGAGTTACATAAGTCCAGGCTAATCCAAGCATTAGAACTGGATTCATAGTTGCTCTGTTTTTGAAGTCCATAAAAAGTGCATCTGCCCATCAAATAACGTGCTCCACGCGGCTCTGAGGTGTTAATAAAGGCCTTCTGAAGTGAATCGATGCGTTTGTGTAAGAAAAATATCCATATTTAAAACTTTATCAAGTAAACTTTCGACCTACCGCCTTCCCTGTTCAATTTATGGAAAAATTGTTGAAAGTTCCTCAGCCGATCGAAAGACTAACGCGACCAGGTACGCTCGTCATGATATCACGTACGCTTCTTAAGTTTCACTTTCAACATTCAACACTTTTCCATGGAAGGCAGTCGGTCGAAAGTTTAGTTGATAAAGTTTTAAATATGAATATTTTTCTTACACAAACGCGTCGATTCGTTTCAGAAGGCCTTTATTAACACCTCAGAGCTGCGTGGAGCACGTTATTTGACGGACAGATGCACTTTTTTTGGACTTCAAAAACAGAGCAACTATGAATCAAATTCTAATGCTTGGATTAGCCTGGACTTTTGTAATATAACTCCGATTTTATTCGTCTGAAAGAGGAATGTCATATACACCTAGGATGACTTGGGGGTGAGTAAATTATGGGCTAATTTTCATTTTTGGGTGAACTATCCCTTTAAGACATCAATGTGTCGTCACGAGTAAGAGAATAAGAAAGAAAAGCATGTGTAGGTCATCGCCGATGTACTTTTCGTCAGAACACATTTCACACAGCAGGATTTTGAATCGCAGACAGGTCCAGATATTTTGTAGGCTAAATATCTCATAGGCGATGCATCAGCATTTCTCTCAGATTGCGTCTTTGATAATTCACACTGCGTGATTGTCACTCGAGTGAATGAGCACCGATTTCTTGTATCGAGTGAACGAGCACCGATGCTGTCTTCATTGTCAATATATGCTGCATACAGAGGATTGAGGCCCTTATTGACCTGTAGAGATTCAGGAACATAACCGACGTCATCTAATCAATGATTCATGGTATCAAGAGAAAATGAAACTACTTTTTTTTGTTTGATCTTGCTTCATTTCGGAAAGCTTCATGATTGCTGCAAAAAATGTTTGTTCTAGTCTGCCCTCACTGTCATTACGGAGTGTTACAGCCCTATGTGTCGTCCCTTTGAGTGCTCTGCACTTATAGTGAACCAGTGCCTGGTCGAGATGAAGGAAATGGAGCTATTAAAAATGAATAGGAGTTCCTGAAGAAGATCCTTAAAAGATATTGTCAGTTCTGTAGCCAAGAGAATTCTGGACATCATGTCCGCTTAGTGCTTCACAAAATAACTGCCCCCCCCCCACACACACACTCACACGCACACATTCTCTCTCTATTCATCACTGAACAGGCTTCTCCAATTAAATCAAAGACCAATAATTCATGTCCGGAATAAGTTACCTATTAAAAATGTGTTAATGACTAAACTCTTGTAAATGAATGTCCTTGCTAAGTCCTCCACAGATGGATTGATACGTGCTGGAACAAATAAATCAAACCTCAGTGACCACCATATCCCGTTGTGTTTCTTGCTGTGCCCATATTTGTCAGCGGTGACACAAGCTCATTTTTACTTTTTGTAACACTACTGCACCACTGTGTTGCTGCAGCGTGAGAACTTTATATTAACATGCGACTCTGTGCTTATCTCAACAAGCCATTACTCTTTCTTCTTCATATTTGCCTGACTGTCACCGTACAGTTAGACCAAGCCTCCTTTTTCCTCCTGACAGGAAATGAAACTCAGGGAAGGCTGAACTTTACTTGACCTTACCATCTGTCTCCATGGTGATCAATTCGTACCCTACCATGGTAACTGTGTTTCCTCAGAGTATGCTAGTCTTGGGCTGATCCAGAATCATCATTTACAATTCGGTATATTTTACAGTACATTGTCTCATCTGGTGGAGAAACTCACACCTGCTACTGTTGTTCCTCCTTCTACCAGCAGGGGCTAACTACATCATGCTAACCAACTAAACCCAATGCCTTGGATATGGAAGAGGATACTAAACAATGCTGGATGAAAAATGCTGCATTTCAGCTTCGGAAGGAAAGATTCTTAATCCCCCTCCTTGGAAAAATGCAACTGAACGGCATCTGAATTTGGAAACGTAAACATGGTGGCACCAAGGTAAATGTACATGAGGAATTTTAAGGAAAGAACATGTGTAAATATCTCAGAAATTCCAGCAGAGCGCTACAACAACCATAATGAAATGACCCTTCACAATAGATAATGCTTTACAATGAACTCTGTTAGAGAGCTACATATGTCATCTATCTGTTAAATAAAATACTTTACTCACCTGTTAAGTAATAAAAACGCCATCTCTGCGTCAATTTTACAACATTTCAAATCCCTCAGTTCTCGCCATCTCTGAAAAGCCAAGCTAATGTTGCGTTGTTTTTGCCTGAGAACTCCCCAGCAAGCAATTTTGTGTTTAAAAGACGTCTAATAGCTGTCCAAACACAGCCCTAACGTCTAGGCTAAAACCAGTCAAAATTTGGGCTGTCAGTGAAAATTTAATAGACGTCTAACCATAGCCCCAAAATAAAACCTGTCCTGGGTTTTAGTCTAACCCTCAACTGCACATTTTGTGTGTTTTGACCTCAATCACAGCGGAAATAAAAAAAAACTGAACACACCAGAAGGACTACAGGCGACTGTCAACTAGCATGTGCATTCTGCACCTGTTTGTGAATGAGATAACTGTCTATTTAAGCAGATATGTATTCGTTTATATTCGTCATTCAAAAATGGAAAGCAAAACTAAGACTGCAGGTATACAAACTATAAACAAAGCAGCGCTTGCTTACCGTTTTGAATATCAATGACATTCTTTATTCCACTCCGCTCATGTTATTGTAAGGCAGTGTATTGTGTCATCCACAAGAGGCCGCTATAACGCCGTTGCGTTATAACAGATTCGAGTAACTTTAGCGCTTTTTGAGCCTCTTGATGTACCGTAGTGTTGATGCGTTTTTCAGTTCATTTGATCAACTCTATAGATGCTGTGGAATAAATTGTCAAGCCACGATACCGAACCCCTCTGTGTCCGCGTCCTCTCCCTCTACCACCATCCACGAACATACATAACACAACGCAGAGTAGCAGCGGCGGTGCTAGAGACCAGTAAACGTACCGGAGAGAGAGCGAGGGCTACATCATTGGTGCCGTGACCCGGATGGGAGGGAGGTTTAGGGGGGTGAGTGTAATGAAGGCCAGGTAGTAGTTGATGTGCGAGTAAACCTTACTCCTGTGATCTCAAGAGACGCTCTAGCGACTGACACTAGAGGTTGCAGCCTTTAGCCTCCTTGTTAGAGCGTCCAACTCTCATGCCGGCGGACCCGGGTTCGAGTCCCGCTTGGAGTGGGCGGTTCGAACAGGAGGGGTTACATTGTTATGAAAATATTTGCGCAGTGTTGCTCAGGTGAGATGACGTAAAATTATAAGAGCCTTCTGTCTATTCTGTTTTGATTTACTTGCTCACTTTCATCACTTTTTCTCTTATTCTCGGGCAACAGACGACATACGACTAGAGCCAACAATGCGGAACACACTGAAAAAACTAAGTCGGCCGATGCTCAAAAATGGCCCGAAGTTGCCCGACTGCCAAACGGCTTGGTGTGTCCCTGGCTTAACATCTAGTTGAACAAACGCCTCTTAAAGGAACACTCCACTTTTTTAAAATGGCTCATTTTACAACTCCCCTACCACCAGACCCGGAGATCGGCTGAATGGATTTGAAAACGGTAAAATTCAACTGTTTAACTCTAGGGGAGTTGGAAAATTAGCCTATTTTTTAAAAAAGAGGTGTGTTCCTTTAAAATAAGCATCCGGAGGATGATTTCAAAATCCGGGGATTTATTTATTTGTATTTGTAAAAATCATACTAACAATATAAGTACACCTCAGGAAACACTATAAAATAATAGAAAAATGCCATGCCATGGGACCTTTAATACTGGTCTCATGAAAATTAACCATAGTTTTTCTACAAAAAAAAAAAAAAAGATTATTGTAGCTTAACCATGGTATTTGTAGTAAAACTGTGGTAATACAAATGGTAATCAATCCATAAAAAAAAATGGTTACTACATTTTGACCATAATAAAACCATGGTTAATTTTCAGGTGTTTTATGGGTCAAATTCATTTAAAAATGTAAATTCAATAGTTATGAAATATGATCAGTAAGAGAAAAACACTGTTAATGAAAAGACAAGCATTTATTATTCAGAATGCACATTTGGAAGGGAACATTTCAGCAGGTTGAAGATATGAGATGTAAACAAATATGATTCGAAATGCATAGGACTACTACACACGAACATAGTTCCGCGTATTATTTTAAAACGGAATTATCATGTAGGAATGTCCCACACATCCGACTTTGAATAGAGCAAACCGGAAAGAATGAGGAAGCCTCAGACAAAGATGACAGGTGTGTGGGCACATTGTGGACCAAGACGTGATTGTGTTAAGACCAGAGATGAAACTGGAGATTTGCGTGGGAGCCTGCCAAGAACAAAGCCAATATGCCAAGAAATAGAAAACTTTGTTGACACACACATACACATAAACAGTATCACAGTACTTAAATCGGAAACCACACAAGTTTCTCACAGGCGGCCAGCCACTGCAGTGCTCAAAGGAGCTTATCAAAAGACAGCGTCAGTCAGAACTGACTCCGGGATATTTAGACAAGACTAATCAAATTCAAGAACTCTGCAAATATTTCTAAGCTTCTGCAGATCTGAGAACTGGTCTTGTGTGTGATCCAGTAAACCAATAGCCTACTGCTCTATAAGGCTTTTGCATAATTCAGACTAGCACTTTATCTTCATATCTCAAGGCTGCTTCACGCATCTGCATACTTGGAGATAATCTCTCAATCAAAACTCAGCCTTTTGCTTCATATTCTAACAGTAATCAGGTTGGCATGGATCAATCAGTCAAACATTTGCTATGAAGATGTAGCTACTTGTGAGCATAAAAGCATAAAAACGCTCAAAATATTAGCATAAACAACATTTTAGACAAAATTTCCAATAACTGTCTGAAAACACAAAGTTTAAGGAAAATTGACCATTGCGCGTCTCACAAAGTTGTTTCTTTCCTGTTTGAATCAGCATTTTTAATAAATCGGTTGGGTAAATGATTCAGTGACTTGCTCATAAAGGCAGTCAGTTGTGTAAGTTTTTGAACAAATCAGTTGATTGATTCAATGACTAGAGATACTCGTTGCCATCTACTAGTGTAACCTATGGAAACAAACATTGAAGACAGTCTGTCTGGACAAGGCATCAGAAAAAGCGGAGTGATACAAACAGTGAAAAGTCCCAGTCCTATCTGAACCTCACTCAGCCTTATATCAAATAACTTAGTCACCATGAAATCAAAATTTTTATGGAATGTTACAATATTTCACTTGGAAATACGTTACAATAGGGAATAAAAGACTATTACAACTTCAGTTTCATGCCGACTTTAAAGGCCTGGATACAAAGTGAAATGTTTTTTTTTTTTTCTATTAAAAATAACAACAGAGTTTAATCCGGGACTAAGCTTAGATAGAGTCTTGGAAAACAGTATAATTTCAGAAGGTAAAATTTTAATTTCATGCTAGTGGCTGTTGAAATAATGCAATACAAGGATTCTGATTAATGCATAATACAAGCTCATGGCAATGTTTGCACACATGTAATAATTTAAATTGATATTAGTTTCATGCAGGCAATGGGAAATAAACATAAGGGCAGCCTTATTCTCAGAATGTCTGTAAGGCAGAGGCCTGATATGATGTATATGGTGAGAAAAGCAATATACATAAAATAAAAAAAGTCAAAGAAAACCTTAATGAAGTTTCTACATGATGGAAACGCATTCTTTTTCATAGGAGTGACTGTAAAAAAGAGAAGGCCATGTTTAATATTCCAGGAATGAATCTATGACTTCACACCTCTCCTTCCGCTCTGCTGAGCGCCCATTTCTTATTATGCATATCATTTTGCATCTGAATCCACTGCCTTTATTAGTATCCTGGGGATAGAACAGACATAGAAAACCCTCATACACAGCCTCACCAAACATCAGCTCAGAACTCACTGAGGCAGCGATACCTACATCTGCCATGACTGTTTTTATAAGAAGCACTGTGAGTAATTTACTCATTCCTAGAAACAGGAGCATAATACACTGAAAAAAACAAAAAAATAGTAAAATGTACTTAAAAAATGTGCTTCCAAAAACTTAAGTACATTTCACACAATAATAGTGTAACTACGTAATAGTAGTAACGTGGCACCTGAACACCGAGACCTCAATACTTAGTACACAATACACAGTAGCTGGGTTTCCATCCAAACATGAAGTGAATCTTTTCAAAGTTCGAAAAATTATTTTCAAAGAATTGGGTCTGATTCCATCAAGTTGTTTTAGCGGATGACGGTGGAATTGGTAACCTAGTAACCAAGAGTAAATAAAACTCACTCAGCTTAACCTTAACGTGGCTTAGAAAGTGGTGTTAAAAGACCAAACTCTGTAAACACCAAACTAATAAAGTATATGTACAGAAAAGCAAATGAGTCCAGAATATGAACGTAATTACACGTTAAATGCTTTCATCATATAGAAAACCAAGAGTAAACGCTTATAGAAAACGCTTATAATGAGGCTTAATGGACCAACAGTTATAAAAAAAGAAAACATTGTACGTTATAAAAAGTTCAGTTATGAAACTCTATTAATCGGCGATTGGTTCTTTCAGTTCTACGACACCAACCAATCGGAGGTACTTCCTCATCTACGTGGCTTTACTTATACCGTATCCTAGCAGCTATCCGCATGCCGCGCAATTATGAGAACTCCGATAATCCCTCCTCCACCCCAGTGCCACCTGTAGAGATCTGCTTGGGGGTTACATCATTCTGTAGCATTAATATTCTGTAGGTAATATTTACGCTTTAATTTCTACAAGCTTGAATTGAGTACTAATGTAGAATTTACTTTGTTTTTTAAAGTCTTGGCTGAATGAACCTTTTTCATGTAGAAATTACATTTGTTTTTTTCTGTAGTATTTACTTCACCATTTGATCAGTGTATAATCTGTTGAAAAATGAAATGTGTGCTTGCTTTTATCTGTTGATGAAACTAATTAAGAAAGCTATGATAATACAACGACAAAATTATAGCTTTAATGGTCCATTAGGTTGATCAGTTGCCCCCTGATATCACTGTGTTGGTTCAGGGTCATAACGTGGTCCTCTTCACTCATTAACATCCGCTAAAATGAGCTATAAAGCACCATTAAACTATGTCCTTGTAAAATATTTCACTTTTTTCTGTTTTTGTCAAGGTCTAAATTCCCTTAACAGCTGCTGCAATGACAAAGTAGTTGCAAAACATCAGATTTGGGCAGCTTTGTAATCCATCTAGACCTCTGGCACTCAGTTCAGACCCTGAAGCCAGTGTAGCTGTTTGTCTTTGCCTCTGCCACAACGTGCATGGTTCATTTACTGCCAATAACCCATAACCCATGCACATAATCTCACCTAGCATGCACAGGGAGCGTCTCCATCGTTCTAACATGGCTATATAATGATTTTAGCATGTGACACTGATCCATACTGAGGTAAATTTATGGATCTCACTGTAGGAATACTGTCTGCTTATTCATTTTATTGTGTGCTGGGAGATAATTGCCCATTGACTGTTCATATACCCTCTGGAATGAGCAAAGTAAATAGCAATGCCGGGGCTTAAGCATCTGAATGCATGAAACTCACAGGTAATAGGCAATTATTATTTTATAAGCATCTATCATACTTTTTTTGCACTGGATCTATATTACATATAGATATTACATTAAATATTGCTGATATTTGTTGCATTTAAAGAGGAATGTCTGTAGAATAAATAATGTTTAAACTTTCCCTTTTACACAATTGCATAAAACATACCCCTAGGAGTACCAAAAATCCACTGAAAATGGTCAAGTTGAGGCACATCAATCATTGAATCAGTTTAAGGGATATTTGGAAGATGGAATTTTGTTCATTTTAACAGCTTCTGAAGCTACCAACACGTTACCACATTGGCATCCCTATACTCTATCTATGGGATTGAAGCTTAATAAAATAAAGATTACAATAGAAAAGTTTCATAAGAACACAAATCTAAAATTACATTAAGATATCTTAAATACATCTTGGATTAATGATGTATGTACATATGTACCTTTACATGCACATGAACTTTAATGACATCCCATTCTTATTCTGTAGGGTTTAATATGGATTTGGCCCACCCTTTGCAGCTATAACAGCTTCAACTCTTCTGGGAAGGCTTTCCACAAGGTTTAGGAGTGTGTTTATGGGAATTTTTGACCATTCTTCTAGAAGCAGATTTGTGAGGTCAGGCACTGATGTTGGACGAGAAGGCCTGGCTTACAGTCTCCGCTCTAATTCATCCAAAAGGTGTTCTATCGGGTTGAGGTCAGGACTCTGTGCAGGCCAGTCAAGTTCCTCCACACCAAACTAGCTCATCCATGTCTTTAAGGACCTTGCTTTGTGCACTGGTGCGCAGTCATGTTTGAACAGGAAGGGCCCATCCCCAAACTGTTCCCACAAAGTTGGGAGCATTAAATTGTCCAAAATGTCATGGTATGCTGAAGCATTAAGAGTTCCTTTCACTGGAACTAAGGGGCCAAGCCCAGCCCCTGAAAAACAACCCCACACCATAATCCCCCCTCCACCAAACTACACTTGGAGACAATGCAGTCAGGCAAGTACCGTTATCCTGGCAACCACCAAACCCAGACTCGTCCATCGGATTGCCGAGAAGCGTGACTCGTCACTCCAGAGAACAGGTCTCCATTGCTCTAGAGTCCAGTGGCGGCGTGCTTTACACCACAGCATCCGATGCTTTGCATTGTACTTGCTTGGATGCAGCTGCTCGGCCATGGAAACCCATTCCATGAAGCTTTCTACGCACTGTTCTTGAGCTAATCTGAAGGCCACATGAAGTTTGGCGGTCTGTAGCTATTGACTCTGCAGAAAGTTGACGACTCCTGCACACTGTGCACCTCAGCATGCGCTGAGCCCTCTCTGTGATTTCACGTGGCCTACCACTTCGTGGTTGAGTTGCTGTTGTTCCCAATTGCTTCCACTTTGTTATAATACCACTAAAAGTTGACGTGGGATATTTAGTAGTGAGGACATTTCAAGAATGGACCTATTGCACAGGCAACCTATCAAGGTACCACACTTGCATTCACTGAGCTCCTGAGAGTGACCCATTCTTTTACAAATGTTTGTAGAAGCAGTCTGCATGCCTAGGTGCTTGATTTTATACACCTTTGGTCAGGGAAGGGATTGGAACACCTGAGTTCAATGATTTGGAGGGGTGTCCCAATTATTTTGGCAATATAGTGTATATTGAATACACTATGAGTTACAAGAATGCAAAGTTTGGAAAAACAATATACTTATGGCACTCAGACTCAGGTATGTTCTATGCAATTGAGGTGATAGAACAAAATGAGATTCTAGTTTTTTAACCTTATTTTTTCTTCAGATATTCCTCATTAAATATAAAAAGTATCAACTGTATCCAAATTTACCCACATTTGATTTTCGACCACTGAACCTACCAGTTCACCTCATATCAGTCACATTAAGATCTCCATATCTCTTGGACTAAACCATCGAGGGCCTATAAAATGGAGTTTCCAAAAGAAAAGTTTACTAAGGATCGGAATCAAAAGGGATATTAAGATATCTTTAATACTCCTTGAGTTACAGGCATTCAAACTTGAGACAAAAAATACAAGAAGTGCTTTTTCCCCATTTTTGAACTTTTAACGTTGGCATATAATGCAGCAAAGATTGCTAAAGTCAACAAATAGATTTGATTTGACTAATATACCTACCAATCTCTGTGTAAAAATAAAATAAAAATTATGCTGCCATCTTTCTAAAGTAATTTTTACCCAAAAATAAATAAATAATGTAATTTGGCTCCAAATCTCAGGTGAAAATTGTAATCACCCTACTAAACAGTAGCCTGGCTCCGCCCTCCAACGTACTTCCGCTCAATTTTCATTTTCCTTCAGTACTACGTTTGGGACTGCGGTATATTCTTAGGTTTTCTCCCGAACAATTTTTGACCGGTCCAATCAGCGAACAGAGGGAGTGGCTGAGAGCGATGACTTTGATGTCGTGCGCTAGTTTGAGTTGTAGTTCAGTAATGGCGGCGGTGAAAGATGCGAGTGTGTGGCACCGCTGACAAATGTCCAGAAGTTAAAGCCGGAGTGTGGCGAGGTGGACGAGCGAGCGAGACGAGTCCTCTCATGAGGGAGCACAGAGGCATATAAGGACGAGCGACACCGGTGAAGGACGAGAGAGGACCAGGCCTGGATTTTAAGTTGTGTTTTGTTTACGTTTTGTTATGTATGTGCTCGGCAGTCGTCCGTGTTACTTTCATTTTGTGTTTATTATTTGATTAAAAGTTGTTAAACGTTCGCCGGTTCCTGCCTCCTTCTTCCCTGAACAAATGAACTCCGTTACACGGAGCAAGAACAATCACTGCTGAGTTTTGTTGGTGGCCATGATGTTGTGGTCCGGGAAAAGTATTTTTCAGCTCGCTCCGTTAGTGGTGAAGGAGTTGGCTGAAGCCGCCCGTCTCCCACCACCCGCAAAAAAAACCCAGGCATGTATTACCGACTGCTTTTGACAAACACCAAGGTCGTGTGGTAATGTAATTGCTCTCCGAATCCACATCTCTGAGTTTTCTTATAACTTCAAAATTCACTGTTTATATCCTTTTTAGACCCCTGCAGAGCACCGTGCGGTTGTGTGCGCTGTAATTTGGATGCATTTCTAGACTTGTATTTCTTTAAATGCTGGCAAGTGTTTACAAGAGCAAAATATTTCATCACTGCTCAAAAAATAAAAGAAGAAAAGCACGTAAACATTTGAATTTGGCTGTTATTTACGGCAGCATTTATGTACCAAGCATATGACATTTTATTTACAGCATATACAATCATGTTATGATTGCACGAGATATGCACCACGAGAGCAGCGCATTCCGATCACAAAACTCTCCTCTCCACCGGGAATAAATCACAATCCGAATGCACAAGGTTTTATCACTGACACTGAGGTGGTGTGCACAGTTAATGTGAGAATCAAAGGTGAACGGTGCGTGACATACGTCACGACCAAACGTTAGCGAATGGTTAGGCAGATCCAGAGTGACTCTTGGCATCCAATAGTTTTTAAACTTCAACAGAGTTCCTGCCTTCAAGGAAGTAAACGCTTGTCAATGGAGAGTGGCCAGACTCTATGTACAAATTAAATGTACGAGAGTCTGGTAAGACCAGGCTAACTAAACAGTGGATTACTCAATAAATATACATTTGTGATATTTAATATTTTGGCTTCCATCACTATTTATGTTTGTCTTTCTACCAAAAATATTAACAAAATAAAAAATATGAACACGGAATGACCCATTAGCAATGCCTTGGCATCACATGCCAGGTCCTCTAACATTTTCTTCAGAAAATCATAAAAGAGTTTTTAACATCTTGTTCATTGGTAAATACTTGTTCATTGGTAAATATTTGCAATTGAATTGAAAATACAAATTGTGGAAATTATTGTACATTTCGCTACTGCTACTCTTTCTACTGACTACGCAATAATCTTATTCACATGGATCATATATTGTGTCAATAAATTAGCAGGTAAAGACTGCCATGAACATGATTATAGGTCTCAAATTGCAAGACTTTTTAGATGCTGGGGTCTCATGCAACAAATCTGCCCCTAATTGACCCCTAATAACATTACTGACATGCCGTGCGCTAGCCAATTAGACAAATACTTATTGCTTTAGTAAATCACTCCCTTGGATCTTATTCCCAGTGATGTTTGCTATCACAAGCTCCTCATACATTATTAAATTGCTTTTCAAAATTTGAGGCTTGCTTCTCAGCAATACTGCAGACCGTGTTCAAAGATATACACCATATAGGTCTAAGGTCTTTATTTCATCTGGAAATCCATCAGATTAATGTTGAATTAAAACCAACTTCAAATCCAATGGAAGCAAGTTTCGATTTAGCTGAGCTGAGCACATTCATTCCATGTTAAGTGAAGTTCAGTCATAAAAGTACATTATTCACCTTTTTTTTAAAGACTGACACCTTACAAGCTGAAGCAGTCCTGTAGATTTATTTAGTATTGCTGCAGGCTTAAGACAGACTCACTCAAAATGATCTGGGATTATGATTACGTTTCTATCCTGCCTTTTACTTCTCTCTCTATTCTTCACGCTCACTCGCTGTCTTTCTCATGAAATCAATTTTACACACATCCTGCCAGGCGATTAATTGAACTTCATGATATTTATGGTACAGCAGATTTATCCTGCATATAGTCTGTCTTTGCCTGATAAGAAGAATGGAGAGCATGTACTTTAACAACAGCTTAGTGATACGTCAAAAATAACCCTGATGACGACGAACGACATGCAGCAGACAAAAAAAAATTGAAAATCAATAAATATACATATAAATTACATACATTAAGTTATGTTAAATGGGTTATTAGGTAATGGATGATGAACCTGGAAGTCGTTCTAAAAGAACTTTGGGAATTGTACCCTCTTAAACTTCTGAAAAATGTGTAATAAGAAAGGTCATAAAAGTTTGAATATAGGCCTACATAAACTACTGAACTGTTCAGCATTTTATACTTGTTAATGACTTATAAATGAAAGATGTTATAAGTGTTTCCCCATTTTGCTATCATAACACCAGTGATTAATTTCTGATGTCATCCATGTTCACACAGCAGGACACCTTGGATAAATTACTCTTCATTCACTATACGTGGGTGTCTGGATCCATATGCTGCAAAAATCTGTTCATTTTTTAAACGGTGAGCACCATTTTGCATAAACCAACTACTTTTTTTCTTTATGTTCAAGGGCACTTATACACCTTTGTACCATGACAACGCTAGCGGTGCTTCATGGTAAAAAAAAAAAGTTCAAGTGGATGAGTGCCAACTGTCAGTGAGGTTAATGTGGTATCTGTTCTCCTCTGTGCTCAGTGTGACAATGTGCTGATTGTAATTGCTGAGCACTAATAACAAGGAGGTGCGGCTGTGACTGTAGCACTAATTAACTCTCTGATGCAGATTACAGAGGGAGAGGAGAGATGAAAACACGCACACTCCTTTCGGCCCCAAGAAGCAACTTCTAAAACATTTGATGCTGATAACTATAACTCATGTACACAGGTACACCACATTGCAGATATTTATCGAGTGTCTTACTGGAATACTTGATCCCAATTGGTCAGTACATTCTAAGTCATTGAATCGTTCACTCAATCAATTCGTTCAAAACAGAAAAGCTGTGTCAGAAATCTCGGTACTTAATTTTAATAAGTAATTACTTTGCAACTATTAAAAAAATAGGTTCTGTATAGTATGAATGTGTTTAGTATGAATGAAATCCAGATGTATTATATCCACCATGTTGTCATTGTCGTGTGACCTAAGGTGTCAGTTGCGTCACTTCACTGCCACTTACAACTCCTCTCCTGTGGTCTCTTTGGACAGAAAAAGTGTCCATCAGATGCCCACTTCAGAATATAATAGTAGTAGGAAGTAGGAAGGAATTAGTAGGTCATTAGTTTGTATTTGTTCGCCTACTGTTTTATGAATACATGTTTTTTGCCTGCTATGTAGTAGGGAAGCAGGCCTATTCAGATGAAGAATCTTTTATAAGTATATCACTGAATCATTCACTGAACAAATTAGTTAAATAACACTGATTCGTTCAGAAACGAAACGCCACTACTGTGTGTTGCTTGGAATGGTTAATACAGCTTTGGCCTGGTTTTCATTTGCAGAGGAAAAATACACAGCATAACTTAAAATAGTGTGTCTAAAAAAATAAGTTACTCCATATCAACATCTTGTTTATTGAGCTATTGTGTATAAGAAATAAGCAAGGTAAAGATGGGTGACTTAACGTAATCCCAGGATCTTTGATAACAGAGTGAGGTGTTTCATTATGGGGATCACTTTGGGCATGACCTACTATGGTGGTCATTCTCTATCAAAAGCATTACAGAGAGATTTCTTCCCATTCCTGTGCAAGGTGGGAAGTGTTGGTGAAACCTCTGCATTTATATACTAGAGATAAAGCATCTACAATCCAGTAGGACAGCCCAAGACTTAAACATCTGGTCCTTCTTTCTGAAACCTGCTGTCCTGTCCACATATACACGAAGAGCCTGTACTGGACATAACAAATTCAATCTCTGATCCTTCAGAGAAGAGAATAGAGGAGTGTGGAAAGCTGTAAGTTCTGTAGTTGGACATCTATAAGCCGAGTCCACTACTTTAGGTAAAGCTAAAAGCTTAGCCTAGAAATCTAGACGCACCCTAGCGGCAGCAAATGTTATTTGCAGCCAGGGTCATCTAGAAACTCTCTGTTGGCTTGCGAGCTTGAAAAACCAAACTCTAGTCAGGCCAATCACATCATGTATAGAGTCGTGGGCGGGCTTAACAGCTCCGGTGGTGGGAAAACGCATGGGGCTCAGCCATAACCCGCTTGTGATTGTTGTCTCACCACTGATGGTTGGTTGTAGCACTATCCTATTGCGTGCAGAGGGAATTTGAAAGACAACCATTTATCCTGCCCCTCGGATTGAGCCCTGCCAATGGTGTGTTCCCAGACCCAACATCTTGATGTGGGTCTGGCTTGTCAGGCTAATAAAAGCATGATTTAGGGCGAAAATAAACCTTTGTGAGGCCTGGAGCAAACTGCAAACAAGACAGACTGACAGACAGGGCTTGAAAGTCACTCAAACTACTGTCACCAAATCTACAAGCAGTGCCATCTTAAGAGAGAGAAACTTTAACCCTATGCCTTCCAATGACTCAAAAGTGTGTTGAGAAAGAGCCTCTAAAACCATTGACAAATCCCACAAAGGGACCATCTGACTTGACACTAGCCTATTACGGTGTGCCCCTTTCATAAAACAACTTGTTAAATGGTGCTGGCCTGCCTTCTTGCCACCAAAACCAACATGACAGACAGAAATAGCTTCTAAATATACCTTCAAAGAAGAAAAAGTCTTCCCTTTATCCAGCAGATTCTGGAGAAAGGCATAATATGTCCCTCACTTAGCATTGGAAAGGGACTCTGTCCACACCATTCTTCAAACACTCGCCATTTATTACTACGAAGTGAGCGAATGAAAGAAGCTCTGGCACTCCGTATTGTGTGTATGACTGATGGGGCAGACCTGCTGCACTCAAATTCCACCTCTCATGGGCCAGGCCTAAGAAGCTATCCTGTCTGGGTGAGGATGGTAAATGTTTCAGTTCTAAAACACTGCCAGTAATTTATACTCCAAGGAATCAGTTGCGGAGGCCACACACTGTTCAAAGCTCTGCCAATTAGAGTTGCTCCCCAGCTCTTTAATGACCTGTCCGTTGTCATAGTAGCTCTTGTCGGCACCGCCCCTGTTCTGAGAGTCGTGGGGCTTTTCCAATGTCTGAGCACTCTGACGCATGCATGAATTATTCTCACATTCGACTGAGTAGGGTTTAATATGGAGTTGGCCCACCTTTTGCAGCTATAACAGCTTCAACTCTTCTGGGAAGGCTTTCCACAAGGTTTAGGAGTGTGTTTATGGTAATTTTTGACCCTTCTTCTAGAAGCACATTTGTGAGGTCAGGCACTGATGTTGGACGAGAAGGCCTGGCTCTCAGTCTCCGTTCTATTTCATCCCAAATGTGTTCTATCGGGTTGAGGTCAGGACTCTGTGCGGGCCAGTCAAGTTCTTCCACACCAAATTCGCTCATCCATGTCTTTATGGACCTTTCTTTTGTGCACTGGTGCACAGTCATGTTGGAACAGGAAGGGGGAAATCCCCAAACTGTTCCTGGCAAAGTTGGGAGCATGAAATTGTCCAAAATGTCTTGGTATGCATTAAATGTTCCTTTCACTGGAACTAAGGGGCCAAGCCCAACCCCTGAAAAACAACCCCACACCATAATCCCCCTCAACCAAACTTTACACTTGGCACAGTGCAATCAGGCAAGTTCTGTTCTCCTGGCAACCGCCAAACCCAGACTCGTCCATCGGATTGCCAGACAAAGAAGTGTGATTCGTCACTCCAGAGAACACGTCTCCACTGCTCTAGAGTCCCGTGGCGGCGTGCTTTACACCACTGCATCTGACACTTTGCATAGCACTTGGTGATGTAAGGCTTGGATGCAGCTGCTCGGCCATGGAAACCCATTCTATGAAGCTTTCTACGCACTGTTCTTGAGCTAATCTGAAGGCCACATGAAGTTTGGAGGTCTGTAGCTATTGACTCTGTGGAAAGTTGGCGACTTTTGCACACTGTGCACCTCAGCAAGTGCTGAGCCCTCGATGTGATTTTACGTGGTCTACCACTTCGTGGCTGAGTTGCTGTTGTTCCCAATTGCTTCCACTTTGTTATAATACCACTAACAGTTGACCGTAGAATATTTAGTAGTGAGGAAATGTCACAAATTGACTTATTGCAAAGGCAACCTATCACGGTAGCACGCTTGCATTCACTGAGCTCCTGAGAGCAACCCATTCTTTCACAAATGTTTGCAAAAGCAGTCTGCATGCTTAGGTGATTGATTGTATATACCTATGGCCATTGAAGTGATTTGAACACCGGAATTCTATGATTTGGAGGGGTGTCCCATTACTTTAGGCAATATAGTGTAGATGCGTTATCCAGCCGCTTCCACACATTTGCTGAAGATGCTCGGAGCTAAAGACAGCCCAAACTGAAAGGTTTGAAATTCATAAGCAGTGCCAAGGTATGCAAACCAGAGATATTTCCTATGAGACAGGTAAATGTGAATATGCATCTGACAGATCTACTGAGTTAATACTTTCAAAGGTGCTTGTTGATGTGCTCCCTTTCTTTGGAATCACAAAGTAACAGGAATAGAAACCCTGACAGCTCTTCTTTTTTGGCACCACTCTGATGATCCATTTGTTTAAAAGAGGGTCGATCTCAGCTGTCTTCCTTAGTCACTTCCTCTCCCATGCATTGATAATGTTATTACTGTCACCACCCTGGATCCCGCAGGAGGTGAAACTAGAGAGATACTTTTTATGTCCTTGGATTTTTTGCAACATATCTCCCTCAGCTGTTTGCCTGGCTGCGATATTGTTACATTTATTAATGTGTCTAATGAATTTGGGTAGCATATCGCTCTTAGCCTGTGGCTTCGTTGCGATTAGTGCATTCCTTATTTAGTCCTCCTGAACTGATAGGTGCTTGAAAACACTGTGTGAGTGCTTGGTGGCACTGATGAAGGTTCCCTTGTTTTTCTGATCTTGAGGAGAACTCACCGTAAGAGCCCTTACCGAACTCAGAACAACAGGGCTGTACCCCCCTCTTCTCTTTGCAGGCGGTGAGAGAAGGGCAGGGGAACATTTGCATGACAGGATGCACGCTTATTCTTCCGTTCCTCTGGGTGGGGAGGACTGTTAGCTGCAGATGAATGCTTCCCCTGTAGTCCAGAGCCATGCGATCTCGAACCAACTTGCTGCTCGTTGAGGGCAGGTCTTATATGCCCCTGTTTGTCTTCCACTTGCGGCTGCCGCAAAGCCTTGTCATGGTGCTTGCATGGTAAACAGAGGTTAAATGCTTCACCCTTTTGTTTCCTGAGGGTGCATGTTTCTCTCATTTTCTTGAGAGCCAGTCCAAACAAACCTTTAGTGGGGTCGTACACTGCACCCATCACCTCCGCTTTCTGAGCATTGCTCAATCCTGACAGGTTTATCCATAACACTTTCTCACCTGACACAGCCAAGCCCATAAAACGGCCCTAAAACCGCTCTATTGGAAGATTGCAGAATTAAATAATTTACCACACATATTCTGTCCCAGAGTGCTGGGTTCAGCACTCTTGTGTCTGGCTGCCACCCCATGCCCTTCAAAATCTCTGCTTAATACACTGACAGTACAGTCATTGCATTCAGCGAGCACATGAACTGTGCTGCATATTTATACATTCTCTGATAGATGGACACAAAAACTGTGCAGCGAAATATTAGAGGAGGTAGAAATAGAGCGCATATTCAGATGGAGAGGATGAGCCACTAAAGACTCTACCGCTGGGGTTCCAGATAATCCTATCTGTCCCATCCCTTGAATCTCCAGTTTATATATCCCTTGGCAGGGGCTAGACCAATGACTAGACATCACCTTCATGCAAGTAGGAATGGCGGGCAGGAGTTGTCTCGCTGTGGGCTGAGCAGGTGGCAGCCTTTTTCTATCGTAAAGGACCCTCTCTGCTACTTCTGCATCTTGGGTCATAGGCCAGGCTAGGTCCAGTTTCGCTGTGGCTTGTTTACACACCTCGTCCAGGTTACTGTCTTCCTGGGAGGCAGAGTCGGTAGTGCTAGGGCAGGGATGGGCAAACTCTGTCCTGGAGGGTCACTGCCCTGCAGAGTTTTGTTCCAACCCTGATCAAACTATCCTGCTTTGTAACTTTCAAGTAATTCTGAAGGCATTGATTAGCTGGTTTAAGTGTGTTTGATTAGGGTTTGAACTAAACTCTGGAGGGCAGTGGCCCATCCCTGTGCTAGGGGGTCTAGACTGTTGGGCTGGGAAGGGAGAGTTGTCTTTTTCTGCCTCGTCATCCATGTCTTGAGGAGGTCAGAGTTAGCATTGCCCTCTGGGTCCTCATCACACGGTCCTTCCTCCTCCTGTGCGAGAACGCCTTCAAACAGAGGAGGCATATCCACGAATTTGGCTTCCATCATGTCTGCCCAGCTTGTGGTAGCTCGCATACGATGGTCAATAGCTGTAGATATTGCGGCAGCTCCAGACAAACATGGGTCTTGTTGGTTAGCCACTGCCACTCTCAGACTTCTTTCTAAATTTTTCACCGGCATTGACGCACAGTGGATGCATGTTTGTGGGTCCGCAAGTGATGGCCCATTCATGCGATGCACATTGGGTGAGAGTCCCTGCCTAAGATTATTGCTCCACAAGAATGCAAACTTCCTGCTCTTTGACTCATTCTCTTTAGTATAGGGTGATGAATGTCGACAATGCTTTTAGAATATTCCGTTCATGTTCCCGTTTTACATGTTATAGAACATAGATCGATTAATGGTACGTCATTACGTCCCCATGCCACGCTACGCTGTCCGACGTCCAATCATGGGCGCGACTTTCGTGGGTCTGTTAAAAACATAGGTTAAAATCAATGGGCTCAGGCAAACCGCTGTAACTTTACCTGCGGGTGTTGCTGTTGGACAGTGTTCCTTTATAAAAAAGAGTGAATTTTATTACTTGTGTATATATATATATATATATATATATATATATACACACACGTTGTTTTATTTTTGTAATAAGAGACACTGCCCATCTTGCCTCTTTCTTGACAGCCTACATTTCGAAGAATAGCTTTGATTAATGAGGAAAATTAAGGTTTCAAAATCGTGATTGTTTGGATTGTTTTTTTTCTGCCGTCGAGCCAGGCATTCACTGAATGGCCATATGACTTGCGAGCCTAGAGGTTACCGACCGCTGTTGTAAGCAGACAATTATGAATCTGGGATTACATACAAACTTATTGTATTTTACTTTTACAATGAGCAGAATTATTACAACACAAAGAAAAAAATATAGAGGAGCGTCAGAATGAGCAGTCAAGCAAGACACGGACCATAGCAACACCTCATGGCAACGACATTTCAGACTGACAGATAACGTTACGTAAATGATCAATGGGAGCGCTTTGTTACTGTTTTGTATGCGCTGTTCTATTAATTATAATTCAAATTCTGTTTTATTGGTCACAATATTATTGATGATTGATGAGAGGGGCACTTTTGATACATTTTTAAAAAGGGCAGGAGCTCGAGCCCCCAAAGCCCTCCCCTCTGCACTTGCCTGGTGTGTGTGTGTCCTGTCACAAAATGCGGCGAAAACTCCTACACTGCGTTAATAGTTAGATTAAGGTGTGTACATGTCTACAATGCACTTCGATAATGAGACTAAAATAGGCATACTCCACATGTCTTAATTCGATTTTTGTTTAATTCGAGTATGGCTTTAACCGGATTAAGGTAATTAGAAATAGCTGTTTACATGGTAGTTTCTTAATCAAAGTAATGGTCTTAATCAGATTAATATCGGAGAATTGTTGTCCATGTAAACGTACTGAGTGACAAAATAATTAGCTACTGTTCTCTGTGTTACATAAATTATTATTTGTATTTGTGCAATCATGAGCCCAAACTGCCATTTTGCTTAATTTTATGTGGGACTTTGGATGAAACCAGGCTGCTTCAGCTGTTCATATAAAATAATAGAGCCATGATAACTTTTCCCCAAGCTCAGATGATCTTTCGCATGAATTAAGCATGTGGACAGTAGCTAAATGAGCTTCTGTTACAATGCAAATGTTAGCTTTGCGTTCCACAGACACCAGATCAACCATCAATGGAAATTGATGTTTCAGAATGTACCCCACGTGAATGCTAGTTTGAAACCACAATTCTCACCCCTGATAGCAGCAGAGCTCATTAAAAAATCATGTGTGCTTCTTTAATTTGTAATCCAAAGCTGAGAAAGGTTCCACATTACTGAGCCTCATGACATTTATGTGGGTGTGCGGTTGGTGTTGTAGAAATCAAATTGTCCCTAGCGATGTCATTATGTGACAAGCCGAAGCTCTCAGTCCACAAGGGTCAGTTCTGTCCATTGTCAGGGGAATACACTCAATCTCACTCAATGAAGCTGTTCGTTCACTCGTTAAATCTAATTTAAGGGCCCCAATTACGTTCTAACAGACCAGGCAGAAGAATAACTCCACAAAATTGCCTAAAATAAGTCATATTTTTTTAAGCCACATTTTTTCTGAAACACAATATAATTTAGATGAGAAATAAGATGACTAAGCTCTATTGTAACGCGCGGCGCAAGTGCGACCCTCCCTCCCAAACAGTGAATAACGGAAATGAGCGGAAAAGGAATACACTATTTCTAAATTTGAACCAGCGACCAGAAGAATCAGATTCGCTCAAGAGACTGTCAGCAACAAGGGCAGAAGGAATGACGACAACACTGGCTGCATTAGAAACAGGTAAGTTGTATTAGTAGAATGTTAATAATGCAATAATAAAAATAATAATGATAATGTCAGAGATTCAATACATCAAAAACAACAAAGAAAAGAAAAGAGAAATAGTGACCAAAAAGGGGTAATGGATAATAAAATAAATATAGGAATGAATGTATTCTTATAATCCTTATATATTTAAATTTCTATTTAGTTTTAGTATTTCTTATTAGTTATTTATATATCTATTTTTTGACCTATGTAGGTTCAAGCTAATAAGATTTACTGACTTTTTTTCACCTATTTATTCAATTTGTTTCTAATGAGCTTATTTAATATTGAGAATAACCAGAATATGAATACAATTTACCCCAAATGACACCTTGAAATACCCTTTCACTCTGGCTCTTCAGAAAAACAACAACAAAAAATAAAATGAAACAAAATATATAAATGAAACAAAAGAACAGTGGAATTGAAAGTAGAAAATCAGTAGAAAATAAAATAAAATCACAATGAATCAATCTTACTGCTTACAATAACAATCCAAATGTGAATTAGGGTTTCACTGGAGTTCAGCTCCCGTTCGATGCTGTTTACACAAGATCCTTCTTCCGCAATTTAGTTCTGAGCAACACAGTTCAGGTCAGAAAAGCGAAGGAAAAGCGTGTGCACAATCATACCCAACCTTGTAAAAGACAAGGCCAAAGATACAGTTAGACAATTCCGTTCAAGATGTACATCATCACAGCAGCTAATCTGCGAATAAACAACATTTCAACATATTTAACTTCATGTTCATTTAACATTAACACATTGAAATTGCATACACATGCTAAGAGCATTTTTCAAATGTATTACGTGCGTCACCATCCGCCATTTCACATGACTCAAATACACGACAAAAAACCCATTAAAATAACACTTGTAACTACTTAAAGTAGTTTTAAACCCGAACATTGGTTATTTTAACAAATTCACTCTATATAACTCCGTTTTAAACGGAGGATTAGCTTTTATCAGTGTTGGGGGTAATGCATTACAAGTAACTTGAGTTACGTAATATTACGTTTTCAAGTAACTAGTAAAGTAACTCATTACTTTTCAAATTTTCAAGAAAATATCTGAGTTTTTCAAAAAAGTAACGCAAGTTACTTTTTCACATTTATTTGACTGACAGCTCTCCTGTCCCCATGTTGAGAAAAGTGAGAGTAAGTGCAGAGGTGTTGTGTGTAAATGTGTTATTGTAGTTCTAGACTAAATGTGAGCATTTACTCATCTCACTTGCACAATGAAGATTCTGTACTCCTCAAAATTAATAAAATCAGTCAAATGCAAAATCAGAGTACTATGCAAACCTCAAATATATAAATGTTAAATAAAACGAATAGTTTTATGCATTTAAATCTACCTTTATTGACCAATGTCGTGATGATTTTGATGATTCAGTTAAGCCATGAGCAAAAATTACTAGATTTTTGTTTTTATTGGTAAAACTTTTTTCTCCTGCGTCCTATTCTTCCATTATCCAGAATGGCAACACATTTTTACCTCAGCCTGAGGCCTATTATTTAAATTTTGGTATGAAGAGGTCTTTACATTTGCACAAAAAATGACTTTTTTTGCTTTAAAAAAACAAAATAAAAAAGCAAGCCCATCCCAGGTGAGAAAAAGTAACGCAAAAGTAACGTAACGCATTACTTTTCTTAAAAAGTAACTAAGTAACTCAATTAGTTACTTTTTAAGGGAGTAACGCAATATTGTAATGCATTAATTTTCAAAGTAACTTTCCCCAACACTGCCTTTTATGCATCTTTTTATGCACTACTGCACATAATATAACCATATCTGATAGTTAAACTAGCCTAGAAATCTAGACGCACCCTAGCGGCAGAAAATCTAATCTGCCGTGAGTGTAGTCTAGCAACTCTCGGTAGACCTGAGAGCTGGAAAAACCAAACTCTGGTCAGGCCAATCAGAGCGTGTGTAGAGTCAGTGGGCGGGCTTAACATAATGACGGTACGTCACGGCAGAGTTGCGGAGGTTCCGCGTGCTACTCGTAGAAGCTGGCGAACAGTGGTCTTTTGAATCGGCTTTGGCCGCGACTCTGGAAGACTTGGAGTTAAGCTTTTATTTGAGAAAAGAACAAAGAACGGCACTGAAGTCATTCTTAAGAAAAGAAGATGTGTTCGAAGTTTTGCCGTCTATCAACTAACGTTAGCTCGGCTTCACCTTCTTTGCTCTAGTTGGTTGTGGCGGTCATGGCGCTATCCAATTGCATGCAGAGGGAATTTGAAAGACAACCGTTTATCTCGCCCCTTGGATTGAGCCCTGTCAATGGTGTGTTTCCAGACCCAACATCTTGATGTGGGTCTGGCTTGTCAGGCTATAGTTAAACACCATTTTCAGAACATATATACAAGAAAATCTCTGTAGTTGAGGATTTAATCACTTCACTTACCAAGAGAATTTGAATTTTCTAGTTAGGAAGTTTCTAACCAGGCGAAACTCCAACCTCTGGAAGTTTCTCTCTCCTCAGTAACAGCTTGCGCTAGCACCAGCCGTGATGATCGACTGACGACGTTCAACGCACACTTTTTTTCTCAAAATATGTTGTTTCTCTTGACACACTCACTTATTTTATGTGTTTTTACTCTGTTTCTCCTTTCTTTTTCAGGACCGTGTTGGAACTGCTGCTTCTCTCTCATGCATCGAGCATTCTCTCTCGTGCATCTCTCCCACAAAGCTCCGATCATAGGGCGGGGCTAACTCTACGCTCTCCTCATTGGTCCAATCTGCACTGTGTTTTATTTAAACATCAACTTTTCAAATGAATTTGATTTCTTTCTTAATTTTATGGATTTTTCTATTTCTCAAATGCTATTAAAATAAAGTACTGACTTTACATATTCGAGTGCTATAGTTTTTATTCAATTTTCTATTTCACATTAATAGGGCTCTTGGTAACCTGGGTTACACCATACAAATGGTATAGAGTCCCATTTGGTCGATAGGTTTCATTCATTTTCAAAGGTATTTTTACATTTGAAGAGACACTGAATTGTACAATATTGCATTGCATTGGAATCAACATTGGCTTGACTTTTCGGAGATGGCGAGAACTGAGGGATTGGTAATGCATTTTATATATCGCTCTCTACAACGGCGGACACATAATGGCAATTAATACTTTTAGCCATTTGCTTGACTACGTTTACAAACAGCTAATAATGTCTTGCTAATGTTACACAAACCATGTTCCCATTCGCCATCTCAGAGCTGCCTTCTAAAAATCAGCATCCTTAGAAACACTTTGAACAACTTTGAACATCAGCGGAGAAATGCATGTAGTTCATTATAACATTGTAATATACACTATATACATAATACACCCGCTATATTGTTAAATGTACCTAATTTTTCATATCAACAGAAAACAATATACTGGGATAACCTGGCTTCTCTTTAGACTCGGCTGCTTCACAGCATAGTAATGATATGCTAAAGCTTGCCAGCAAGTTGACGTGATTGGTTACAATGTAGTTTGTGACTTAGAGAACACAGGTGATTTCAAACCGTGTTTTTTTTCACTGTAGGTTTAAGGAGAAAATACTCAGCAATGGTTGACATGAATTTGCACATGGTTTGTCTTAAAGCATATTACAACACCGCATAGACATTTAAACAACATTAAAAAACACAGTTTCACCACAGGGGGTCTTTAACATTTCTACTTCTCCAAAGTTGCATATGTGCAAAAGGAGTTATGTGAAAGTGCTGCCAATGTTGCTGTTGCGCAATTCAGTATCAATGTGTGACAGATCCACACTTTACACACAAATTCCATGTGATCATTTTGCAGCCAAATGCTGTCACTTTTTATATTTTATGTGTCTACCTAATTGTTTTTTTGCTATGGCATTATGATACAACAGATCCACCGTAAGAATAATGAATGCCTTGTTATATGTTTCACTGTCTCATGATTTTTTTTGTACAAATGTTAAGTAGGACTCTGTTTGTGCCTCAGGCTATATTCTGACTTCAAGAGGAAAGAAACAAACTCTTCTCTCAAGCTATTATGTAAAGAATGAGAGTGAACAACACCATACATTATTTATCAAAATTTAACACAAATGATTTACTCTACTACACATCAAAATCAAAACTGCATGGGCAATAAGAAACTCCCAAGTAACCACTAACATACAAGCCACATCTATGGTCATGACCTGTCAGAGAGGACAAACACTCCACCACTGCATTACAAAAGCACAAGCATTTTGCTTTGTGTGTTAACAAAGGGACATTTGACAGCATTGAAACGCTCTCCAGGACTCCTGCTTTTACAGCAAAGCCTCCTCATGTGGCGAGATCTGTTAGATAGCAAAGCTCTCATGTCTTGCCAACACGCTTCAGTGCTTTGTGTTTGTATCTGCTCCAGGCAAAGATTTACAACCAGAACAGTTATGTTAAACAGATGTATAGTTGATTCATAGTTTATGGGTAAGTTGACATGATTCCCGTCGCTTCTGTTCTGTGGATGCTCTGACAAAACAATTTACTGGCAGTGCTGGGACGCTGATTTAAAACTGTAGAATGGGAAAGAACAAGCTATTTATCATTTAAAGTCGTTAAATGACAGTCAAGTTACTTTAAAAAACAAAACCAAAACCAGTAGCTACTTACAAAAAGTAGCTAATTGAATTAAAGCAATTTAAAGGAACACTCCACTTTTTTTGAAAATAGGCTCATTTTCCAACTCTCTTGACACTTCTGTAGTTATATCGTGTACGAAGACCGACGGAAAATGAAAAGTTGCCATACAATATGGCTAGGAACTATACTCTAATTCCTGCGTAATAATCAAGGAACTCTGCTGCTGTACCATCAGTGGCGTCTTGTCAATAGAGCCGCCCCCATCAAAATCCCACAAATATACATGTATACAAAAATGATATAAAAGTGAAATAAAAATAAAATAGTTTACTCATACGACGTGCCGGCTGTTAGTAAGAGCCTCAGCATTTAATAAACTGGCTTTGATCAGTTAACTATTTTATATGTACTTCAATATGTTTCATACGGTTTCATGGGTGAGGGACGCCGGACAAATGGATGTCTATCTGAGTCCAAAAATCAAAAATTGGTTTCTTAAAGATCCTCCTCCGGACGCAGGTTGCTGCGTCCCTGGCGAATCAGAATTGGATGCGTGTTATTTTATCCAATCTGATTGGTTCTCGTCACCTGTCATTCAACCTTACGCTCTTGGCCATTAAAGGGAAGGGGGGGGGGGATCAACCCATATTTGCATACTATGTTAATAGTTGTAGGACTCCCTTTCTTTGTCATAAACGTTGCAATGGCTAGATTTTTGCGTTTGCTTAATGCAAAACTCGGGTGCTTCTTTGTTTATGCATGATTTTCCAGCACTATTTTTCCTTCATATTTAACTGAAATTTTGGCAGGACACAAAACACAGGTAGCGGAGAACGGGTCTCCTTGGGGGTGGGCCTTACCCATTCAGAAAAGTTTTCTCTTTTCGCCCAGTCTGAGTTGTAGGTTGTAAATCGTTTTTTCTTTGACACTGGCGGTGGCTCATCCGATTTTGTTGTGTTATCCTCCTCGTCCGTCTCTCCCCCCATTTCACAAAACTGAGTTAATATAAAGTTTAAAAAAAAAACTATAGCAACTGAACACTGTTTTATCCTGCATGTGCGTGGATGGATGCGTGTGTGCGACAGACTGACAGCACAGGCAGTTGCTAGGCGATAGGTTATAAATTTAGCCCGTTTACGGACACAGGATTGGATACATGACCATGAAGAAAACAGTAACAGTATAAGGAAACGGTTTAATTTGAAGTAGCTACATTTTCACAAAAAAACGGGACAATTTGTTCAAAAAGAGAACAATCCCTGGAAAACCGGGACGGGTGGCAACGCTAGTCACAGCGTGTACAAATAACAAGGTTACATGAGACACAGCCAAATTATAAACGTATACACACTGGGGACTATATTCTCAGAAGGCGCAGCGCTGCTCTACTTCTGCGGATGGCGGAGTGATTTGCTCGCAGGACCGGAGAAGCCCCGCTGTTACGTCTGTCAACAAAACCAACGTGACTAGGAAGATAGTAGCGAACGTGACTGTTGCATGGCTGACTTTGAGGAATTGTCAGAGGATTTTTACTTTGTATCCAACCAAAATCCAGAACCATATCGTTTTGAGCCAGAATACATAGACAAGGAGTTACAAACTTTGGAAGCTGATAGACAAGACGCCGAATTACCTCTGGCACCTCAGATCGCGTTCGTGACAACACAATACTAACATTACAGGGGATACATGGAGCACGGGAACAACTGCAATACAGCAGTGATCACCCTATTCATGTAATAGTGTCACTAACGGTACATTAGATCTAGCTAATGACACTGTTACAGGAGGCTAGTCATCTAAAAACTTAACGGAACACTTACCGCAGCCACAGGTGGGATGGCCGTATCCTTCAGCTCACGTTTCATGATCCGTGTGGCAAATTCCATTTTTTCAAAATAATTGTCCTCGTTTAAATGTTCAGAGCAAACCCGATGGTAGGCTACTTGATGATGGCTACAGGTGTCTTTGGATTCAGAGCAAGCAGCTGCGTTAAGTACTTCCTTTATGTTTTTAGATGACTAGCCTACTGTAACAGTGTCATTAGCTATACATAATGTACCGTTAGTGACACTATTACATGAATAGGGTGGTCACCTCTGTATTGCAGTTCCCGTGCTCCATGTATTCCCTGTAATGTTAATATTGTGTTGTCACGAACGCGCTCTGTCTGTCACAGTAACAAATGAGCGGTGCCAGAGGTAATTCGGCGTCTTGTCTATCAGCTTCCAAAGTTTGTAACTCCTTGTCTGTGTATTCTGGCTCAAAACGATATGGTTCTGGATTTTGGTTTGATACAAAGTAAAAATCCTCTGACAATTCCTCAAAGTCAGCCATGCAACAGTCACGTTCGCTACTATCTTCCTAGTCACGTTGGTTTTGTTGACAGACGTAACAGCGGGGCTTCTCCGGTCCTGCGAGCAAATCACTCTGCCATCCGCAGAAGTAGAGCAGCGCTGCACCTTCTGAGAATATAGTCCCCAGTGTGTACGTTTATAATTTGGCTGTGTCTCATGTAACCTTGTTATTTGTACACGCTGTGACTATACACATCACAACATGTAAATAGGAAAATGGTGTTATTTTGTCACTTATTGAGCAGTAGGCTAGCTGGAGCCATATACCTCCAGTCTTTGTGCTAAGCTAGGCTAACGGTGGGTGCGTCAGACAGAGTTATGGGATGTACGGAGATGAGAATGGTATGTATGGACTTATCTAACTCTGGGGGATACAGTGAATAAGCTAAAGTCTCAAAAAAGTGGAGTGTTCCTTAATAGAGACTAGGCCTTCAAAATTAATTTTTTTTAAGGCAGATTAGCGCCCTCTTTTGGAATTATTTAAGAAACCATGCAACCATGTGTGTAATCACTAGAGGTCTCAATGGAGAATTCCCTAGTACTGTTTCGAACACATTTAATATTTTTTTTTGATGGCTTTGAATATATATTAAAAAAATCTCAAAGACTACTTATTATAAAGTTTTAGATATTTTTTTGTTTGTTAGAAATATAGATTTTTTCTGTGAATTTGTGTTTTTGCAGATTTCTCATTCATTTCTTATGGTGTCATTTTTGACCGAAGAGCACAAGTGGGAGTATTTTTTTACGACCACTTAGCATGCTCGAATCATGCCCTCAATTTTTTTGTGTTTACATACCTAATGCTAGAAAAGTCACCAATTTTCATATAATTCTGATGAAGCTGTGCTTTTTATATTGTGTGTGTGTGTATAAGTGTGCGTGTGTGAGTGGATGTGTCAATATCACACTCTTGATGTTTTAGAGTGTCACCCCTTTACTGCTGTGTACTTTTTTCAGCATTGTGGCCGATTTGTAGATTGTACACACAAATATTCGGTGAATTTTTGTGTTTTTGACGATTTTCCATTCATTTCCTATGGGGGTCGTTTATGACCGAAAAGCACCAGAGGGTTAAACCAAATTCTTTCACAAGGCGTTCGTTGGAAGAAAAAAAAGGATAAAGGATCCCAAACCGGACCAACGTGATTTACAGATCCAGCAGCAGGCCAGTGACAGAGGATGAAGCTGCACTCGGAGCTTCACGCGCTTGTTATGAGAAACGTAGCAATGCCCTTTATTGCTTTCCCTGTCTTTTATTTCAAAGTGTCGGTACTGAAGTTTTGTGGACAACAACGGGGGTAAGAGACCTCAAATATTTGACTGAACAATGCAAACGTCATGACACTACTGAGATGACTGACTTTAATCAGAGAGTCATTGAGAAATTTGCTGGCCAGAAAGAAAGGAGAGCAAAATTTATGTTCAAGTAGTCAACATGCTAGTCTGTTGTTGCTGTTTTCTTTTGTTTTTCCTTTCCTCATTCAATTATATGTGGGAATGAATGTGTAAAAAGATAAAAGTGAAGACACTGTTTTCTCTTTAATGCTTGAATTTAATCAACATGCATCTTGATACTTGAAAAACGCCCCCCCCCCCCCCCCCCCCCCCCCCAAAAAAAAATAATCACCAGCCGCCACTGGGTACCATAAGTGCAGTGGCGCAATGATATTACGCAGCGCCTGAAAATAGTCCCCAGCACGCTCTCTGTGCAAGCAGGTTGTCACTTTGGTTAAGTTAACGGAAGTTAGCCTATTTTCAGGCGCTGCGTAATATCATTGCGCAACTTTTCATTTTCCATCGGTCTTAGTACACGATTTAACTACAGAAGAGTCAAGTATTAAATAGGAAAAATATCGAAACTCTTTAGTCATTTTTGAGCGAGATGCTAACGGTCTAATCAGATTCAGTGATCTATGCTAAGCGATGCTAAAAGTGCTACCGCCAGACCCAGAGATCGGCTGAATGGATTGGGAGTTGGAAAATGAGTTGGAAAATCTATTTTCAAAAAAGTGGAGTGTTCCTTTAAGGGTGCAATATTTGATTACAAAGCAATATTTTTCTGAATTAATCTTGAATGGGGTGAAAGAAGCCGAACTTGATCAGACAGATTTACATTACATACCACAACAAAAATAATGACTCTGATTCATTAAGAAAGATACTGACTTTTTAAATCAATGTATTTTTAACTGAAAGCTGTTATATCATCCAAGGCAAAGAAAAAAAAAAATCACTGTTCTCTCGGAAGGAAAAGTGACATTAATCAAGATGATTTTGTTTGGCATTTAGACATATTGGAGAAAGTCTCTACTGCATTATTAAATATGATTTTAATTGCTTTTGATAGAGGAAGGTCAGTCCCTGCTTTTTAAAATCAACTTCACAGTGTCAGAGTCAGCGGCTTTTGTCACTGTCACTGTATTAAAGATAGACTTTTTACTGTTTAATGACTTTCTTGGTAAAAGTCAGTCAGCTAAATCCAGACATATACTCAGAGACTAAATGCTGCACAGATAGGATACATTTTAAGTCGACCCCACTTCTCTCAGCGGGTTTTGCATGTAATTACTTAAATCCATTATTTGTAATTTCAGATAAAGCTGAGTGATTTGAAAGCAGGATCGTGAAGCTTAATGGTTAAAAATCTGGGGCCGTATTCACACAAAACATTTTATCTTACCACTTAGAGTTCTCCTAAATGGCAGTAAAAGTTCTTAGTTAAGAGTTTTCTCTTAAAACCTATCCACAAAGCTGCTGAGATCAACTTTTACTAAGGAATAGAGAGAAGACTTAAGCTAAGAGTAAGGGCAGGGTTGACCTTGTGATTTAATTATAGAAATATTTTGTTGAACGAGGTTTCATGTGGCTATATTCAAATAAAATCTTTAAAATAAGAATGTTGAACATATTCAAATAAAGATTTTAAAATAAAAATGTTTCCATATTCAAATAAAGATTTTAAAAAGTAGGCCAAGTGTCACTAATTAAACTAGTATATGTTCAGCTAATTATCCACCTCTTACATGTCTGGATCTCGAGAGATTGCAGAATTCAAGCGAAAATTATGTTTTATAAACAAAGTTTGTGAGGATCACGTTCAAATGGTCTATCTAATCAGCGTGAGAGGAGGTATATACACAGCTGAGAGCCGACTAGTTACCTCAACAGATTTCTGCATCCCTCCGCCACCCCGCTCCTCACTCATGGTCTGCAATGCGAAGCAGAACTCTGGGCTTGGGCTAAATTCCAAGCTCGGACTTGGAGCCCTCGATCCCCTTGGACAGTGCCTCTAATATGCTTATATTTTTTTACTCTATTTTATTATTTGTAAGAATTAACTCGTAAAAACAACTGCCACAGGTAATCTTACATTATTTTTGTTATATTAAAGATACATTTATTATCACTATTGCCTCAATGTTGTACAGTGTCTTTGGGCGGATTGCGGCAACAGCCAATTTGTTGACTTAGGAGCCCTCTTGACTACTCCTGGTGTTTCATGGATTTAGAAGCTAGTTTTAGTGCTAAAATGCTTTGTGAAATACTCTTAAAGCAAAAATTTAGGAGTCTTAACAATAGGACTGACACGCCCATTATTTTTAAGAGTTTCTCCTAAATCGGCAAGTTGGGAGCTACTTTTAGATGTTTTGTGAATACGGCCCCAGGTTTAGTCAAAAGACTGTTGGTTCAAATCCCACTATTAATACCTGTGTCCTTGAACAAGGAACTTAACTTAGCAAGCCACTTAACTTTTTGTTGCTATGAATGATTCAACTAAATTAGTAGATGATCATTAAAGCGATCCTATTCGCAATTTAAAAAATCACATGATCAGTCTTTTGCTCTGTGCCAGTGTTTTTGCACTTTCACAGATTAAATGTGCTGTAGCCTTTATAAGTTTATGTACTACAGCATAAAAATACCATAATATGTTTGCAGATATTGAGGAAATAAATACACAGAGTTCACATACTCGTTTCTCTGAAAAACAAAGCTACAGCTAGTTATTTTACTTTGAAATGTGCGTTCCGTGTCAGAATGTCTGTTTTTGTTTTGGTCTGTGCGATAACTCGCGTTGCCAATTTACCCAATAGTATTTAGACTCCACAGGTTGCCAGTTGACGGAAAATACAGCGTATTGCTGCCATGAAAACAAACAAACTGGGTCAGAGATTAGGGGCTTCTTCGTACGTTGCTTATTACATCTGAGATGATTTGACAGATCCCAGATCTTTTAATCGAGATAACTGATCTCAGGCTAATTTGGTTCTTCAAACGAATTTGCGGATTGGATTAAAATATCTGAATTAAATGATCTAAGATTACTGAGCGTTCTTGTGTTCCCTGAAGAGGGCAGATGCATCGATACTCGAAACCACGATCAGCAATGCAGCGATTGGCTGGCGTCAAGACAGCAACGTAATGACATCATATAATTAAAAAATCCATGCAAAAATCTTGACAAATTATACAATAAAAACCCCACGAATGTCTGGACCTTTATAAGGAAACAGCCAAACCAACATAAAAGTTATAATAGATAAATGATAAATGTTTTTTGTTTTTTTAACATGATTACCAATTATTTATATTCACGATTTTATACAGTATTTGTACACCCTTTACATTTTTATTTCAATGTTGTAATTTAATTTTTAATTCAATTTGGAGCAGATTTGTAACGTGACAGTATTAAAGTTTCTTAAGGGTCAAGATCAAATTATCTGCATCTCTTGCGCTGCATCAAGCCACTCCCATAATATCCGTGATCACTTAAATGAATGCACGGCTCAGATTAACTATACAACATGTGTGTAAACCTCCAATAAAATTATAAAGTAATTATTCCATCAAAAATAAATCGCTCAATCAAGTGGCTGTGTCTATATTATTATATACAACATTATAATATTATATACATTCTCATATACATAAACAATATAACATTTTTATATTATTATTATTATTTAAAATTATTATTACTGCCCCTGGTTCAGTAATGCACTCTTGTAATAAAGTAGCAGTGGCTGGGACAGATTTTAAGTATCACCTCAAGATGCAATCTAATCCTGTTTACATGAAATAAGCCTGCTCATGAGCAGGTTTACGATTACGGACCTGTTGCTATGACAGCAAGTCCAGGATGAGCTTCGAAGAACCAAACAATCCGAGATCATGTAAAATCGTCAACAATCAAATCCAGCTAACTGAGTTAGCGAGGTACGAAGAACGGGCCCAGGGATGGAACGATTACCGGTTTCACAATAAATTACGATAAAATGTACTGACAGTTAGTAATATCGTTTAAAATGTAATTATCATTAAAACCGCATGTTTATCACGATTTTGAAAACTCGCTGTAAATCCTGTCCAGCCAGCGCCAGTCTGGTGCAGGCGCAGCGTGTAATGCTGTTTTTTGAATGAGAAGAAATGGCAGAAGGCAGTGACAGCACTCAGGGGATTGTTCAGCCTTCTAAAAGGACCAAATCTGAGGTGTGGTCATATTTTGTCTTTTACAAAGTCCTGAGTGAAACTTAATCAAAGAGGGTCACCCTGTCTGCAGAACATGCCAGAAGAAAGTCGCTGCATTTACATTTAGTCATTTAGCAGACGCTTTTATCCAAAGCGACTTACAAATGAGGGAAATAGAAGCAGCTAGAGCAGTCTAAGGGCAACAATATCAACAATATGCAAGTGCTGTAACAATTCTCAGTTAACAGAATTTTTATTTTTTTAATAAATAAATTAGACAGACAGACAATGAATAGAATGATAAGTGCTATTCTCGATCGGTCAGGTGTTGCTGGAAAAGATATGTCTTTAGACGTTTTTTGAAAATGGCTACAGACTCGGCCGCACGAATTGAGATAGGCAGGTCATTCCACCAGGTGGGAACGGTCCAGGAAAAGGTCCATGACAGCGATTTCATGCCTCTTTGGTATGGCACCACGAGGCGTCGTTCACTGGCAGAACGCAAGTTCCTGGAGGGTGTGTAAGTCTGAACGAGCGAGTTTAGGTATGTTGGTGCAGAGCTAGTGGATGTTTTGAAGGCGAGCACCAGTGCCTTGAATTTAATGCGAGCGGCTATTGGTAGCCAGTGCAGACTGATGAGGAGAGGCGTGACGTGTGCTCTCTTCGGCTCACTAAAGACCAACCTCGCCGCTGCATTCTGGATCAGTTGCAAGGGTTTGGTAGTGCATGCCGGAAGGCCCGCTAGAAGAGCATTACAGTAGTCCAGTCTGGAGAGAACAAGAGCTTGTACCAGTAGTTGTGTGGCATGATCTGATAGGAAGGGTCTAATCTTCCTAATGTTGAATAGTGCAAATCTGCAGGACCGGGTTGTTGCAGTAATGTGGTCAGTGAATTTTAGCTGATCATCAATCACAACCCCAAGGTTCCTGGCTGTCCTGGACGGAGTTATGGTTGATGATCCTAGCTGAATGGAGAGATTGTGATGCAGTGCTGGTTTGGCTGAGACCACAAGCAGTTCTGTCTTTGCAAGGTTGAGTTGCAGGTGATGTTCCTTCATCCATGCTGAAATGTCTGTTAGGCAGGCAGCGATACGAACACCAACCGATGGATCATCAGGTTGAAATGAGAAGTAGAGTTGAGTGTCGTCGGCATAGCAGTGATAGGAAAAGCCATGTTTCTGAATGACCGATCCCAATGATGACATGTAGATGGAGAAGAGAAGTGGTCCAAGCACTGAGCCCTGGGGAACACCAGTGGCTAGATGATGTGGCTTAGACACTTCACCACTCCATGACACCCTGAAGGACCTACCTGAGAGGTAAGACTTGAACCACTGGAGAGCGGTTCCTGAGATGCCCATCTTCATGAGAGTTGACAGGAGGATCTAGTGATTAACTGTGTCAAAAGCAGCAGACAAATCCAGTAAGATAAGTACTGTGGATTTGGAGGCTGCTCTTGCCTGTCTCAGTGCCTCCGTAACTGAGAGCAGGGCAGTTTCAGTTGAGTGGCCGCTTTTGAAACCGGATTGGTTGATGTCCAGGAGATTGTTCTGTTCAAGAAACGTAGAGAGCTGATTAGACACAGCCCTCTCAAGTGTCTTTGCAATGAAAGTTAGAAGGGATACCGGCCTGTAGTTTTCTAAAAGTGCTGGGTTTAGAGAGGGTTTTTTAAGCATTGGGGTTACCCGAGCAATAGGGGGAAACACTTCAAATCCACGAACGCAAGGCAAGTCTGACAAGATGGCGCCGCCGTGCTCGGTCGCCGTTCAGGTCGCTCCGCTAAGACTTTGCTTTTATTTATTATTCTACTCTCTTTTACTCTCTATTTTTTCCAACGGATCATCTGCTTTGATCTGTTACGACAGCAAAACACTTCTGGAAATTGGTTACCGCTACACTGACCTGTTTCAGGACACTTTCTCCAATCTTCCATCTGAGATTCGCCGGGACGCCGAGTTGAACAATGGCCACTCGAGTCGACGGCGAAGATTCAAAAAACACCGCGGGAAACGCGCTGGGATCCGCAACAGACTGAGAAAAAGAGCATTCAGTCCTCCTCTCCCGAGCATTTTGCTCGCAAATGTCCAATCCTTGGAGAATAAGATGGACGATCTTAGAGCCAGGATAAGTTTTCAACGGGACATGAGAGACTGCAACATCTATTGTCTGTCCGAAACATGGCTCACGCCAGCGGTCCCGGATACAGCCGTGACGCCGTCCGAGAACTTCTCTGTTTTTCGGATGGACAGAACAGCCGAGACCGGGAAATCTAAAGGCGGTGGAGTGTGTTTCATGATAAACAAGAAATGGTGCGATCCTAGGAACATCTCCATTCTTTCGCGATCCTGCTCGCCTCACTTGGAACATTTAACTCTCATGTGCCGGCCTTTCTACCTGCCGAGGGAGTTTTCCTCGGTCATCTCCACTGCCGTTTATATTCCACCACAAGCAGACACGGGGCTGGCTTTATCTGCCCTCCATGATGTGACCAGCGGCTTCATAAACAAACACCCCGACGCTGCTTTCATCGTCGCGGGTGATTTTAACAAAGCAAACCTAAAGAAAGTATTGCCAAACTTTCACCAGCATGTCTCCTGTCCCACACGAGGAGCAAACACACTGGATCATTGCTACTCTCCGTTTAAGAACGCCTACAAAGCTCGTTCACAGCCAGCTTTTGGCAAATCGGACCATGCCGCCATTTTCCTCACACCGGAATATAAACAAAGGCTCGTTCAAGAGCCCCCGGTGAGGAGGGAAGTCAAACGCTGGTCATCCCATTCAGTGATCACGCTACAGGCAGCTCTTGATGACGTCGACTGGGACATGTTCCGCGCGAGTTCTGAAGACGTCAGCGAGTTCACAGATGTGGCGCTCTGCTTTATTAACACACTGACAGAGCAAGCCACACAAACAATAACTATAACGTCCTTCCCTAATCAGAAACCGTGGGTGGACAGTTCAATTCGCACTGCAGTAAACTCGCGCACCACCGCTTACAATGCCGGTCTCCTAACGGGGGATATGAGGGAGTACAAAGCTTCATGTTACGCCCTCCGGCGCTGGTGAACGAGTTAAACTCTTTCTACGCTCGCTTTGATGGTAATCGCGGCAGCGCGACTCCGGCGAGTGACGCGTCAGAGAGAGTCCCTCAGAGCAGCAACGGTCACGTGATCTCTGTCTCGGAGGACGAGGTTCGGAGGGCACTCAAACGTGTGGATGTCAGGAAAGCTGCTGGGCCGGATGGTATTTCAGGTCGTGTTCTGCGGTCCTGTGCTGATCAGCTCGCAGGGCTCTTTACATCCATATTCAACGAGTCCCTTGCTACATCTGTTGTCCCCACCTCCTTCAAACGATCCTCCATCATCCCTGTACCTAAGATCAGTAAACCCTCTTGCCTAAATGACTATCGTCCAGTGGCTCTCACATCTTTAGTCATGAAGGTCTTTGAGAGACTCATTAAAAACAACATTTGCTCCTCCATTCCTGACACTTTGGACCCTCTTCAGTTTGCCTATCGTCCCAATAGATCGACTGAAGATGCCATTTCTCACGTCCTTCACTCCTGCCTCACTCACATCGACAGCAAAAGTGGGAACTATGTCAGGCTGCTATTTATTGACTATAGCTCAGCCTTTAACACCATAGTTCCCATTAAGCTAACACACAAACTCCTGGATCTAGGCCTGAATTCTTCTCTCTGCCTCTGGATTGAAGATTTCCTCACTGGCAGACCCCAGGCGGTGAGAGTAGGCCAGTTCACCTCCACCTCCATCACCCTGAGTGTTGGAGCTCCACAGGGCTGTGTGCTGAGTCCCCTGCTCTACTCTCTCTACACCCATGACTGTTTGTCCACACACAGCTCCACCTCGATCATCAAGTTTGCTGATGATACTGTTGTCCTGGGTCTCATCTCCAACAACAATGAGACGGCATACTTGGACGAAGTGGAGCAACTGACATCATGGTGCCAGGACAACTGTCTCTCTCTGAATGTTAACAAGACCAAAGAACTGATTGTGGACTTCAGGAAGAGACAGCATCGGTCATACTCCCCTCTCATGATCAGCGGGACACCGGTAGAGAGAGTGAGCAGCTTCAAATACCTGGGTGTGAACATCTCCGAGGATCTGACCTGGACTACACACATCCAGACACAGGTGAAAAAAGCCAGGCAAAGACTGTACCACCTGCGCCAGCTGAGGAAATTCAGGGTTTCACCAGCCATCCTGAAAACTTTCTATCGAGGGGCGATAGAAAGTGTCCTGACTCAGTGCATCACAGCGTGGTACGGGAACAGCACCAGTCACGACTGCAAAGCCCTGCAAAGAGTGGTGCGCTTATCCGAGCGCATCTCAGGCTCAGCTCTCCCGCCTCTGCAGGACATCTACACCAAACGCTGCAGAGGTAGAGCTACTAAAATCATCAGAGACATTAATCACCCTGCAAACTCTCACTTCACCCTGCTGCCATCTGGTAAGCGCTTCCGTAGCCTGATGGCAAAGACTGAAAGACTCAGGAGGAGTTTCTTCCCCCAGGCCATCAGACTCCTGAACTCAGTCACGTGACTTCACTTCACCCCGCACACGCATAAACATACAGTTTTTTAACATTAACATCCACATACTGCCATTGCACTGCACTTTACGTTCCTATTGTTACTGCGTAACAACCTGTAATAAACCTTGCACATTATACTTCTTTATATATACATATTATATATTTTATGTTAACCACTTATTTTTAAGTCTACAGTTTATCTCACTTATCATATCCACATATTTTTTATATTTTTTTTATTTTTTATATTTTTTTTTTATCTTATTTCCTATTTTTATCTTTTACTTGATTTATTTATAATTCTACTTATGTTAATACTTTTTATTCTAATTTTATTCTATTTCTATTTAATTTCTTGTAACTGTTATTTGCACTGTCCATGGAGCGGACCTGTTTACATTTCACTGCCAGTTGTATATTGTGTATATAACTGTGTATGTGACAAATAAAACTCTTGAATCTTGAATCTTGAATCAAGTGGACTTTGACCTCAATAACAAAACTACGTCTGGGAAATAATAAGGTGAAGCTTGAGCCAAAGACTAACAAACAAAGTTCAGACAAGACTAGGGTGACATAATAATCAGGGCTCGCCATTTGCGGGTGTATTTCGGCTGTGGCGTGTAACACAGTCACTCACACTAGCCACTTTGACGGTTGAACTTATTATAGTCTTCTCAAAAGACATCTGTTATAATCGCGTTGCGCATTATAACCAATCACACGTGTTTCTATTGAGTTTATGAATGCAATATCTAATAATCAGAGGCGTTCAGATTAGCTGGAGTTTTGTTCAGAGCGCGCTCTCACTCACTGAAATCTGCACTCAAAGCAGAGATGAACGTGCAATGTAAGCAGGAGATTCATTCATCATACCATGGTTGACTGTTTTTGTTCTATTTCAGCAGCGAAAATAGTTTCAAACAAACACAACAGAACCACAGCGCATCTGATGTGACTGGCATAAAGTTGGCTTGATGTGCGTAATTCGCGAATTTAGGGACCGTCTCTAAAGTTACATACAACATTGATATACACGTTTCTAACTTCAAGAGCATTTGAAGAGAATGACTTAGTCATAAAACTGACTGTAAAGTGTTCATCTAGGTGTCAGGTATGATGCACACCTTTTGGATTTTTGATATTTAATAAAATAAACTGTCAAATCATGTGAAAATATGTATATGCATTATTTCACTAGGATACTGTTTGGTCTCATATACAAAATATGCTAGATTTAAATGCGTCATAGCTGATAGAACACTGATGAGAATATTGCTTGAGAATATATTTACAGAGATAATATTAGAGATTATATTTACACCAAATTATTATTATTTTTCTTTCCAGACATGCAACTATTAGTGTTTCTCTGTCTAGATTAAGGAGCGTTACACATAACCTTATCAGAGCTAAATAGGCCTATTTGAAGACCTGTCATGGTATACATTTCATGTAGACTTGATTTGGGTGTGTACAATGCTCATATACATATTACCAACAACAAAATTAGTTTTCTGTTCTTTTTGAACACTTTCATCTCATTTGAACAAAACCGTGATAATATTGATAACCGTGATAATTTGGGTCACTATAATCGTGATGTGAAATTTCCATACCGTTTTATCCCTAGTCAGAGATTGCAGATTCTACCTGATCTAAAAAGCTTTTGCATCCATCTAAAAAACACTATGAACAGAAGTACATTAAAACGTAGATAAATCGTCTCGTCAACTTACAAGTCTCCTCGCCTTCCATTGTTAATTGCGCTCATTTCTGTTGCGTGTCCTCAAACTGGCAACCCGCGTGAGTGTCGAGTCTGAGGAGGAGGGGGCGAGGAAAACAATTTGAATTTGGACTGCAGTACCCATTTCAACCCCTAGCTTTCATTCTTACATACAGCACCTTTAATCTACAAAGGTCATATTTTATCGGTTTGCAATTAAATGCGATGAGATAATCGAGTGATGAGATACACGAGCAAAGGATTTAAACCGATTCTTTTTAGTTAATCAAAAACATACAGCGTGATCAGTATAGTCCGATTCATGAACAAATGACTCTTATGAGTTGGTCCTTGTATTAAATCATTCAGAACATCTCACAAACCTTCTGTACTCTTTCACAGAAGTTTATGTAAAAAATGTAAAAAAAAAAAAAATTGTAAAAAGTGCTCCTGAGTTATAATTATGAGTTTTTTTGGGTTGTGTTTATTATATTTGTTACATTTGGGCATTGTTGATCATTTTCCAACTTAATATTTTCATAATGTCCCATATAAGAAGATTTAATGTATGATTTAGAGCTGAGAAAATTTATTTTTAATATGCGAGCATTTATACAGAAATATTCCCAAATGAATCAGAATCTAATTGGAATTGAATTGGAAAATCTGTATCCATACCCAGTCCTTCAGATTTAAAAAAAATTACATCTGAGAGGACAGGGTTATAAAAAGGAGGAAAAAACAAGGAAATTACATTGCTCGTGCCATACAGTTCAGCTGCAAACCCTTACCAAGTGTAAATGAGTCCCCTGAGAGTAAATATCTCACTCTAGCAGCTCTGCTTCCATTACTGTTATTAGAACTCTATGAGTACATGTTAGCCATACAGAGAAAGGACCGTGAGGATCGAGCAATGCCTTGTTAACAATGAAATTTAAGAGTAGAGAACACCCTAGAGACTTGCAAATTATATGATGCATGCCAGTGAATTTAATTACCAAGTCTAGAAACATTATACTGCCAAATCTACAGATTTGACAGACAGAGTCCTTTTTGTGTCAGGAACATGTCTCTAGCAAAGGGCACTTGGGCTAAATTGTTAAGTGCAAATATTCTGGTCAGTTGAGGACAGTGGATCTGCCCTTTATAGATTCTTTCCTGGATGCCTCGAAGGAATAATGCAGCATTCCGGTGATAACAAGGGGAGGTTAACGATTAAAGTGTGGTCAATTGTGCAGTCACCATCTGTGTCTAACTAGGCATGCAGCCTCTGTTATCATTGTGAGAAATCAGTGTGTGTGTGTTTAGACAGACTAGGTAAAGGGAGATTACCGAAGGTAGGGGGCAGCAACGCTTCAGTAGATGTAAATAGTCCAAGACACCTGCTTTGTTTTTTATACACACTGCTACACATGCACATACAGACAACCCCACACACATGCTGCCAAGAGAGCTGTGTTGACACCATAAAGCCAGAGAACAGGTTTAAACAACCACCAGTGATGCTGTTAATCACAGTCAATCTCCTGTGCACCACGCTTCACTAAGCCCGAAGAACGTCTAGTGTCCTCAGTCCCTCGGCACCCGTAACATCTGCCTACTCCCTCCATGTAGCACTCATGAAAAGCACACAGTACATACTCCTCACCCCACTCTATAATAGCAACCTTTGTTCATTCTTCCTCAAAATGTAGAATTACTAAAGGATTTGTGGAAACATCCTTTCAGCCAAGGTTGATTCACCCTGACAGTGTGCTCTGGAGAATCTCTTATTTCCATTACAGTTGCAGCCTTACTTTGTATTTGCATAAATATGAGGGGTTGAAAATCTGGGATATTTAAACTAGGTAAGTTTCAGGATTGAAATAAATTGAAAGTTGAATGAAGATGTAAATGCTGAAAATGAATAATAAATATTGCACTATTTATAGGCCACTAATCAAAAAATCAGTCAGCAAATTAATTTGTAACTCTTAAGACCCCAAAATCGAAGAACAAACTGATATGATGTCATTGCGAACAAAATAGGCCAAAATGAACTTCGTTTAGAGTTCAAAACAGCTTGCCAAATAAAATTTTCCAGAAAAGCACCTTTGTACTACCATTGGTCCGTGGCAATTAGGTAGGCGTGTGCTGAAGCTCCGCCTTCTTTAATGTGGAAATCTATTTTGGTTAAAAAAAAATGTGTTCAGTCCATCAAGGTTAGACAGCCACAAGAGAAAACATGAACACACTGGAGAGCTGCTTTTTAGTAGAAAATTAAGATGTATTTCTGATGAAACAAGACACTGACACTGTTTTTCATGTTTCATACTGTAAAGCTGCTTGATTTTAAGCAAACTATTGTATAAAGTGCTATATAAATAAACTTGACGTGACTTTACTGGAGTGCCGAATTGCAGAGCTTGTGCAGACAGATCCACGTTGCTATGATCAGATGCTTTTCTTAAGAACATACCAAAATGTAAATTGCATTTTTCGCCAAATTCTAATGCTGATAATCTTCAGATCCACAGCTAAAGTCATATTTGAACCTGTTTGTATTATAAATGCGATCAGATAACCACAAAAATAATGGCCAGGAAGCACAGCTTTTTATTGAGCTGTCCTTACAATCTGCATGCAATAAGACAACGCAACCAGGAGAGATTCACAAACAAATTATTATTTTTGTTAGTGAATCAAAACTGTGTGAATAGTGTAATCCAATTAATGGGCAAATCATTCTTTTAAAACATTATTTTTAGTGAACCAAAAACACAGCACGACCAGTGTAGTCCGTTTCACGAACAAATTTTGTTGTTGTTAAAGGTAGGGTAGGTAAGAATGATCTAAAACACTTTTGTCCAAATTTGTTTAAACTTTCTTTATATGTCAATACATAATTAAAATGTAAGTACTCTGAAAAAGAGAGTATAAATATCGAGTGACTCTAGACTTTTTAATCTGCAATAAACACCGCTCATTATTTTCGTTCGGGCCGAAACAAATGATTGGCTTGGGCGACTGTCACTCTCTCTCGCTACCATGGCTACCACCGCTTTTGCTCCAGGATCTGCCCACATGCGCGCACCCCAGTGTTGCCAAGTCGGCTACTTCAACACTGTTGCCGCGGGCTGTTTTTCATGACCGTGGGTTGAAGCGACCCCAATTATGTGATATTTTGCCCCGGGATTTGCGAATTTTAGCAGGCAGCCCTACCAAAAAGACACATATTTTACCCCCCAAACGCGATTTTTACCGGAGAAACACGATTGGGCTTGTTTTGGGCTAGTTTTGAGTAGCAATTGGGCGGATTTTGTTGTGAAAACATGGCAACCCTGGCGCAGCCGTTTGATTTGAGTTCAAGAGGCTGTATTTCAGCTGGACAGGTAATCTTTCATTTTGATTATACATTTTTTTGGTTTATGTTTTCATGAAGCATGTCTCACTAACACACGTAGCTGCCTAATATAACTAACATAACATTACTTAGCATAAAGTTACAATGTTATACACTTAGCGAACCATTAGTAGAGATGATAAATACTCAATATGCCTAGCTCAAGTTGATCGCTGTCGTGTTGAATTTCGCAACATGTAACTTTAGATAACAAAATGCATGTGTAAAAGCTAGTACACCGCATCCAGGAACTTTTTTTAGAACTAAGTTAGCTTTAGCCACTACCCTCTGTCTAAACTCTTTTATCATGTTCACCGGGAACTTTACCTGCACGTTTATTTCGGCCCTTGGTTTGTTTTTATATACTCTACCAATGTTTATGTTGATGTTTTTATCTTGTATCTGTGTGTGTCGTAGACACTGTGTTGTGTGTGTATTTTAAACTTTACCAGTATCGTTATTCTAGCTTGATAGTGAGTACTAAAAGACATCTTATTTGTTTATATTCATAATGATAAAGTAAGATTTTTTATTACATGTGATTCTGACATGATGTCCCTACATGCACTTCTTCTCCGCTCGCCTCAGGTTAATAATGCGTCTTTCAGCTGAGCTGATCGTGGTCGGCGTAGCGCGTTCATGTGTTTTGGGGGCGTGGCTTTGGAAAGAGCCCAGAAGGGAGAAGGTGGAGTGAATGGAAATAATAAGCTGTCTTTAAAACAGTCGTGAGAGGTCTACAGACACTACATTTGTATACTTTCTTTTTCTGAGTACTTACATTTTAATTATGTATTGATATATAAAGAAAGTTTAAACAAATTTGGAAAAAAAGTTTTTTAACCAAATTCTACCTACCCTACCTTTAATTTTACATATTGTTTTAATAATAATAGATTTACACAAGAAATGCAACTTAAAGTTTACTTCAGTTGTTATAGAGGGTGTTTATTTTATTTGTTAAACAATTAGCGATTACTTAGCCTAGAAATCTAGACGCACCCTTGCGGCAGCAAATCTAATCTGCCGTGAGTGTAGTCTAGCAACTCTTGGTAGACCTGCGAGCTGGAAAAACCAAACTCTGGTCAGGCAAATCACATCGTGTATAGAATCGGTGGGCGGGCTTAACATAATGACGGCACGTCACGGCAGATTTGCAGCGGTTCCACATGCTACTTGTAAACAAAGAAGCTGATGAACAGTGGTCTTTCGAATCGGCTTTGGCCGCGATTCTGGAAGACTTGGAGTTAAGCTTTTCTTTGAGAAAAGGACAAAGAACGGCACTGAAGTCATTCTTAAGAAAAGAAGATGTGTTCGGAGTTTTGCCGACCGGATATTAAGTTTAAAGGGGTCATATAATGCCATTTTTGTACAAGTTAATATGATTCTTTAGTGTCTAAATGAAAAGTTTGTAATATACTTTCATTAAAAATTCTCATTAGTATTGTAAGAAAACACTAATTTTACCTGGTCAAAAACAGCTCTGTTTTCAGCAAGACATTTCAATGCTTGTGACTTTAAATGATAATGAGCTTTGCTCACCCCGCCCCTCTGCTCTGTGGGGCGTTCGGTTCGACAGCACCACAACACACGTGGAGTGTTGCCTTGACAACAGTTGAGGGTATATTTTCGAGAAATAATGGCAACGGGAGACTCTCAGGACACATCTGAGCAACCTTATCATTTTGAACCGGAGTCACACCAGGAACAAGATGACGAACCCAACGAAGTTCAAACAGGACGTTTCTGAATGGTTGGTTAACGTCATGTCACTTTGATCTATCTTTGTACTGGCAGAGTAGTAGTGAGATACGAATGCTATGTGTTTACTGATGTATACGTTAGTTCACTGACTGATTGATGTTATGTTATAAGATTTTTTTTTTTGACATTACTTCTTAATCAGTAACAGACACCGTTATAAACCATCTAAGTTACAAAAGTAAGCTTAGTGTAGTGTTAACTTTAACTTTATCACCCGCGTACACAGTTTGTAATAACAACCATAACGCGTTGTTCATTATAAACATGGGATTATGAATTATATTGAGAACGTCATACACAGAAAGCATGCCGTAATGTAACTTACCCTGTAAACTTTAGCCTCATTCATCGTGAAGCGTGCAAGCGATTCGCAAAGATTAATATAAAGGTTTAAAAAACGTTACACTCACATCTTCTGAAGGTGCAGCAGGAACACGATCCTTTTTTCAAGAGCAGCTTATTAGCAAAACCTACTTTATACTGACCCTCGTTTATAAAGCAGTCTGCTGAGAAATGATTCGCGCAAACATTGACGTTGATCGGGGGAATATTCCCTTCGAAAACAAAACTCAGCAGCCACTATGTCTTCAGCGGTTCGGATTTAGGAACATCAAAATGACTGCTGTGTTTGTTATTACACCCAAGAACAGAACACCACAATCGCTTAGACGCCATTCTGCTCCAGCGTATCAACAATGGCGGACTGATGACAGCTCGCTCAGGGCGGGTCTGTGTTGAAACGCTGCTATCAATCAACAATCGTGGGAGGGGTGTCCGACCGTGTAACGTCACACGGTCAGACGGCTCGATTTGAGCCAGGGGAAAACATATAAGGAGATAAAAAAAAAACACTGGATGGATTTTTATCATTATAGGATGGTTGTGTATAGGCACTGCCAACACACTTTTCCGTATAATCAACTTGTAAAAGTGCATGTACCATTATATGACCCCTTTAATAGTTTAATCTATGAACTAACGTTAGCTCAGCTTCACCTTCTTCTTTGTTCTGGTTGGTTGTGGCTCTCATGTCACCATCCAATTGCGTGCAGAGGGAATTTGAAAGACAACCGTTTATCCTGCCCCTCGGATTGAGCCCTGCTAATGGTGAGTTTCCAGACCCAACATCTTGATGTGGGTCTGGCTAGTCAGGCTAGCGATTACTGCATAGTTTTGCGAAAAATTTTTTTTTTCTAATTTTGGAATGTCCCACGTAGAAGGTTCCTTGTATAATTTAGAGCTTTCAGGAGTTTTTGAGACAGTTTCTGTGAGTAAAATGGATGATTTACACTTACATTTGAGAAATACAAGAAATTTAGCTTAGAAATCTAGACGCACCCTAGCGGCAGCAAATATAATTTGCAGCCAGGGCGTCTAGCAACTCTCCGTTGGCTTGCGAGCTGGAAAAACCAAACTCTGGTCAGGCCAATCACGTCGTGTATAGAATCGGGGGGCGGGCTTACCATAATGACGGCAGAGTTGCGGTGGCTTTTCTTTGAGAAAAGAACAAAGAACGGCACTGAAGTCATTCTTAAAAAAAGAAAGATGTGTTCTGAGTTTTGCCGACCGGATAGGGCAAAAGTTGAATCTATCAGCTAGCTCCGCTTCACCTACTCCATTGCTCTGGTTGGTTGTAGCACTATCCTATTGCGTGCAGAGGGAATTTGAAAGACAACCGTTTATCCCGCCCCTCGGATTGAGCTCTGCCAATGGTGTGTTCCCAGACCTACAAGAAATAAATGTTATATGACAAAAGAATGCAAAATATATATATTTTTTCTTGTGATCCTAGACTGTGGACACATCTAGATAAAATAAAAAAGAAGAAATATTCCAGGGTGTGATTTTAATTATAATGCTAATTGGTTTTTATACCTGTTTGAACTATAAAAGGATGGAAATTAAGTCACCTAAAGGATGGTGAGAAAATTCTTGGAGTTTATTTTATTATGCAGAGTCAGAATATATATGCAATGGGATCATACAGTCTTGAGGGATTATGCATGAACATTATGAAATTAATGAGCAGAAGGTGATCTGTTCCTGTAACAATAAGAGGAAGCCCAGCGGCCTTCAGTGAGAGCTGAGCCAATGGGAATCAAGCAGTGAAAATGACTCTTAGCTGCGGCAGGAGAAGAAATCAGGAGGATGTGCTCACAGCACATAGATTTTCTTCTCTCTTCTTTCATTCCTCTGATTAGCCCTGCTCAGTAATATAGGCAAGCACTCAGTGGTGCCTATCAGCAAACATCTCAGCTGTCTCTCTCACTGTTTCTTTCCTTCATATCCAGACTCACACCTCAGGGCATGTTCAGATCAGCGTTAAAACAACCAGAAGAGAAAATGATTCCCTTATGTTGTTCTATTGTCTGCTGTTGACACCTTTGAATTCGATTTTTGGCTTCTATGCAGAGAAAAATCAGTCTTGACAGGCGAATTGAACCATAATATATCTGGCTCATAATGCTATGAGGTGGGCCTCGCATAGTGGGCCCCAACGCACCTCATGGGATGTATGTCCTGTGCGCCAATGGGCACATTCTGATTTCATTGTAACTTTAAAAGAGCTGATATGTATATGCTGCAGGCACCAAAGACAATTTGAATTGCACAAGACAAACCTCAACAGAGCGTGTCCTGAAACCTGCAGAAATTCCATTTAAAAGATTTGACCTCGCTGAAAGTCACTGTATAATTTGCACACTGACTATTACCACTTAGGACATTCTGGGAAATGTCATCTTGAAACACTTCCCATTTTTAAAAGGGGGGGGGGGGGGGGGGTAACCCCACATCATTAAGGGGGTTACCTTAATGCTATTTCATGCATTCTGACTTATTTACACTCTTAAAGAGTTTGATTCTCATGCTAAACATGGCCAAATTTTCAAAACACGAGTTGGACATATGACATATGAGTATTTCTGCGGCAAATACACTCCTTCAGGTTTTGAACAAGTTTATGAAAGTTTTTTTTCCCGAGTATGGCCCTGTATGACGTCATAAAGGGCGGAATTCCTTGTATGGGCACTTCTCCCTGAGGAGCGTGTGTGCACATCAACCAGAGCGAGAGTAAGAAGGCGCCCATAAACGAGCTTTGTTCGGGTAATGGAAGCCGTCACCCAGCATTAGCTGCAGTTTGCTTTTCGGGGGCAGCAACAGAGTTCTGCAAGTGTGTTTGTTTATTCCCGGTCAAACCGCAGGCAGTGAGTGAAACCGCATCAAATGTTTTGTTGGCAATCAGCGCATTCTTGCATATAATGTAAACAACATGAACGTATAGTGAATCAAAAGTTATCCAGGGATAATCCCAAGATGTATTTTGTGTGTGTGTGTGCTCATGACTCTTCAGCCTCACCCACTGCAAGCCTCCACAAGCTGGTCTTTTTTGGAAAGAATTGGTAAAGCGTATCTGTCTTTTAGTTGTAAGCACAGGTAGGAATACCTACAAGGCATTTCTGACACACCTCCGACGGTGGCATTTGGGCTGGCTGCAAAGTCGTCAGCCGGGAACCACCCTCCGTTGATGTTTCGCTCCTTTAATCCAGGAACATCTCCGGGTGGTGGAGCAACGGCAGGGACGTCTCACTACCGCCCCCCGCAGCCAGCCTCAGGATCCTTCTCTCCCCCACACCTTGTCCTTTCTCCAGAGCCAGAAGCTCCGTTGCTCTGCCGTCTCTGCTATCTCTTTTAGTGTCTTTGACAACCTGACACTTCTGACACCTAGAGACTTCAGGAGCCGTTGCATGGAGGTTCCAGTAAAGCCTCGACAGCCGACTTCGACTGGGTACGTGACAGCATATCACCCTGCCTCTGTGCATGCAGCTGATAGGTCTGCATACTTCTCTTTTTCCTCTCAAAAGCAGACTCTAGGCCGTCTTCTTCCCATGGCACAGTCAGGTCAACCATGATAACCGTTCTTGTGATGGTTGACCAGAGCACAATGTCTGGCTGGAAGGAGGTTGCGGTGATCCGCTGTGGGAACTTCAGTTGGAGATCAAGATCAGCTCTCAGTTCCCAGTTGCTTCCGAGGAACAACAAGGACCTGTCCTTTGAGGTGCTGCTTAGCGCCTCACCCCCTTGCCTCACAAACTGGATCAGCCCGTGAGTTGCTGCTGGGCTGGCCCTGTTGGCTTCTAATCTGTGTGCCACGATGACTTCAGCTACTTTTACCTGGTCGTGACGCCAAACATAACGTCCTTGGTTCAGTGCTGTTAAGCTGGGGTTCTGATGGCCACAAAGCTGGCAGATCTCCTCTGAGCCATACCAAAGGTGCAGATTTTGGAGGCTTGGTAAGGTATCGTACGTGGCCCTGATTAGGAAGCTCAGCCTTGCCTGAAACATCCTCCACGAATAAGCCCACGTCACAGCCCTGTCGATGACAGCCTCCCAGGTTGTCCATCTCCCTTGTTGGCATTGGCTCACGGCTTTGATTTTGTAGCCCTCCTCTTCCTCCACAACTTCAGAGATCACCAGTTTTTTTCTCTCTACCTTTGAGGCTTTGGACCACATCTTAGGTGGTGTTCCCCAACAAAAGCCTGCCCTGCCATATTGCACCAATCCGACAACCTCCTGGTGTTTCAGGCGGGTAATGGCCTGGTGTACTGACTGTGGCCTTGGTGTTTTGCACTGCCGGATCCGGTGAGTCTTTCAGCTCGAATACCAGCCACACCATCTCCAGCTTGTAGCCCAAGCTGATGGATTTCATTGGGAGCCTCAAGGTGTTTCTTCCAAACAGGGCTACATTTGACAAACATCGGGGAAGGCCCAGCCACTTCCGGATATAGTGATAAAACTAAAGACTCTTCGGAGATATGAAAGATGCAATACTACTCTATAGGTACTCAGGACTAACATGAGATTATTACCCTTTAACATCTCGTGAAAGGAGTCTCCCTAAAAGTACTTTTTGTTGTGTTTTCAAACTGTGTAAACTGTGCTAGCAGACAGAGTCTATATTCTTGCTGAATTATGAAAGATTTTCTCCTTCAGTAATTGGTGGAGAGAGCAGTTTTATTTTGCTTTCTGCTTAATGACAGCCGATGGCCTGAGGCACAAGGGAGAGAAGTTCCATTTCACAGACACCTGCAGAGACAAACATTTTGTGTCTAAGAGAGACACTGCGTATGAACTCCCATACTCACCCTCTAATGAGAACAGCCTTTTTTGCTGTTTTAATTGCAGAATATGTATGCAGACTATTTTTCTGAAGTTCATGAATATGATATGAGCACATTTATTGATGTAGGAACACTTTTAGCTGGTGCAAAGTAAGCTGAATTTGTAAAGCAATCAAGCATTTTTTGGAGGAAAATTGAACAGGTTGTACAAAACTATCAGTGCAAATGAAACGCAAAATGGTCTAGCAGATTATGCAAATTTAAAAGTGAAAATTAAAAACTCTATGCAGTACAGTTTCTTTTTTACAGACTTCAATTCTGTTCTGCTTGTTGCCATAACAATTCAAAAGTTTGGGGTCTGTATGCTTTTGTAATGTTTTTGAAAGTATCTTATGCTTACCGAGGCAGCATTTATTGAATCAATAATATGGAGAAAAAAAAAATATATCTGTTTTCTATTTAAATATATTTTAAAATGTAATTTATTCCTGTGAAGGCAAAGCTGAATTTCCAGCATCATTACTCCAGGCTTCAGTGTCACATGATCCTTTAGAAATCACGTTGATTTGCTACTCAAGAAACATTTCTTATTATCATCAATTGTGCTGCTTTAATATTTTTGTGGAAACAGTGATACATACTGTATATTTTCACTGTTTCACCTGAAAATACATCACATTGCGGAATTAAAATGGGTTTAAACTAAAGCAGCAATTCACATGGTCTTTGAGAATAGTGACCATCAAGGTCACATCCCTGACCGTGAGTTCATTTATTATCCTCATCATCAGCAGTTAGAGTGGCTGTGCTGCATTCCAGTGGAGGTTCAGTAAAAGGGTTTGACACCAAATTAATGCACCAAAGAATTGTTCTGAAGTAAGTTTATGAAGTGTTACTCTAGCTTGTATATCATGTGCATCTCAGTGGTAGTGGGTGAAGAACAAAGATTCAGTTTCAGGATGGGAATTACTGGTGAGGGAATGAAGTTAATTCATGGCATGGAAAATGGCTACAGTTTCCATGGCTTTCCTCCCCGTTAGATTCATATTATTTTTTTTAGTAAATGGCTTATCTTAAAATGTCAAAATCTGCCATAATTTTAAGAATTATTTATAATAACAACAATTATTTATAATTAAAAAGTTCAATACAAACTGGGTTACACTTTATTTAAAGGTGCCGTTGTTACAGTGTAATTAGTACTGAGTAGCCTAATATTAATTAACAACATGTACTTAATTTAGGGTTAGGTTGCGATTAGGTTTTGGTTGAGGGTTAGTTGCATGTAACTATGCATAATTTACTGTTGTTACTATGGTAAGTACATGTGACATGTAACAATGACACTGTAAAATAAAGTGTTACTGTGCAAACTGTTAACTTTAAATAGTTTTTCATTTATTATTATTATTATTATTATCTGTGTCATATATGAAAAAATACATGCCATGGAAAGCAACTTGCTAGTTCTCTTAAACTACTGACTTGATATGAACATGTGTTCAACATAGAAACAAAAAAATATACTCATGAAATAATCAAAAGGCTGATTATAGTTGGAGAACAAACACTGACATCATTATTTACTAAACATGACAACAAAATCACAAACAGCAAGTCCTTGGTCAAACATAGAAACATAATTCTTCTTGCCCAAGGATGCTGGAGTGGATGGGACTGATCCACAAATTATTTCTTCAGTGGATAAACTAACAAAAATGCATTCATCCAATTCATATGCTATGCTTTTTTGATATGACACAAAAATCAGAGTATCCTAACAGAAAAGCCTTTTGTTGTATTCCTGAAAGTTGTACTTTGCTAGAGCTTCAGAATAGTGTAAGTAAACAAAACGCTACATCAATCAAGTATATATTTTGTTGTTTTTTCCCCAACATGATTTGCGTGATCTAAGAATGATTTTTACAGCGTGAAAATAGGCTACTGGGCATGTATGATGATCGGCACAGTCGTGTGTGTGTGTGTGGGTCTGTTACAAGTAGCAACAAGGTTGATTGATCCTCAGAGGAATTCTGGTAATTATAAAACGCAGAGATGACTCGCGTTAATTAACAATCCAATTACGCTTCCTTACATTTTATTTTTTCTTCACCCAAATTGTAATCTTCCAATCTCCATCTCTTTCTCATTTAAATCATGTCATCTTGTAACGAGGTGTAATCATTGTGATAATACACGGGCCGGCCAATTAATATGCGTCAGTATTATTACTTCTCAGCTCGAGACCCCCTTAACACACACCTACCCCTCTGATTGCATAAGCTCTCTGAGCTCAGAAAACAGATACGGCTGTTATGTGAGATGACCAACTAAACTGAACTGAAACAGGACTTCCCTTACCTCACATCTCTTCCGCTCTCCCTCCCTCCCATCATTTCTCCTTTATCGTTATCTCGCTTTTCTTATCAAACACAAAGTCTGCAGCAGCGATGAGGAACATCGTCTGCGCGCGCGCGCGCGCCAACTGTCTGTGTTCTTGAGTGTGTGTTTTGTGTGTGTGTGTGTGTGTGTGTGTGTGCAGTGCGCGCACACACGTGCCTTTCTCAGTGAAGTGAGAAATCAAGAGGGACACATCTCTTAAGCCTCCTTGTGGTGGGATTTCAATTTGACGCAAAACGTAGCGCGCATCTTCGCTCTCACACACTCTCCTTGCATGTGTGTGAGTGCGCGCGTGTGTGCGCGTGAGCGTGTCCGCTCGCTGCAGCTCCGGCGTTGGGCAAACCCTCTCACTGCTGCACTTCAGCCAATGTGGAACAACTCGTCTGCAGCCGACCGCCTCGCATGGCTCCTAATGAAGCGGATATGCCCCAGTGCCACGGGAGACTGACGCCTTCACTGTCTTCCTCTCCTCCGCAAATGGTCCTCTTAGGGTGAGTGTGCCCTCCGTCCAGCTCCGTTTTCACATCAAGTGCTAGAGCAGGAAGGTCTGTTTGTGCATTGCAATGTGCTTCGTTGAAATACGGCTGGTTGACGTTTACTTACTGTACTGGTGCTGAGTAAGTGACTGAGTGAGCTTGGTTTCAATTACACTTCATCTGTGGAGGATGATAATTAATTTCACTTCTTTCCTGTCCCTTGGAGACGATGGAGCTTGTGAGGTTTGAGATTTATGTGGTTTGTTGGAGCTATTTTATATAGTTGGTTCTGTCATGCAACTGTCAAGATGTTTAGTTCCAGTCTTTCTACAGCCTAAAATATTGTAAAAGCCATAATAAAACTCACAATAGTTCCTGAATGCTGCAATAGCAGTATTTGTAGGTGTAAAGACAATTTGATGAATGTGGGATTATGTCCTTCGTGGATGAGGGCTTTTTCTCTCCCACGCCTCAGCAGGCTCAGAACAGTGTTTGCGATTGGATGATGTGATTTTTTCCCCCGTTGATGAATAAGGTGCATCTTCAGTTAAACTTATTTATTTTAATGGTGCAGTCGTGTTTGTCACTATTATGGGTTGTTAAATAAGCATTTATTGGAAGCTAGTTTGTAGGCGTGACAAGTAATCGTTTAGAGAACTTTTTATGTAAGGTATAAACCTGTCAGCAAAACATGAGAGGATGTGCCTTTGAATCATGGCATTCTTACCATATGATATTGTGCTACATTGTGTCTGTGTGTGTGTGTGTGTGTGTGTGTGTGTGTGTGTGTGTGTGTGTGTGTGTGTGTGTGTGTGTGTGTGTGTGTGAGAGTGTGTGAGAGAGAGATTTCCACTTGGACCACCCTGCATGATGGAATGACACTTGCTATCTTCACTGTGATTCAGAATCTCATTTTCTTCAGATATGACTTTTTTCGTCATTTATACACATGCCAGAATGGAAAATTCTCCAGCGTATTACTTTTTACCCTTTTGAGTAAAATGTTTCCATCATTCTTTCATTATCTTTTCCTTGCAGGAAGATTAGATTTAGTTTTTTTTTTGTACAGATTTACCTTTTGAGACTTCATCCTTGGGTCTGAAACTAGACTGAGTGAGGTATATTACATCCTTCCATCTCATTTTCGTTCGCCAAGAGTCTTCCCCAGCTCTGCAAAGTCTTAGGCCTCTATTTGAACAGAGGATGAATGCTTTTTGTCACGCTCCAAAGCATCTTTACTCTCTTTCCTTATTTTTCGCTCCTTTTTCAGTTTTTGTTCACTTCTGTAAGTCATGACTGATGGTGGCCCTTTGAAATAAGCTTTAGTGTTTAAATTCAAGAAATGTGTGAACAAAAGATAGTTTAAATGATAAATGACAGTATTTCACTTGTTTTGTTCAGCACACCAAACCTCAGTAATGATTTTCATGGCAACATGTAATGTATTAAACACCTACCTTTCTTTTACGTCCTTCTTTCAGCCCTTTCAGTCCTGACGTCCATTTTACAGTACAGAACATGCGTGTCAAAATACATTGGGGTTTAGTTTTTGTAATTATTATATGTAAAAATTTATGAAAAAACTAGGGCTTTGCGATATTAAAGAAAAATGCGATATGCAATACCTTGTTAAATAATGCAATATTCGATATGCGATACGATATTGCTTTGTGTATAAAATCTATTTATATTATATTAAAACAATTTAAAAACTGAGAATGATACCATTTATGTGTTTCACATTCTTTCCGGGAAAAGAAAGCATCGCTACAACTTCTGAAAGTAACCAGCAGTGTTTTAGCACAAATTAATGTCACAAATCTGACAATATAATTTTAACATCAATGCAAACAAACAAAAAATGTAATGCCAATATTTAAATACCAAAAACTCTAAAACGTAACATCAAGAACATCCAGGTAAACAAAGACACCTGAACTAGGGGTGGACGATATTTTTGTTATTTTAATTTATCTTTGTTATTAAAAATAAGAACTAAAATCAGTAGTCTTCACATGAATTAAATATACACTGATACACAATAAAGCTACAAAGCAGCCATTTTGACATAACTGTGTGTATTTGACAGTTTGAGTGTGTAACAAGGCACGAAACAGAACTGAAGGGATCACACCCTTTCAGAGAGGCGGCTTGTGCACACGTTTCGGTGTGTGTGTCAGACAGCAGAGGAGTTGTTTTTTGCAAGTTATTGTGTTTAATAACTCTTTTCAACGTCAAGCAAGTCACATGAGTAACAGACGTGTGCCCATTTTATTCTCTGCTATATGCGTCAACCTAAAATGTACACTTTTCACAATGTTGAAGTAGCATATTAAAATCATTCAGATATTGCGTGCCGTTGCTATATGCATATCGCGATATGTACATTTGCGAATTTTCGATAAACTTTTCGATAAAAAATAAGAACATGTGAGATGTTGATCATGACTACAGACGTTCTTGCTTCACTCAAGATGTTCTTTAGATCATTCTTAAATCATGCTGAAGAACACGATCTTCAGGTTTTACACAGACTTGTGGAGTTCATGCAGCTTGAGTGCTGCTGTCAGTAAAGCAAAATGTAAAATAATTCTTAAATTATGTTTATAGCCATTATGATAATACTAAATAGAGTAATTTGTGAATTCAGTGTATATCATTTTGAATAAAAAAATTGTGAATGATTGTGATTTATGCAGCAAGGGGGTTATTTTTTTCTTCCTGTCATACACCAACCACTTACAGTGGTTTAATGACACCCCAGTGTATCACAAATCCAATAGGGGATTCCTCCATTTTCAGTGACTTTAATACTTTAGCTTGTTAGTGGGATTAGCACCACATTTCTCAATCACAGCCCCTTGCACAGAGCTGTGGTAATAGCAGTCATTTGATCCCACTGTACTCCTTACATGGCTTGCTGATAAGTCTGTAAATCCAGTGTTACAAACTAGTGCACCTTCTCTGTACCCGCCAGTGGCCAAAGGCAATACGTTGTTTAGTGAAGTCTGACTCAGCACAAAAATCAAAATCAAAAATGTCATAATTTACTTGATATTATTCAGTTTATTGTAGTACAAATTATTTTAAATAATAATAAAAAAACACATTTCCATAAATGTTTACGGTAGCTGTTTTTTTCTCCCATTTACGAAAAAAAAAGAAGCAAAATTCCTTAACAAATAACATCATTTCAATTATGAAAACTCTCAGAGTGAATTATTTAACCAGCATTTATTGGCATGGTGCATGGAATGTATGTACGCTTGATTTTGGCGGACAAGATCTGCTTTGCTGCTGCTACTGAGCAAGCATATTAAAAAAATTCAGCTTAGTTAAAATAACATGCGTAAAGGACATGCTGGTACAACAAGAATGTTTTAACCCCCCCCCCTGCAGGTGCATTTTGAAATATTTTAACTAATCATCTTGTAATGTAGTGTTGTCATGATACTAGAATTTCTATCTTTGATACGATACCAGGAAAAGTATCGATATTCAATATAATTTTAGATACCACAGGGAAAAAACACTGCATATATTGTCAAATAGATTATTTTTTATATTATTTATTTTTTGTCCATCTATTGAAAGTCTAGGCAATCAAAAATTTCTTCTGAAGAGATCACTTTATATGATAAAGCTTTTTTTTCCCCCATATATAAACATTAATTAATTACCATTACAATTATTTCACAAATATTTGCTAACTCAATGTATTTTTTACAATGGGGTAATTTTGTCGCATACATTTGTTGCATAGCTTACACACAGCACAAAGAAGCTTGATTTCAAATGGTACATTGAATTTAAAGGGGTGGTAAACCACGATTTCACTATTCTAACTTTAGCTAGCGTGTAATGTTGCTGCTTGAGCATAAACAACATCTGCAAAGTTACAACGTTCAAAGTTTAAAGCAAAGGGAGATATTTGCTTTTAAAGAAATCAGTTTCTAAGAACTACAGCAAACGGCCAGTAGGCGACTACAGACATTCCTCCAGGGTTGGTGACATCAACAGGCTCAATATTTACATAAACCCCTCCTCCGAGAATATTAAATAAGGGGGGGGTGAGGCCATTTTGTATCGCGGCGCTGTTGTGGTATAGTAGGCTGGAGTGTTGTTGCCGCGATGCCGAGGAAACGCTGTTATTTTCATCCGAATTGCAGGTCTGGGGTACTTGCTCTGTTCAGCCTTCATAGGGACGGGGCGTGCGTTGCAGAGCGTTTAACATACAGCATGTTATATGCACGTGTGTTTGAGTCAGCGGGGAATCAGGCGCGCGCAGGGCTCCCTGCAGCAGGAAAACATCCACCGTCTTCGCGATTTCAATGCCAGATTTGCACAACGTCAGCTGCGTGAAAAAAACACTGCCGGTGCGTGGATGCATGACGCGCGCGCTGCACATTTCACGGAGGACAACACAAACTTCCACAAACTTCGCGAGTTCAATACAGGATATGCACAACGGCTTGTCCTGAAAGCTGGATTTACAAACAGAAGCTGTTCACGGGCCACAACCTGTAAGTCTGATTTATATTTCATCGATGTGTTTTCCTGTAATAGGTTGTAGCAAGGAAGTAAACAGATGACGGCGCTGTTCTGCAAACCAGTCTGTTAAATGCTCATTCATACTTAACGTTATCCGACGAACACCTAACGTTACAAACACTAACGTTAAAATCTCAACAGCGAACCTGGCATTAGTGTAAATGATTCTTTGATTAGAGCTTTTATGTATTGTTTATCTACAGGCATGCTAAACATGGTTCTGTGTGTGATTTGGCTAACTTACTAGTTAAAGCCAGTGCTTAGTGTTTGTTTTGGGTTAGTTCTTGCGACAGATATTTGGCTATAATCGTTCTAAAAATACAAAAGTTAAAGTGCCATTCAGTAGCGATCATTATAGATCCGCAGTCTTTACTCTTGAGGACTGAACAGGTTCTGCTCGATCATCTTCACTAAAATGTTCTGGGTCTGATTCGGGCTCAGATTGGTATGGTTTTATTGACGCCGTTGTTTCTAACACTGACCAAAGCACAGCCTCCGATAAAGGTAAGGGGTGTGACGTTTCCGACATACGTGCACTAGGCGTTTAGCGAATCACAACACACTGGGCCAGCTAACCAATCTGAGCCCATCGCGTATTTTTGAGGGACTGGCTTCATACAACCCGGAAAGCATCAGACCGTTTTACAAGGAGGGACAGAGCAGTGTAGAATAAAGGTCAAATATATGAAAAATAAGGCAATTTTTTTTTAAACGAAGCATGAACACATGTTACAGTGCACCCCACAAACACAGTCAAGCCTTCAAAAGAATGTGTTTTACCACCCCTTTAAAAAGACAGGTAAACCATAATAAAATTAGAACAAATAAACAAATTACTAACAATAGCACAATTAAATACAATAGAATAAAGATACAAATAAAATGGACTGCTTTATTTTTTCAGGTATGTCTAACAGTTAGACTGGGTAAACCCAGCCTGATCTACCCGCGATTTGATTTCGCCCTGCAGCTCAGTCTGGAAACCTGTACATTCATTTCTACTGCTCCTGTTACACTTTTGCGGGAACCAATCACAGACTGGCTTATCCACCTGGCGCCCTATTGGCGGGTTTAACACGATGACAGATAGAGAAGCGATGGGTCGTTGCCCGTTGATAACGCCTCTTGTATTGGTTGATTGGTTGAAGGACTATCCAATTGCGTACAGAGTCATTTCATTTATCCTTGTTTATCACGCCTCTTGTGCAGTCGAAAATACATAGCAGACTCCCCAGACCAATGTTCAATCTTAAATTGAGCTTGGTCTGGTGATAGCCAGACAATCTAACAGTAGTATTCAGGTAAGAAACTGAATAAAAAAAACAAAGTAATCAAATTTAAAATAACATTGGATAATTTTCATTGTAAAAAATTAAATACAGATTAATCAATTTAAGTTACACAAGTTAATCAGTCAAGAGCAGTAAGTGATTGTTTGTCTATTTGTAGTTTGAATAAGAGTGGCACGTTAATTCGGCTACTGTCACTTTAAGACCTGACGCACACATGGATCCAAAATACTGCTCCTGTTACACATTCTTCCTGAACTGTTTATGCCTGTTTACGTTAATACTCACCAAGACGGGCATTTTGACATTATTTTTTAGTGTATTTGACCATTATAAAGCTGGGAAAAGGAGCTCATTTTTGCACTTGTCAGAGGCGGCTTTATTACTGTATGTGTGTGCGCTTCAGATGTGAGTGCGAAATCTGCGGGAACGAGTAGAAAGTAGGAGGCGGTGACTGTGTCAACTCGCTGTCGGTCGGAGAGGTCAGCCTAAAAGCGCAGTTGGTATCGGTGTTTCGATACTGTAGAAAGGAGTGGTATCGTTTCAGATATTTCAGTATCGATACATATCGGAATATCAATATTTTTGACAATACTATTGTAATGAATGTCATTTCAGCTCTACTTTCTGAGTATAAATTATCAAATCCATTGAAAGACCACAATGTACAAGCACTGTAAAAGGTTTTGCCACAAACTCATCTGACTGGCTTCTCTCCTGTATGATTTCACATGAACATTTCAGATCTTACGGTACATGAATTATGAGCTTCCAGAATTTATGACTGAGGCTGTGTGACCTCCTAATTAAACTCCTTTCCACAAAGTGAACATAGAAATAAAAACAGTATAAAGAGAGCAAAACAAAGACCAGAGCTAAGAGGGGAAGGAACTACACAGCCTAGCCTATAAGATATCTTTGATATTTGGAGACGAATCAGGGAGCTTGCGTTTACTTTTGCTTTCGATTCGTGATCACATATTCTCTCTATAGGGAGTGGTGGTGCTGAGTGTGCATTCTACAAGATAACACCGTGTCTACACTGGATGCATATGCGACGCGACAAATCTCGGACAATTAAACTGATGCCTCGTTCTATTTATGACGTACTGACATGTAGGACAAATGCTTTGCAACGGTCACTTTGTCGCATCCAGTGTAGACAACTTCTAGCTGTTGCGGAGCGCCGCATCCTGATTTTAATGGGTCATATTAGCTGCGTCCAAAATCACGTACTATGTGAGTAGGTACCACATTTGAATTAGAACTTACATTACGACCGTTAAAAAAAGTATGTTCTGTATAGTATGAATAAGTGTAGTATTAATGTAATCTGGACGTACTACATCCACCATGTTGTCGTTTTCATGTGACCTACCAGCGCCAGTTGCGTCCATTCATAAATCCTCTCCTGTGGCCTCATGGGATAGTAAAGTGTCTATCATATGCGCACTTCAGAATCTCGCCGGAAGTTGTAGGTCATCCGGGTACTTTTCACCTACTATGAATTTCGAATACTATGAATTGGGACATACTATATAGTAGAGAAGTATTTGATTTCAGATGCAGCGATTGTCTTTTGTCGTGCCGCTCGTGTCCAGTGTAGAAACGGTGTTAGACATTTATCAGACACTCTAACAGGCTCTGCTCTGCCATGGTCCTGTCAATCATCTCAACTTACTCTTGTCACGTGATCAGTGAACTGTGATTCCTGCTGCACTGTGTGTGTTTGTGTGCGTGTGCGATTGCAGCTCGTGTTGGGTGAGCAGAGCAGACGTTTACAATAGTTTACAATTGAAACGACCGTTATCCAACTGAATCTAATTGTTTTTATTTCTATTAAAAAAAGCAAAACAGTGGAGGATTTAATGTAGCGGTGGCATATTTTATGTTAATTTCACCCCCATGCTCCGTCATGGCGATATCACGAGAAATTTTGTCACGTTTTAATCTCGCGAGATCTTGTGGCACGAGATGGTGCATCGTCCATCTTTTGTTAAAGTCTATGGGTTGGCTAATGCCAATCAGCACTCGGTTAGAGTTTCATGAATCATGACTGAACTATGTATTCATAAGCTTTCTGCAGCACAATGAGAAGACAAGCAAATAATCCCTCTGGATTTTTACACAAAACTGTAGTGTTGACAATGTAGTTTGTCAATGTAAAAAGTTATTATAAGAAAAAAATTATCTGTTATCACTAAAAACCTATAATATCGTACATCATAATATTTTTTTCTATCTAATTAGGATATAATTATTATTTAACATTTATTTTGCCGTAATGATCCTGACTTTTTCTGAAGGTTAAACATTCTTCACTGAGAGTGCCAGGCCTAATTTGTACCCCGCTTTTGGAAAGTACCATACATGTTAGACAGCAGTGTGAGGACTTTTGGCCTCCCAGTGAGCAACCTTCCAGTGACTCATAACTTTTCACTGTACCGCAGTGTCAGTGCTTTCGGGTTTCAGACTGTGCAGCCATGTGGTGACAACGGAAAGCAACGGCAGCTCGGGAAAATCATTCGATTGTTTTTCACGTTAAGGTTTGGTGCTACAAGCAGGGCTCAAAGCCCTTCGCAGAATAAAAGACAGAGATTACAGCTCTCCCAATATTAATGACTGTTGCACCACATGCAATTTGGGATTATGATAAAGGGAGGAGGGGGAGAGGATAAAAAGGCAAACATTGGACTGGCTGAGGATATTGTATTATCTGTGCTTTTGGATAAAGCAATACATTTATAAATAGCAAACACACCATGGTTTTCCTAAGGAGACAAATACATTGCTGGAAGTCAATTTACAGGTTCTTTTTGATTGAAGTCAGTAACTCATGCATAATGCTGAATTGTATGATGAATAATGTCAAAGGTAAGATCTGACAAATCAACAGAGACAGGTCAGCCTTCATTTTTACCGTGAGCCCCAATGCTAATCAATGGTCAAGCGTCAAAAAATACGTCACATGGTGACGTCTGTGACATTTCCAACAATATTGTATTACAAAGTGGTCAACCCTTTTTTCAAAGGGACGTAATGAAATATGTCAGTTTAGTGTGTTATCAAAAGAGCAACAGACAAGGACGGCTCAAGACCTCAGCGTGATGCAGAAGGACAGTCAGTCAAGGTGCTGGTTTATCTATGGCAGACAGGGCCTGATTTATGCATAGCCATTCTAGGCACGTGCCTATGATCACGCATCCTAAGAGGGGTTTGATTACAATGAGGAGAAATAAATTCTCTTTTAATTATTATTATTATTATTATTTCACTATAATGGCAAATTTAAATGAACAAAATGTGAAATATCGGGCAGAAACCTTGTATCTTCATATTTCGTCTTTGTTTTTTTTTTGCCCTTTACGTCTGTCTCTGGGTTGCAAATATTTAACCAGTGGGATGAATTAAAATGAGCTTGTGATTAAACCTTGTATCTCCATTGGTTCCTCAAACTGTCGGTCAAACTCATTGCCCTGCTTCTATCATGAACAAACTGTCACAAACAGTTTGGACCGTCTACTTGTTTGCAAGGGTAAATAAATAACTGGTAATTTGAATAAGTACAGTTTTCTTTACTCAAGAAACTCTCTCTATAAAGGTTAATGTTTTATGTTTTTGAAGAGTAGAGAAGACTATGTTTTAAGCAAGGAACACACCAAACCGACGCAGAAGTTGGCTCGCATTGGCTCACGTCAGCAGCGTCTGGGTCCAAAGTTGCCCTGACACACCAAGCAGATGCTCGACATCCGACGGCCAAGTAGCACGTCCGTTCTGCGCCTAAGTAAGAGTAAATAGCATTCTGTACCAGCTGGTGGTAGTAGTCTGTTTTCGTTATTCAAAGCGGGAAACCGGAAGAGCTACACGGATATAAACAAAGCACCTCATAATCTCGCTGATCACTTCTGTTTAGTTTTTTTTTCTCGTGCACTGGTTCGCTAGCTGAACAGCCAATCAGAATGATCAGATGGCCCGACTGACCGACAAGCTGAAAAATAGCCGACGAGGACCAACATCAGCCGAGAAAACTTAGTTGGCTGACGCACAAAAACTGTCTGACGGCCGACTTGGTGTGTTCCAGGCTTTAGTCCAGCATTTGTCATTGAGTCATAGTCAATACTGTCTTAAATGGCCTGTGTGTAGCACTTCATCATTTATAACATGAGATTTTGGACAAATTACAGAAAAACTGAATGTCCATATAGTGTAGTGATTTTACTTTTGCCACCCAGGAATGGCAATTATGTAGTGATTGGTACGTGATTTTTAGATCACACGTCACTTAAGGTGAGGTTATGAGTACATCAGACGACCACTTTCCCCCTCTCTTAGTTTGCGGCACCATATACGAGTTATATAGTACGAGTGTACTATATAAGCAGCAGACACTGCGTCATCCAATTGACAAATTCTTACAGCAGCCCTCCTACTGTCCTATGCACAGTATAAAGTTTGTTTTTTAAACTCTGAGCTCGAGTCGAGCCTCGGGTTCGAACCTCCTTCAAAGACAGCAAGTCATGTTAGTTCACTATTAACCTTTAAGCATGATTGGGCAGGCGAACTTGTGAACTTGGCAGTATGGGAACACTCCCAAAAGGGGGGTGTTCAATCATTTAGAATTAAAATGGAGGGAGGGAGGTGGAGGGAGTCGTGGTTGGTGTGATATTGTTAACTTGTAGAAGCTCTTCTGCATTATCAACACAATGAAGACACAAGTGTAATAAAATAAATTTGATTAACAAAAGATAAACAAAACACAACTACTAAATATATACCATGAATGATAAAGGAATAAAGTGCATGAGACAAATACAATACAAGTAATTAAGTTGAGGCTATGGAAGTGTTACGTCTCCTTATGGAATGATAAACTATTGTTTCTCTGAAGCTAATAAGGTGAAGAACCTTATTATGCATCAAACTAATTAAATGGAAGATTATTTGTTATTAACTAGCATCAGCCATATTACCTCTAATGAAAATTTGAAAATACTCAACAATATACAACAATGCCAAGGTCTCTGGAAAGAGGTTTGGTGATATGTAGTGATATTTACGTTCCACATGGTCGAGTGAGCAGTTAGATGGCGGTGACGTCTTCCACTGGTTGTGCTAGGTTTCAATGCAGTGGGGAAAGGATCCGGAATCCGTTTAAACAGCCTTGAAAACGAAGCTCTGTGGGATGCTGATCTCCTAGAGCACCAAAGGGTCCTAATATCTGGAACATGCAGATGAGGCCATGAAGTAGGTGCAGAAGGGCCTTAACAATCTGTAACATGCAGATGAAATGTGGCATAGAGACTTGTAACATCTTTCTTTTCTTTCTTATTTATTTATATAGCACACATAATACAGCAGGTGTTGCCCAAGGTGCTTCACAAACAATCGGTTAAAACACTTAAGTAAAAATGTACATGCAAACAAACAATACAAGCAAACATTAAGACAGGAGACAGCAATCAGAACATGCTGCATCTGTTATTGTCTCGCTGGACGAAGACTCTGAATGTAGTGTTTGTTAATGTTTCTTTCCTCACAGATTGGAGGCTCAGAATGTGGTCGTATCTGTTGCTCCCTCGCAAGCTGTAGACCTAGCTCATGGAATCTGTCATGGAAAAGTCTCAGAACGATGTATCTGTTATGTCTCCCAATGGGAGACTCAGAACTTGGTTGATCTGTTTCTGTCTCACCTTCAGAGGCTCGAGACTAAGAGTGTCTTTTGAAGGAAATGGGTTTATTCCTTTCTGATGAGGAGGAGATTTCAGTAGCCACGTTTCCACTCTCGGGCCAAAGAAGGGCATGGTAGTGTGTACCAGGGCCAGTCGCGTTTCCACTTTCACTTCTGGTGCTTGATTGGGCCTTGTTGGGGCTTCCTCTGGGCCAACGGCCAGGGTTTTTTGGCCGGCCGAATACCTTGGTCCCAAGCAGAGGTGGACAAAGTACACAACTCCATTACTTGAGTAAAAGTAAAAGTACTACTAGTCAAATCTTACTCCATTACAAGGGAAAGTTGTAAAGATAGATTTTTACTTAAGTAAAAGTAAAAGTAAACACATTATTTTATTATTGTTGCATTGTTGTATGAATGCAAGCTGTTCCATCATGGGGGTTTAAGCCATTCATGCTCCATCTGACATGCTAACATATCTTGAACTCATTTATTTACTTGCTTAAAAGTTACAAAGCTTTTATCAAAGTCAAAATCATACTAGAAAAGAAAGGTTTCTATATTGTGTTTCTTTGACAGGATTATGTAAAACACATTTCTGAAAGGACTTCAGTTTACATTATTAGCCCAACTACGTTTTTGCATGCTAACTAACATAATTGTCGAACGTTACCTATGCGTTAGCGTTGTATCCACAAGGCTATGGCAACTTGGCGGGTAAATCTATAAAAATCATTTGACCAATCATACTTCATACCAGTGTTCATTTTGACAGCAAATTGTGATTTAGTTTTAGTCATAGCCTTTTGACTATAACATTTTAGGCATCTGAATTGTTTTAGTTTTAGTCTAGTTTTAATTAACTTTAATACAATTTTAGTAGATTCAACAGACTAAAATCCAGTACTTGTGGTCTGGCGTCTGAGAGGCAGCTTTCTGTGTGCACTCTTTCAGACTTATCCTTGTCTGCTCTTCTGAATTTTAACTTTTAAGTATGACTATGGTTTCTCGCACTGAGTCTGGGAACTGCTATTTTGCCATCAATTGATTAGTGTTCAAACAATACTTGGAAATCATTGAACTTCATGTGATCCTACAAGAGTGATTACTGATAGGCTGTCTGCAAAAAAACAAAAACAAAAACAATCACGTTTTAAAGAAGAAAACAAACCATCCACTGACTTTCAAAGCGGCTACGACTTTCTACTTCGAGGGCCTTGATAGAAATGTAATGGAGTAAAAAGTATGATATTTGTCTTTCAAATGTAGTGAAGTATAAGTCATAAGTTTCCAGAAAAAATACTACTCAAGGAAAGTACAGATACTCAAAAAGTGTACTTAAGTACAGTACTCAAGTAAATGTACTTAGTTACTGTCCACCTCTGGTCCCAAGCGGCCCAGCTCGGCCTTGAGGAGTGGTTACTAAGAAAGGCAGAGTTTATCTGAGTCTGGAGACGGTAGCACCGTCCACGAATGATTTCATATACCAACTAACATCAGCATTAAAGACTCGTTTTCTTTATAGTTTTTGTTGTGTTTTATGTTTGAATGTCTTTACCTTGCTTTCTTTGGTTTTATTCTATATATTCATTTAGTTTTGTTAAAATTGGGGTCTGACTCTGTTTTACTGTATTTTAGTTGTGTTTATCGCTTTATATTTTTCTTTAGTCTGATCCATTGTACAGCACTTTGGTCAGTCGTGTGGCTGTTTTAGTGCTATATAAATAAATGGAACTTGAACTTGATTAAAGACTTTTAAAATCATTTGAGCTCAAAACTAACTTTTAGACCGTAGCGAGTGTGTAAAATAAATTCTGTTTGTGATCCGATGTGGATTTTGATCACCGTAAAAGGCGAATTTATTAAAAAAAATATTTATATGCTATGCAAAAGACTGCGCGCTAACCAGTACCATAGTAAACATGATAAATACAACCGCTTGAAGAAATCAGACAATAAAATTTAGGCTATCACGATCGTGTATTATTGTATTTTTCAGTACATCTCGTCTCTTAATACCAAACGGTCTGATATCAATATTTAGCTCTGCATATAAAATAAAGCAACTCAAGGTTTTTCGGGAGCTTCCTCTGTTTCTCTGACTGAAAATACAACAGTATTGGAACTATCACTGGAGATAATGCTAAAGCTCCCCAGGTCGTAGTTTTGTTGGAATTTTTTTAGAAATGATCATTCTTTTTTCTAATGTATCACTTATTATTGTAAAAATATTATGCTTAGGTTTTAAATATTTAAGTAAATAACAAAAATGCCAACAAACAGCCGCTTTTATAATGTTTGTTTTGCGATATCTCTAGTTTACAGTGATTTCTTTCTGATTAGTTTTCTGATAAAACTTCCATTTGTTGGTGAAATTATGGGTTTGTGTGACGTTGTTCCAGAGGGGTGGGTGACAGGCGGGTTTGAGTGAAATGCTGCGGAGCTTCTGGCTTCTGACGGTGAAAACGCAGAGTGGCTTTAGGCTTGGTGCTACAGGTCCGAGGCTATTAGCCCAGCCCGGCCTATTAACCCTGGCTCGCACTGGCCCGACAGTGAAAAACCTGAGACACAGTGTGACCTACCATTCTTCCCCTGTGTAACTCATTTGCATACACCACACAGTTAGAAGTCTTTAAAGTGTCTTTAAAGGTCCCATGGCATTTCATTATATGAGGTTTTTCAACATTAATATGATTTCCCCTAGCCTGAATATTGTCCCCAAGTGGTTAGAAATTTTGATGGGTGTAAACCGAGTTCTGGCTGTCTTTCTCTGCCTTTGAGAAAATGACAGCCCAGTCGAGCTGATCTGGAATTTTTACCTCCCTTTCCTCCGCCCAGAGAATTTGGCACGCCCATGCGAGTGCCATATTTGTCCTCGAGAGATCATGGCTTGTGAACGAGTGAATGCTGGCAGTTTCTCAGTGTTTGGATGTACAAATGAAAACAGAAGTCTTTTCTCAGTTCCTTCTGATCTGTGATCAGTTATTTCTGATGTGTAACTAATTATTCAAGTTTACACAGAACTGTATTATTCGTGCACACGCTGCGGCTTCTCTCTCCCGATAGAACGGTGTTTTCGTGTTTTCTATCTTGTGAGTCAGTGTTTTTGTACGTCCTCGTCGCGTCTATCTGTTCTTAAATGTGCATACAGTCGTGAGTTTCTGCTCAACATCGGCAGAGTTACATCTTTAGAGATAAACCTCACGCACGCTGTAGCTCGGGCTGCACTGACCGGTCATCCTTCAACATCACCGACCCCCAGTACTGCATCTAGCCCACAGCGGAGGCGCCTTACGCGGTGTGAGATTAAGCAGAACGGGGGTAAGCGTGAGGGTATCCGGGCTAGCCAGCCTAGCCCCACAATAAACTGGATCACATTCGATTACTGCTGTTGTGTCTTTGTTTGCGCTGTGTACTCAATGTGCGTCACTGACGCTTTTCATATGATAGGAAAATATCTAAAAATAATGCTATAATCAACACTTACTCGTAACTCGTTCATCTTGACAGCTGTACTGGTACATTACATGTTACAAAGGTGGCAGAATAAGGAGGAAGACGGGCTCGGCGTGACTGGGACTCTTTATTGATTTATTTGAACCGGTTCTTTTTAGTGAACCGGTCGAACCAGTTCACCGAATCGGACTGAATCGTTCTAAACTGTTCGCGTCTCGAGTCAGCGCTGATCCATAATTTACTAAAGTTACTAACTTTCTGACATGAGTGACAGCCCCTCCGACTAGAAATAAACTAATAACCTGAAGTATATGCTAGTAACTACAACAGTTCACTGAACTGAGACCTTCTAAGAGAACTGATGAGAAGTGAACTCAGGTCCATCCGTCTCTCTGGCTGCAGCTCGTGCCTCGTAGACCTTGTTAAACCATGCCCCCTCCGCAACAAGATCTGATACTCATTTCAAATGCAAAGATGTCAGCCAATCACAACAGTGGGCGTTTTTACTTATGTCTCACAGCAGACACTCCCCTTGAAACAGGGCATTCAGCCACAGGGCAAACATCAATATAGAAAAAATACCTTTTATTTCTAAATTATGACATTTTATGATGTAAAAATCATACTAACAATATAAGTACACCTCAGGAAACATTATAAAATAATAGAAAAATGCCATGCCATGGGACCTTTAAAGTTTTACCAATGCACTTCTCACTTTCCAAACCACCACCTGAATACCTCTCGCAATATTCTAACAAATTGAGTCCAAACAAGATGGGAAAAGATTGAACTGTCATTTGTACATTAACAGCTGAATTTGTGTAAGATGTTGCATTATAAATAGCTGTCACTGAGAATACTTATTTCTCCGAATAAGTATGACATGGATGTGTGTAGTTTAGATCAGTTTTAAGGTTTCCAAACATAGTTGTGAATTGATGGATCACTGTGATGGATCACTGTGGTCTCTCTTTGTTTCATCCATTGCTGCTGCATCCAGAGGTCTTGAGGAATTATTATGGCAGTCACAGGTCAAAATCTTAGGAATTAGTCTCTATATGGGTGAAGGGCAGAAACAGCATGTGGAGTTGTGGACCAATGAAAAGTCCTGTCCTTCCCGGGCTTGGTACCAGAGGTCTTCTTCTTGCCCTCTAAGAGGTGTCTGGCTGTTGTCCTAGCACCTTTATCTGATAGCGTTTGACAGTTTGTTTGTGTTAGTCCACCAAGTTCCAATCAAAATGTAGAAAACTGTTACAAACAGAGGGTAACCTGCCATTAAACTGGGCAATTTGAATGTGCTGTTCACCACAATAGCTACAATAAACTTTATAACCTGTAAGTTGATGAAAGCGTAATGCGATGCAACATCTACCAGGATACCAGCATGAAAAAAAAGACACATTCAAGTGTCTGACCATATAAAGCCACAAAACCAACTTTGACAACAGCCACAATATCAACTCTAAAAGGTCTTTCTCACTTTATGCTCTTTCACACAGCTCAAGTATTCTGCCTGTTTTATATAGTCTCTTTTCAGGTGTAAATAGAGTTCCATCTTCTTTTGTAATTTAGTGGCTTCTTTCCAATAGGTAATGTAATGTTGTTTTTGTAGTTGTATAATTTGGTAGGGCCAGATTGTGCTGTGCTGGTGTGGGTGTAGCCACTGTGAGAGCTGTGAGAGAGCGCCCCGGTGACGGTTCTGCTCCTGACACCGCAGGGCTTCAGCCTGGTATGAGCTCGGGTCACTGCACTTCAGGTGCTGGTAGAATTTCATAGCTCTCTTTTGGATGCTTATTAATAAGGGGTATAGTCCTAATTCGGCTCTGTATGAGTTGTTTGGTGTCGCTCTGTTTACTTTTAGGATGCTTTTACAAATTTGGATATGCAGTATCAATTTCTTCTTTTTCCCATTTTGGAAAAACTTTTGTTTTTAGAGTTACCCATATCTCGCTGCCATATAGTGCAATTGGTTCAATTATTGCTTTTAGGATTTTTAGCCAGGTTTGAATTGAATTGTATTTTTAATCACGTAGAAGACCCTCATCGCTCTCTCTCTCTTGCTCTCTCTCATAGACTTCTTGGTGGGTTGAAAGCTTGCTGGTAGTTGGTTGATTGCTTCGCTCACAGGCGCCATCATAAAAAAAAGAAGACAGAAAATCAAGTCGTCAAATCAGCTCAGTTCAACTGATGGTTTGAACCAGGTGTGATATTAGGAATACCCTCCATGGCTCAAATATTCCTGCAATCTCCACCATAGTACATTCAGATTCATATTTAGCAGTCTGACAGAAAGAATCGTGGCTACCATTATAACAAAAACACACCCATTACATAATATAAAACATATTTTAATATATAAAATAGTTTAATATATACAATTTTAAAGGTTGTGCCTACAAAGTCTTTATGATTATGTAAAATATATGATGCATATTATATTTTATAGGCAATTGCTCCATGTTGTCTCTAAGCATTAGAGAGTATTTCCCTGCTAAATGTTCCAATGCTTCATTCACACATCATGGTTCATTTGCATTACAAAACATGAATAATATTTGTAGGTTTTACACAACAGCTGAGTACAATAGCACACAATAAAGCTTCCGTTGCATTCACAACAATAAAACCAGCAAGTGCGTTATATCACTGCGATGTCAAAGGAATACTAATTATATCTCTGTGGTATAAATGTCATATCAGCTCACAAATCCACAGCCAATCTTATTATCCACCCAAAATCATGAGATTAGGGCAGATTTTTGATATGAAGTCCCTGGTGGAACTGACCCCTAAATCTGAGGTCTCCTTCAATGCAAAATATCAGGTTGTTCTCCAAGTCGATAGGATTTAAAAAAAATGAAGCAGGCATGAATTAGATCTAAAACATAAAGAAACATCTGAGAATATGAAGACATTGAATAGGGGCATTGGTACATTGGCTTCCCTGCCAAAAGCTTTACATATCTACAGTACCTACGATAGTCATTCATAGACACAGCTAGATGAAAGTTTGGGTTAAATTAATAAATAAATGTGTTGAAAACCTAGAAAAAAATGCACATAGTTATAGAGTTAAGTCTGTTTCTTTTTCACAGTCATTTTCAATAGGAGCAGTGGGCCTGTTTGAACTGACATGCTGCTAAAGTGCATGAGGAGAGTTAAGAGGATTACTTTTGCAATTTTAGATTCAATGCATTACTCATAATCCTGGGGTTGACAGTGGCCAAATTGTCAGGGTCGAAGGGGGACCTCTGTGTGTGTGCCTGAAAGAGAGCGAGAGAGAGAGTGAGAAAGAGAGACGTGGTTTAAAAGGATGGTTAACCAAACATTTTAATTTTTAAAGAAGTTTTCCAATTACAGTGAATGGCAACTGAGGCTCCAAAAAGGATGCAAAAACAAAATAAAAGTGAACTATATGACTTGTGCACTATATATCAAGGCTTCTGAAGTCAGTACAATAGCTTTGCTTGGTGGACACACTGATATTTGAGTTGTTTTCTACTGATAATCTGTGGTTGAACTTGAGATTCAGATCAGTCTGATTTGTGAATGAATCATTCAGAAAGCTTTTGTGAAACAAAAAATATTTAAAATAACAATTCTTTCCTAAAATGGACATCACTACTTTTCTCATGAACACTCCAAGAAGAGCAAGAGCAGTTGTCAGTTTTTCAGTGAATAACCATCCGTAACCATTTTATGGTGCTTTCGGGTCCTATTTGAAGCTTCATTTATTGTAATTGGCTGGAAAAAAATAACCAGGGTTATGTATAATGTGTATACATGTATAATGTCTAGGTGTTTTCGCAGAGTGCCCTTCGAGATCAGAATTATTGATGATGACAGTAATGATGACAGTAATTGCTGTCATCAAGAAACACTATTACAACACTGATGTGTTGCTGGGGCCTTTGTTATTGACCATTAATACCTTCCACAAGAGTAAACAGAATCAAGTGTCCACCATTAGTTTTAATAATTGTCTCTACTTGGCTTTGAATTCCTTCCCAGGACATTTCAAAAACATTTCCCTGAACACCCACAGTGAGTTCTCACAAATGACCCAAAGATTGTTTTCAGTCCTAATCATATTCACAATGAAGTTGGCACTTATGAGACACGCAGGTGAGCCACCACCATGTGGATTTAATTAAATTACCGAATCAATGAATCAATCAGCCATCGCCATCTGTTTAAGGACAGATGGTGCTATAAATCAGAGATTGGTGGGAGTGCAGATGCTATGATGGATCTCAAGATTTAGGTATTTGCAAGACAATATATTTAAGTGACTGTGTGACTGTAGGTATGCGGAAAAGCACAAAATAGAGTTACAAAACCTTTTTGGCCCCGTACCAAATTGCACCTGCATCACTCCTCTGGGTCTGCCACATGGCCTGCTGGGTAATAGTCCGCCATGAAGTCCACACCTCAGCGGGCTCTGCAAAAGTGCACGTCGAGGGCCAGTGACCACTCTTCTCAGGCCTAAAATGACAAATGGTTTCACTGACGTGCACAAAACCACTGATACCAAACCAGAAATGTTTGCCTTTTGAATCCACTGTATATTATTTAGCATTATAGTTAATATTTTAAAATGTTACATTAATACGCAACAGTGGTATTATATTTTATTAATAGTTTGAATTAGCTTTTATTTTTATATTTTCAGTTGTAATTTTAGAAATAATTTTAGTAAAAGGGGTCTGATAATGCCCCAAGATGTAAAATAAGTCTCTTGATGTTCCCACGGTATGTATCTGAAGTTGTAGCTCAAAATACCTCACTGATCATTTTTTTATAGTGTCTTAAAACGGTCACTTTTTGAGGGTGAGCAAAAACTTGTCGTATTTGTGTGTGTGTCCCTTTAAATGCAAATGAGCTGCTGCTCCCAGCCCCCTTTTAAGAAGAGGGCAGAGCTTCAAGAGCTCATGTTAGCAGGTCCGATTACCTCATGCAGACATGCAATGAAAAGGTCAGAAACTGTTCAGCCTTTTATGTTCAAACCGAGTCAGACAATGATGGAAATACTTGAGAATCTTCAAGTCATTGATTAGCATATTCTGTTATGATAATCTATAAATCGCTCGTGGGAACTGTTGTAAGATGCCTACACAGCCAGAGAATATATGCTGCATGAACATAGAATATGTATAGTTTAGTTTAATCACGGTTATAACTTATGTTGTCATCTTGCTTTTATGACATGCTATTGCATTTGTGTTCCGTCCTTCGAATGAGACGTTAAACTGAGGTCCTGACTCTCTGTAGTCATTAAAAATCCCAGGATGTCCTTCGGAAAAAGAGTAGGGGTGTAACACGGGCATCCTGGCCAAATTTGCCCATTGGCCTCTTTCCATCATGGCCTCCTAATCATCCCCATATACTGATTGGCTTCATCACTCTGTCTCCTCTCCACCAATAAGCTGGTGTGCGGTGGGCATATTGGCGCAATATGGCTGCCGTATTCCCCCCTTCTATGTAAAACACTTTCAGCACTCAGAAAAGCGGATTATTATTATTACTGTATTGCAATAAATATGAAAAGATGGATGCGACAGTGTGAGCAGACTCCTAAATGTGCTCTACTACAACAACTCTTCCTCTTTTCAACATGGCCTCATCCCCTTTTTTGCGTGTTCCCGGGGGCAGGGTTTATGCACATTTTTGGGTTAGTGATGGCACTAACCCGTGAATAAGCTTGTTGTAGTCCCTACCAGCCGTTTGTTGTAGTTCTTAAAAAGCCATTTCTGTAAAAGAAAATATCTCCCTTTGCTTTGAACTTTGAGTGTCGTAACTTTGCAGATGTTGTTTATGCTCAAACAGCAACATTACACTAACTAAAGTTAAAAAAGTGAAATCATAATCAACCACCCCTTTTTATTTTTTGTAATTTTGTTGTACTTTAAAAATGTTACTATTTTTATTTTTTTGTTTTATTTATTTATTCCAAACAGACGAAATTTGGTCCGACGAAAAGGTCCGGATCAAACTGAACAAAGGTTCGGTTCGTTTCTAGTGTGAAAGCATTTTCTGTATGGTTCAGACTTTCAGACCATTTACAGGAAGTTCCTGTTTATGTTTAAATATTATAATGTTATTTTTAAATTCAATCTAGGCTACATTGATTATGAAAAGTGAAAAGATGCGCAATATGTCAGAAGACAGAAGGTCAGAAATGATTTTGAACTAAATTTTTTATGATTTTGCTTAGAAAGCCTTTCTTTAATGTGAATTTCGTTTTGTATAAATTGTATCTTAATTTTAATCAATGTTTAATCAGATAATTGCCTGGATTTAATAAATAAGAAGGAAATAGTCTATAGCAGACAATAATCGCGGGAACGATCACATGCTTTAGGCTACACATGAACTGGAGCGCGTCTCAAATAAACCGAAACTCAGTAGCTACTTGTCTCACAAACATGAGAAATATATAAAGCTTGAAATGTCCACTTTTAAACGTAACGAATAAAAAATAGTCAAGCAATGCGCACTGTTCAATAGTGGCAATGATATGCGTCCGTTCATTCATTCTTGTCAAAGACGCTGACGTCAGACGCACGTCCGTTTACAAACCAATCAATGTCCAGATGCAGCCCACATAGATGATGACGAGTGGACGCAAGTGCGTCATGTAAAGTTCTTTAGTGCGCTCACATAATTGCAATGTGAAACCAAACCAAAACTAACCGAATGTATAAAATGTATCAAAACATGAACTTCGGTTCGGACCTTAGTGCGAACTTTCAGGTGTGAAAACGTTTCCATCTAATATTTATATTTCATTTAATTTTAATTTTAATTTACAGAAATATTTTGAATAGGTATAGTTTTAGATTTAGTTAATAATAATAAAACATTACAATACATTTTTTTGACTTTTAAACTGAAAACAATCAATACTATGACTAAGTAGCTTCCTCTCAGACTGAAGCAGGCTGAAGTATGTTAAACCCTGGTTGGGAATCCGAATCTCTGCCATAATATACTGCATATTCTGCAGCCTGGCTGAAAGTACCCACCATATTAGCTCCAAAAATTGACAGGATACCAGGCTCATTATTTTTAGATGCTGATTGAATCGTTAGAAGGGGCAGTTCAATGACTCAAGGAGGATGAGTGTTATCACTGTCGAGTCCGATAAACTTACGGAGTGAAAATCAGACACTGCTGCTGCCTGACAGATGACAAGGTGTCCATTTGCATTCTTCCCTGTTACTGAGCCTCCCAGACATTGCAATGACTAATAGTAAATGATGGACCACAGCTGAGTGAAATGAATATGATACAGAATGAAATAGTCTTACATGCTGAAACATTTATTTTACTTCGTATTGTAATGTTGTATGCTACAAGTTGTGTGAACGTGGAATTTTTATGCTCACAACATTATTAGCACTTGGTGATCTGAGATTACTAGAGATCTTAAACAGAGTTATGGTGTTGAGCTTTAATTTAAACCATAATTAGTGGTGCTTTGCTATTAGTATTGCTCATATGTGAGCAATCCTTAATAAATCCTTAATCCCTAATCCTTAATAATAAACTACGGACATGAATGGTATTTCAAATAGTGCAGTTTATCGAGGAACAACAATGTGTGCTATGACTTTTCTAAACAAGACTGTTCATTTTTATTGTGTTTATTTCCCCCTGTGCATTTATTATAAATATTGTTTACAGTATAAATTGTGTAAATGTCAACATCATATACATCTAAAGCATGAGGTCTTTCAAAGAAAACATGAGCTTACTGATGTGATCCAATTGGTCTGCCATTTTATTCCAACTGTAACTCCTGGTCGTAGACTTCAGTATTTATTTATTGTATACGCAGGGTTATGTTTCTACTTTTTCCTTTTAAAGTTTAATGGTGCAGCTTTCAAATATTTAGTAGTAAGTAAGCTGTAACCTAGTGGCTATTTATGCTAAGTTAAGGAACTTGTACAAAAGTAGTGCTACCGCACCCTGAATATCACTTAGAGGAGTACATCTTTTTTAAATTGGGCTTGCAAGCAACCAGTGGCAACCACCCATAACACCTTAGAAACCACCTAGCAATGCCCCAGAACCACCCAGGACACCATAGCAATGCATCAAAACCACTTAGAATACCTTCGCAGCGCTATAGCATCGCTCTGGAAACCACTCACCCAAGCACTGTCAGTGAGTTTTGCACAACCATAGTTGAAATGGAAAGCAAATTGGCAAACGGTCCACCAACTGGTAAAGCAGAATCTTTTTTACCACACACATCATCCATTAGCTTATTCTGTACATGAACAACTTATTCTCATCCAAATTGCCAAAAAGCGACAACAATGAATACTCACAATGCATCACACTTCCACACACATCTTTGATTGCTGATGTGTTTACACCATCTTGTTCCTCTCAATTCAGGTGTCATGTTCTCCTGTGTGTCTGTATTGTAAGTGTTGAGTTGTATTTCATATCTGATGACTCAAAGGCCCTGTTCGTCTCGCTGGCAGTGCTTTAGCCCCCATCTCCCATGTACTGGCAGCCTCATTAAAGAGATGAAGCCTTAGTGTAATGAGAGAGCATGAATGCAGGTCGCTCTGTGTCAGCTGTGACTTCCACCGCTAAACAAAACACAGACGCACACAAAAAAAAAAACAAGCTTTGACTGCCAGGATGTTGTGCGCTGAAGAAAAGACAAAACTAGGCCATCTGTGCTTGAGCTGCAATCACTGCCATTTTATTAACTGTAAACACACTTGCATTCTTTTTCCTCTCTCTCTCTCTCTCTCTCTCTCTCTCTCTCTCTCTCTCTCTCTCTCTCGCAGGAGTTATGGTCAGTAAGGAGGCAGGCCGCTGCACTCTGTCAAGCTCAGAGTCTGACTCAGAGTCCGGCGGGCCTTCGCTGGAACGGAGCGGAGCAGACGCGGTAGGCAAGCGAAACAAAGCCCTTCAGGTGCGCTTTAAAGACATCTGTGAAGCGCAGAATGAGGCCGCCCACCAAGGTGCCAGGGACCGCTCTGTTTCCTGCAAGGTCATCCACCGGAGGTACATGACAATGCCGGCACGCCGTTCCATCCCGAATGTCACCAAGAGCACAGGTGTGCAAACCTCACCCGACTTGAAAAAACGCTACCAGACATTCCCCTTCGAGCGCAAGAAGGGAAACGTCATCAAACACACCGCTCTGGTGGAGAACTACCCGGATCAAAACAACGGCTTTCTGAGTGACGTGAAGGGCGGGGAGCGAGCGGCAAGGTGCGACGGGCGGGTGCAGCAGACCCGAGTGTTGCTCCACACTACTCCACAGTGCAGCGATGCAAAGGACTTATGTGCCGGGCCAGACTGCTCAGATGGAAAACTCTGCCCTGATCCATCAGATACGGTTTTGGATCAGTCGGATTCAAGGAGGGACACCAACATCCCAGGGAGTGGGGCCAAGCACAAAGGATTACAGAGTGAGAGCGAGGCAGGGGCAGGGGCAGGCCAGCAGCCCAACTGTGCCTCCTCGACTACGCTGACTCAACCTCTGCAGGTCAGGGGTGACTGTTCAAAGATTTCCGGCCCTATTGCGTGGACGTCTTTGACACAAGTGGAATGCCTGGAGAGTCCCTCAGGGAGCTGCAAACGCAAAAAAGACACAGCGCAGCTGAACGGATTGCAGGCGCAGTCTCAGGCTTTTCCTCATTCGGCGAGCTGTGCTTCCCATGCCCACATACAGACCCACTGTCACAGCAGCCAAAAGTCGGGCACCGCAGAGACCAGGCAGGGCACACGGGGGCAGATGATTGCTGTCCCTGGGGCCGATGGGAATGTGAAAGCCAGGCTTCAAGCCATGGAGGCTCTGATCAGCTCCAGTCAAGAAACTATCAAAGTGCTACTGGGGGTCATTCAGGAACTGGAAAGAGGAGAAGCACAGCGAGAGGGGTGAGTCAGAGTCTTTATGTATCACATTTACTATTCATCAACTGTATTTGCCAAAAGGTTTTCTCAATGTTAGAAAGTAAAGGCAGCATCACACGTGTTTCCAATGCACATCTGTGACACGGTCTCAAAAGTGTAACCTTAACGATAAACTTTTTAAAAATATATAAAAAAAATTATTGTATGCTAGTATTTCCTCTAAAATAAAAACTAAAATCAAAATAAAATAGGGCTGTCAAAAGATTAATCGTGATTAATCTCATCCAAAATAAAAGTTTGTGTTTACACAATATATGTGTGTGTACTGTGTATAATTATTATTTATATATAAAAACACACACAAGCATGTATATATTTAAGAAAAATGTATTATATTTATATGTAAAATATTTATATTTATATATAATATAAATTATATAAATGTATATACAGTATATACATGCAAATACAGTATTTCTTAAATATATACATGAATGTGTTTGTATTTATATATACATAATAATTATACAGAGTACACACAAATATATTATGTAAACACAAACTTTTATTTTGGATGTGATTAATCGCGATTAATCTTTTGACAGCCCTAAAATAAAATCTATATACTAAAATCAGTCCGTTTAAAAGCTTTAAGTGATTTTTGTCATCAAAACATGGTATAATATATCTAAAATGGATATTCATTTAGCAATGAATATCACATTTGAGCAAAGGTAATTTTAATGTTAAAAAGGGGACATAAAATTTACAATATCAACTGATGTACATCCAATATCAATAAATAAATAAAAATCTCTAATATTGGCCAGCAACCAACTTGACAACTCAAGTAAAACGTTTTTGGTTAAGATTTTTTTCAGTTGCAATTAAATACAATTATTGACAGATCTTCTTCTTTGTTGTGACGTACATCCTAATGAAATGGATTGAAATGGATCGAACAATTTGATTTGATTCATCAGTAATGTTTGGATGGTGGCCAAACTGAATGCAACCTTGCTGTCAATTTGTTAGAAAGGGGTGGCGTTTAAGCATGGATAAACCTTTCACAGTAAGAGATCAATAGCATGCATTTGGAAAATAGTGTGAATTTTTATTTTATGCTGACTTAAATGGAAGACTTCCTATTCAAATTAAGTTCTTAAATGATACAATACAATCCTAACATACAGTATCTGCTGTAACACACTCAGGCTCACTTGTCTACTAGACTTTCATGTTAAGAGTATTTGTATGTAAATGTAATTCCTATTCATTTTTTCAAATTATTATATTTGATGGTAATCTACAGGGCTCCAACCATAGATGTGGTCCATATAATGCGTTGTAAATAATCTGCAATATTCCTTTTAGCCTTGTGTTAAAATTATGTGTTTTTGACACTTCTGCATTGTGAGCATTTATGTGTTTGAATAGTTTTAAATGCAATCGTTTTGGAAATGATCAAAAAATTTAGTAATTTATAATAGAGACACAAGGTATCCAGGGGGGACCCAATCAGAGTTTTTGTCCTTATCCAAATCATATTTGTATGTAAATGTAATTCCTATTCATTTTTTCCAAATTATTATTTTTGATGGTAATCAACTGGGCTCCATAGATGTGGTCCATATAATACGTTGTAAATAATCTGCAATATTACTTTTAGCCTGGTGTTAAAATTGTGTTTTTGACACTTCTGCATTCTGAGCATTTATGCGTTTGAATAGTTTTAAATGCAATTGTTTTGGATATTGTCAAAAAATTGGGTAAATTATAATAGCTACACAAGGTATCCAGAGGGGATCCAATCAGTGTTTTTGTCCTTATCCAAATCATTAAATAAACCTTGACAAGTGAATTAAACTGTAACAAGCTTTCCTGAATGAACATGTTGAACATCCGTACGAACACTGACATTTGCTCTGGATTAATTAATCATAATAATATCATATAATTGATGTATTGTTTCAGTTCATTGTAGTGTTGCTAGAGTTCACAGTAGCACATGAGTGTGTTGGAGAAATGTTAGAAACAGTTCTGTTTCCTTACACTAATGTTATCATTTGTAATTGCTTTCAAATTACGCTTTTCAGTTGATTGTGAATTATTTGCCTCCATTGTGATTTGCAGTTTTTAATCACACTAATGCAATACTTAACACTTTCTTTAAAGGAAAATGCAATGTCACAATTCATTCCAACCAGCTTAAAGGGATAGTTCACCCAAAAATGAAAATTCTGTCATCATTTACTCACCCTCAAGTTGTTCCAAACCTGTATACATTTCTTTTTTCTGCTGAACACAGAAGAAGATATTTCAAAGAATATGGGAAACCAAACAGTTGATGAGCCCCATTGACTTCCACAGTATTTTTTTTCTTCCATAGCCTACAATGGAAGTTAATGGGGCCCATCATGTGTTTGGTTACAGGCATCAGTGTTTCCCACACATACAAGACTAATTTGTGGCAGTGTGCCACAGAATCAACACCGGCCGCCACATATTGCGTTTCGTTATTCATATTTTTTAAGTCTATTTAAAACACACAGCGTATTCGTTCAGCTGCATTTCCTTTCCCTGCTCTCCCTCCGTCTCTCTGTCACTCATGCGTCTCTCTCACGTACACGCACACATACACACAGGGTGCGTTCCATTTGACCGTAAGTCTTCAGGGTTGCCAACTCTTACACATTTGGTGTGAGACGCACGCTTTTAGGGTCTGTCTCACGCTCTCACTCTGCTCAAGTAAATCTCACAAATTGCCTAACCTGCTTTTGATACGAAACAAAGTCTAAGCTTTTAAATTAAGTTTTAATACGAAATTCAAACAATAAATAGTGTTTTGGCGCACTTAATTTGGCATAACAGTTAAAAACAGAGTTGCAACATGCTTTCATCTCCCAGTGGCACGCGCGGTGACATGGTTCATGTCGGTCAACCATCATTTTATTATGGAGAGTGATGGAGATGCAACATTGTTAACATTAATGTATGTTAAAGGGGTGATGAATTGAGAAATCAACTTTCCTTTGAGCCTTTGGTTTATAAAAGTTAATCGTGATATAAGAATATCCTGTAAGTTTCAGAGCTGAAAACATTGTTAGTCAAAGAAAAGCTTTTATAGACACCAGGCCCAGAAAACAAGAGATCGCAGAATATGTCGACCATTAACGTAGGAGGACGCAGAAGCACCGCCTCAAGCCCGCCCACCGACTCGTGGAGCTAAATGATGCGTATTCGATTGTAAACAAGATAGAGGTCGAGACTGGATTTGCAGACATATTGAGATTGAAACACAATGCTGTGCCTTCTATATTGGATCCGACAGGAACGGTGCAACACACTTATGTGAGTAAAACATGTTTTTTTATATGTTAGTGTTGCATTGTTACAGATCGTTTGATATCTATTTATTACATACCTAAGCACGCTGTCACAGGCTGGAGAAGGTGTTATTGGTTCATTCGTGATCTGACTCGGACTTGTAATGCCAGCTCGCAAAGCCCAAAGTCCCAGGGATATGTGCTTTTCAGACGGGCTATCACCGGGCCGCGTGTGTGTGTGTGTGAACGGTTCGCAGTTATATTCACTGATGATCGGGCGAAATGATACAGAAATAACATTCCAATCAATCACGGGTAGATGAGAGATGAATCATTGTGTTTGTTTGATAAATACATTTTGCGAGCCCTGGCTGAGGGCTGGGTGATTCATTCAGGTTGCCGTTTGCCACACGCTGTCACTGACAGGGGGGCAGAAGCTCATGAAATATGCAAATCTTATCCAATCTTAGCCGTGGGCATTTACTTCCAAGTCTTCAGGGAGGCATACCCATCAAAACCGACTGTTTTTCAGAGAGCCTCAAAACCAAGGCAGAGAGGAGCCTATTACTTGTAGCATATTAATATTTTGACCTCAGGTATTCCTTACCAATTGATCACACTTATACTTATTGATGGTCAAATGTGACCATACACCTTAACTATTGTTCAATTAAATAAATGTTCTATATTTTAGTTTAATAATATTTATTGAATATTTTGAGGAGATCTTTTGGTACAAAATACTATTTGTGCAATAAATATGTTTTATTGACCACTTCAAATATTTTTCTTCTAATATTTGTTATTATTTTTATTACAATTAGTAATTAAGGTTAAAATAGAGAATTCCAACGCAAAGAGGCAAATTAGAGTCATTTTGAGGCTGGAAAAATAATAATTTTCATTTGTAATGCCATTACCCAATAGGTGCCTGTATGGCTCTTTAATAAATATACAAAGGCCTATCTAGTCTAGTTGCTCAAAAAAGTATTGCAGAGCATAACTGCTTACTTATTTTTAATGACACTTATATAAGCACACACAAGTGAATATTAATGAATGCAAGCAAATATAATTTAACCCAAGAAAAGTGTAAAATATTGCTAAAAAAGGCATGTTTTGCCCCCCCCCCCACGCCACCACAAATTGGTTTATAATCTGTGTGAAACACTGGACATTCTTCAAAATATCTTCTTTTGTGTTAAGTAGAAGAAAGACATTTATACAAATTTGGAAGGTGAGTGTGAATGATGATTTAAATTTTTGGGTGAACTATCCCTTTAAGTGTAACATCCAACTGTTACAACTTTATGAGCTTGTTGTTCACACAAATTCAGGTCATTCAGTAAAAGTAGCAAAGGTTGACGGGGCTCATTGAATTGTCAAGTCATTGGCTGTATTAGGTTCCGTTCACAAGTCCTAAAGAATAATGTTTGTTTGGAAAATGTGCTGGAGCTATGCTCTAGTGTTGCACTATACTTCATTTAGCAGACAAGGTCACTCGTAAACAACAAAGCATTTCTAAAATGATCCGTCATACCTGATTTATAAATGAAAGGCAGGTGTGAAGTCAGCAGGGAATATGTATTCAATTTCAGCAGCCTGAATGCAAAGGTATAAACTGGCACTGTGAGCAACATGAACATCCATTTATAACAAATGTTTAAAGCTTTTAAATGCACTTCAGCTCCATTTCCATGTCAGCATCTTTCGTGAGTGCCAAAAATTCAGGGTTATGCATTGTGTGGTGACTGTTGAAATTGGAATATAGGAAGCAGATTAGTTAAAAAGATGCTTTGGTGCCTGTTGAAAGCCACTTGTGCAGCAACACAGGGACACTTCAATGTCAGATGTCATCCTTAATTCCCTAATACCTGATGCTCCACAGGCACAGAGCCTACCTCACTTTCCCTCTGGCGTTTGTGACGGCCTGCCCGATGAGAGGAAAGGGCTCGATACAATCAGTGCTCCTCATGTTTAATAATGCCCCTCCATTAAGTGGACGTCTCTTCTGGTTGGGATGCTAGAAGCTTTAGAAGTGCCTGCCTCAGCTGTTGGCCGACGGGACGTGACAGTTTATTTAGTAGAGGTCGATAAGAGGGGGTTCTGGAGATATTAGCAGCTCTTAATCCCTGGTAGACGTCCAAAAGGAATGTTAGGCATTTGATTTTTTTTTAATGCATATACACTACCTTTTTAAAAAAACATTTTTGGAAGAAATTAATTATTTTATTCAGCAAAGATGCATTAAATTGATCAAAAGTGACAAGTAAGATTTCTGTTTTAATTAAAATACTGTTCTTTTCATTATTTCATTAAATACTCATTAAAGAATCCGGAAGAAATAGGTATCTCATTTTTCACAAAAAATATGTCTTTATAATAATAATAAGAAATGTCTATTGAGCACCAAATCAGCACATTCGAATGATTTCTGAAAGATCATGTGACACTGAAGACTGGAGTAATGGCGGCTGAAAAATTTGCTTCGCCATCACAGAAATATAAATATAATTTTAAAATATTTTAAAACAGAAAACAGTTATTTTATATGATAATTATATTTCAAAATGTTAATGTTTTACTGTATTTGTGATCAAATAAATTAAGCCGTTAGAAGCAAAGGAGAACTACTAGGTATCTTAATAGTATTCTGAAAACCACATATTTACATATCCCTAAATAGTCAAATTAACTATTGACTAAGCTCCTCCCCTATTGTGTCACATTCTGTTGGTATTTTGGTTTCATTTTCATGGATTTTTAGGGTTTGTTTACACGACAACGATGTACTAAAAACAGACAACAACATTGTCAAAACAATCAGTTTAAACAGATCTGCGAAAAGGACTAAAAAGGCTGTATTATGAATGTCACGCCAGTAGTCGGAGATGTCGCTTTGTCAAGAAACACCCAGCAAATACATGACATCACATTTTCACAGATTCGTGTTTTTGTTGTTTACATGGAGATGGTAAAGGTATTGTTTTAAAAAGCTTGTGTCTTCAGGCCGCCAAAACACTGTTATCGTGTAAATGGTCCATAACATTTTTAGGTTGGACTCCGCGAGGGGTCAATTTTGGTCCAGTTCTAAAGGGTAGCACTTTTTGTCGACCTGCCATATCATTACCCATTTAGTATGGTGGACGTCTCGTCAGCAGCAAATAGTTGTATTAGTTAAATTTTACTTTTCCTTGAAATTAGTTAAATTTGCCACTCAGAGCTGGTCTAAACTCCTAGTCTCAGCATTTAAGGTCCTTCAGGCATTACTTTGGGCAGATAATGGCCCTCAAACCTAACTCACTGTCTAAGGAGCGCAGGACTTCTTTCTATTCGTGAGCCAGGAGTGAGAGAAGCAGGATGCATTTTTTTAGAGCACAAAACCTCTACTCAAACAGCCTCAATTAGCAGCGCCTCATCAGGCAGCCCTTTCATCTTCCAAAGGACAAAGTGCGTCTGTTTTTTTTGAGTGTATGCGTAGCTCCCATCTTCCACAATGAGTGTGGGGACTATTATTAGTGGCAGGACCTCCTCGCCTGCTCTCCCACATGCTAGGTGTCATCAGAGCAGCTGAGCTCAGAACCGATGAGTGGCTCAGTGTGGGCACATGAAAGCCCAGCCAGTCTCCCTGGGTTAAACCAGCCCGAGCCAAGGGTTTGATGTTCCTCTCTGTCTGAGAGCAAGGCTTTTAGTGCAAACAAAGCATCTGCATGCTGCTGACAGCCAGGGTGGGCAAAGCCTAAAATGCCAAGCACTTGGGAGCCCTGGCATGAAACACCGGTATAGAGCCTTTAGGTGTTAATCCAGCTTTTAGTGCTGATAGAGTCGTGCTGTGCCTGGAAATGTTTCCAGTTAGTTAGCTTTTGCGGGTTGTAGCTTGCAATAGAAAAAATACTAGAGTACCGCACAATATTATATGTGCACTGATTCATCAGTCTTACAGGATATAGGTCGACAGGTGTTTTACATACTGACCAGAGTATGTATATGTGTATATATATATATACATAAAAATATGAGCAATATCACACTAGTAGCCATGCAATATTGCTCTATATCAGTATGGCTGTGATTCAGCCGATATGAAACTTTGCCCTTAGCCAAATCGATTTGCTCTGTAAGTAATAGATTAATAAGACCAAAGATTGCCCATTTGATATGCCAGAAATTAATGATACCTCATGTTTAAATAATATCTACATAAGAGCCAGCGGCAAATTCCTGAAGGACTGGCCGAGATAAAGCTGTTCTTGGTGGGTACATGAGCATTAAACGGCTGCTGACGGCCTGGAGCTCACATCTCCGAAAACGTCTAAACAAATTGTCAAATATGTCCCATTTTTATGTATTAGTCGCATAATTAAAGTCTAAATAGCTACATTCTCGCCTAAAACACTCTTAAAACTACATTCCGTGACACAACAACAGTAAAATGTGTAAAATTATGGTGCTTTTCTCATCCGCCATGACACTTGCTGCGAGATATGCTGCAAGCGAAGTGATACAAGCGGTAAACCGGTTTGCGTGGTGATACTGGTAGAATATTGCATGGCTGGAAAACGCTCTCAGCTAATCAGATTCAAGAACCAAAATGAACCGTTGTATATAAATATATATTATACTATACTACAATCTTTTAAACTTTTAAAGGATGCATTAAATTGATCAACAGTTACAGTGAATACAAACACTTTTCCACCCAAACTTCTGAACAGTTTTTTTGTCGACAGGTGTTGGTGATGATTCCTTCTGTGATACACTCCTATATCCACAAGTATAGATACAAAAAACATGAGTGAGTTTCTTGTTTTTTAGGGAGGCAGTTACAAGATAATTGTCAAGGAGGAATGAATTAAGATTTTGTGTTGCTTTGCTAACTTTACTGATCCCTCAATTATACAATTAAACAATATATAATTTTCTCCACAATTGCTTTAACACATTTTTTCCTGCTCGCTGAGGCTCATTTCACCATTATATTAGATAATAGCAGCTTTTTTAATGCAGTACTTTCCAAGGACAGTCACTGGGTGATGTATCTAAATGGAGATCCAGCCACCTGAACTGCTTTTTAATCATTATCACGACTGGCTCATTAGTGTGTCAATGACTTCCACAACCTATCCAGAAGGCAACAGATTGTCAGTGTCTGGATGACAATGGGATTTTGCAAGGCCTGCTCTGCTGTGATTTGAGGGCATTTCGATTCTTTTACACTCCTAGTGCATTTTCAAGCATTCGCAATACATGACAATGCTATTAAGAATTAGTCAATGATGCTTATTAGTGCTGCTAAGGCATACTAAATAGCTCTCTGAACACACCGGGAAGCGAATCGTAAAGAATTGAATGATTCTGAATACAGGAAGTTTGAATACAACAGGAGTTTGAATACAGGAATATATATATATTTGCAAAAAGAAATGTAATTGTATTTCCAAATGATATAATTTTTCCCCCAATACATTTAAAATATGCTTGTAAAAAGTGTTTACACAGACTTTTTTAATGACTTCACAATTTTAGGCATAAATGCAATTGGCTATAACTATATATTAAACAACAATATTAAACCAAAAATATGGTAACTTAATTAATTAACATTTAGGCTATATAAGAACTAATGACAAAGTGCATAATGTATATTTTTTAACAACTACATTTATTGAACCTATTTAACTCAACACTAGTTTTGCATAGCCAGACCTTCAGACTGATGGCAGAAGGTCTGGGCTCCATTGCAGCTTTCATTGGCCAAGAACCGCCCAAGGCTAAGAGGACGTCTGACCGTCATGTAAAGCAACCAATTACCGTTGGTTTTGTTTAGCATCATCTTTAGGGCCGTGCAAATGTAACCTTGATGCCCCTACAAAAACAGACCGGCGTGTAAAACTCTTGGACGTCTATGTCGCAAACTTTACATACTTCATAGTTTAGTTTATCCTGATAAGCGCTCATTGTTACAGTTGTAAACAGGATAGCTTTCTTTTTCCATGAGGGGGTTTGTCGTCACGGCAGCTTTGTTTCCAGGTGGACTATTAAAGAAATCCTCCCAGAAATCCTGTAGAATTCAATCAATCAGATGATGACTTCAAAACTCCTGAAGTGTTTTCAATTTTGTGTGTCATTTGCATCAGACGTTCAGCCAGTGGTACGTGGGCGTGACGTCTGAGGCTGAGACTACTTTAACACTAACTACACTTTCCCCTGGTTTCACAGACAAGGCTTAAGCCTAGTCCCAGACTAAAATGCATGTTTGAGCTGTTGTAACTGAAAGCAACTTGCACTGACATATCTTAAAATATGTCAGTGCCATTGTTTTGTCTCAAGATGCACACCAGTAATGTTTTTCACTAAGGCACTTTTATAAAAACTACTGTAATGTCCTAATTGATCTAAGGCCTAATCCTGGCTTAATCTAGCCCTGTTATACCCCTTTTCTACCAGCATGAACCGGGGGCTAGTGCTAGTGCTGGTTCGGAGTTGGTTCGACTGACGAGCCTTCTAAGAACCGGTTTGCCTTTCCCTTGGCCAGGGAGCCACCACAGAGCCAGGTCTTACGTCACGGTATACGTCTCACAGTGTTGCCAGATTGGGTCGACGATTTCCAGCCAAGGTTGTTAAGTACCATTTTATCTCCTTTAAACATAATGTTGATTAGAAAACAGGATCAAGATGAAAAGAATGAGCAAATATGACTAAAATGTCCTGTTGGAAACTGTCAAAGGCAATTGAGAAATTAACCGGTGACTTAACCCTCTCAAAAACACATGCATAATTTTTAATGTCAAGTAAGAATAAGCCAATTTAAGTGCATGAAGTGCCCAATATAAGAGATCGGAAAAAGCAACGAAATTAGCAGGAATTTCACACATGCACAATCCACTGCCAAAATGCGTCATTCATTGACACTGCACGATAATCCGCCAACAAAAAAATAACAACAACATTGAGCTTTTACCTTTTGTTGCGCTTTGACAGGACTAATGTTACATCTTTCGTGAAGTACATAGAACATAACGCACTTAGCGCAGTCTAAACTGATTAATCGTTGATTCAAACCTCTTTCAGCAGCTGTCGTCACGACTAGAGTGCAGTCTAGAAGGTCTAAAAAGTTGCAAATGTCCTGGTCAGTGCGCACATGAGGAAGGGCAGGACTCATATCCCATATTCGATTTCAATTCAAGTCATTCAACTGTGGTCTCATAGTTGGTTATATTATAAAGAGTCTTGGAGGCACAGGGAAAATCCACGTTTTGAGAGTTGGATCACTCTCCCACTCTTTACTGTGTAGATACAATCGCGCTAACCTGTCAGTCATGAATGAGCACGTCTGCCTGCTGATCGCTGTTTGGCTAAAAGTGTGTGCTCGTCGTCGGCGACATCAACACCAATAACAGCTGACTCTGCGTGGGCCTGTGTGTCATGATGACTGATTTTATGGAGTACATGCACACTTGAGTTTTAGTTAATTAAACAATTAGACTATAAAATATAGATTTTTGAAAACCGCCAAACTGACCCCAAACCAGCCCAAATTTTGTCCACCCGCACAAGCCCCTTTTTACCCGCACAACCAAATTCAGAACCGCCCAATCTGGCAACACTGACGTCTCATCAGCGTATGACATCAAAGTACAGCAAGAGCTATTCAAAAGCATAAGGAGTCGTATGCTCTCGCTGTACTTTGATGTCATACAGCGATCGGTCTGCGCATCGCCGATGCATCTCAAACAAGCCTTCCATCAGCAATGGCAAACGTTGCGTTACTATTGATGCACATGGCAAATCCAACACATTCGTGCAGCTCGCCGTAATTTGTATAGACAGAGATTACAATTGAGCAGCTATTAGCTAGATTAGCTGCCATTTCAAAAATGGCGATCACAAGTTTGTATTCGTTTTGTTGGTCATGGTCACGCTAACCCTGCCCCCAGCCCCTGACACTAGTGGTTCTTACTTCTAGACCAGCAATGTTTTGGTGCTACTTAAAGGGTTAGTTCATCCAAAAATGAAAATTCTGTCATTAATTACTTACCCTCATGTCGTTCAACACCCGTAAGCAGTGTTGGGGAAAGTTACTTTGAAAAGTAATGCATTACAATATTGTGTTACTCCCTTAAAAAGTAACTAATTGAGTAACTAATGCGCTATGTTACTTTTGCGTTACTTTTTCTCACCTGGGCTGGGCTTGTTTTTGTTTTTGTTTATAACAAAAACGTTATATTTTTTGTGCAACGGTAAAGTCCTCTTCATACCAAAATTGAAATAATAAGCCCCAGGCTGAGGTAAAAATGCGAATTCACGCATGAACAGTAGATGGGCAGCTCTGCTTTGCTGCCATTCTGGATAATGGTAGAATAAGTGCAGGAGAAAAAAGTTTTACCAATAAAAACCTAGTAATTTTCATCATCAAAGGTCAGCAGCAAGACATTGGTAAATTAAATATAAAGGTAGATTATGCATAAAAATAGTTGTTTTATTTAACATTTAATTATTGGAGGTTTGCATAGTACTCTGATTTTGCATTTGACTGATTTTATTCATTTTGAGGAGTACAGAATCTTTATTGTGCAAGTGAGATAAATAAATGCTCACATTTAGTCTGGAACTACAATAACCATCATGTTTACACACAACGCCTCTGCACTTATTTTTCTCAACATGGGGGCAGGAGAGCTGTCAGTCAAATTAATGTGAAAAAGTAACTCAAATATTTTGTTGTAAATTTGAAAAGTAATGCGTTTTTACTTGAAAAAAGTAATATTATTACGTAACTCAAGTTACTTGTAATGCGTTACCCCCAACACTGCCCGTAAGACCTTTGTTCATCTTCGGAACACAAATTAAGATATAAATCCGATGACGCATGCGCGGGAATATGACGTCGAGCACAGTTCGGGCATCCATGAAATGCACACTTTAGCTCCATTTTGAGCACTACGCCAAGACCTAAAGCACAATCAATGTAGAATTCAACAGCTTAGATGCGGCGCGTCTTCCTCTGCTTGTAAACAAAGCTCCTCGCTTCCGAGTCATGTGCCAGAACGACGTCTCTACCTGGCGCATGCGTCGTGGTGCTTCATGAGTTCACGTCTGAGGCCCAGAATAAAGTTGAATAAAGTCGCTATTTTGATTTTTTGTTTGGGCATAAAAACTATTCTCGTCACTTCATAAAATTATTGTAGAACAACTGTAGTGAGATGGACTTTGTAATGACGTCTTTAGTACCTTTTATGGGTCTTGTGAGTGCAAGTTACATTGCTGTCAAAGGAGGCCTTTCTGAGCCATCGGATTTCAACAAAAATATCTGAATTTGTGTTCCAAAGATGAACAAAGGTCTTACGGGTGTCAAACGACATAAGGGTAAGTGATTAATGACAGAATTTTCATTTTTGGGTGAACTAACCCTTTAAGAACCACTTTTCCTGGTTCAGAGCTGGTGCTTTGGAAGTTGAAAGACAAAGAACCATTTTGAAACTAGGCTCCGGCTCCGAACAAGCACTCAAACTGCCTTGGTGGAAAAGGGGTATTAGTTCGATGTAAGCCAAAAATGTGTTTGATTCACTGAAAGGAGCAAACTCAATAGAGTCAGTACATTGGTTGCATATAATCTTTTTATTCACTTAAAAGAACCAGATCACAAGATTCATTTGTTATGTAAACAAACTCATCATCTGCGAGTATGACTGTCCTCTCCGTTGAGTCGTCTACTTGTGGGTCTTCAGATGGCTGTAGGGACCGATCTGCGATCCACATGCTTTGGTGCAGTGTGGGCACACTGTAAATAATTGACTGTGAAATTCACAGTAATTAACTGGCAGCAAGTGACAAGTAACTTACTGTAGAAGATATAACCATATATTTGCTGTTTTCATTTACAGTAGCAACTATGTAACTGTACAGTAAAACTCACTAATTTGCAAGTACTGATTTTTTGTTTTGTTTTTGTGCTTATTAGACAGGACAGTGTAGCAACTGACAGGAAAGTGTGGGATGGAGAGCATAGACCGTAAAAAAAATATGGACGACGCATCTTCACTGCTTTCCACTGCTTTCCACTGCAACCTCTGAATATGGTGCTTACATCTTGCGCAGATTTGGGACCGAGTCTGCGCAGTAGTGATCTCGGGACCGAAGTCTACAGTAGAGAGCAGGAAGTCGAGCCGCGATATCAAAAGCCCGCCCACACTCTTGCAGATGTAGAACAATTCATTATGTTGGTGTTAAATAAACAGTTATGGAAATGTAGAAATTAAAGCTAAAAGCTCCAATCTCCTCCCGAAAATCCAGAAAAAAGTCTGAAAAAGTCAGTGAACTCTTCACTCAGAGAAGCTCTCAATCTCAGCTGTCAATCATGACGTCACACCCCCCGTTTTTATAGCATCAAATAACTAACTTAAAGGGTTAGTTCACCCAAAAATGAAAATTCTGTCATTAATTACTCACCCTCATGTCATTCGACACCCGTAAGACCTCCGTTCATATTCGGAACACAAATTAAGATATTTTTGTTGAAAGCTGATGGCTGAGAAAGGCTTCAGATAGGCCTCCATTGGCATTCAGTACATTAATACTCCCAAGACCCATAAAAGGCACTTAAAACGTTGTTACAAAGTCCATCTCACCACAGTGACTCTACAATAATTTTACGATGCGACGACAATAGTTTTTGTGCGCAAAAAAAAATCAAAATAACACCTTTATCCAACTTGTTATTGTCTTCTGTGTGTGCCTCCACGACGCATGCGCGAGAATATGACGCAGATCCGGCGTTCGGACACATGACCCAGAAGCGATTTGTTTACAAGCAGAGGAAGACGCGCGTGTCTAAGCTGTTGGATTCTACATTGATCGTGCTTTAGGTCTCGGCGTAGTTCTCAAAATGGGGCTTAAGTGTGCATTTCATGGAGTCCCGAACGCTGGTGCTACGTCATATTCTCGCGCATACGTCGTGGAGACATACACGGAAGACAAGAACAAGTTGGATAAAGGCGTTATTTAGATCTCCTCATTGTTGTCACTACTAAAGCAAGCTCCTGATTGGTTAACGCGGCGCAAATATCTGCCAAAGTTAAGATTTTTCAACTCGCAGAATCACGCGTCAAACGCTCAATTCGCGCTGTCATTCGCGCGAATAGCGCCGCTGAATGTCTATTCGCGTCTTTGCATTGACTTAACATGTTAACATTCACGTCCGGTGTCAACGCACCATCACAATACTTCTTTCATTACTGCAATTTTTGACTGAATCTACGGTATTCTACTGTGCACTTGTATACAGTAATTCATGTGCACAAACACTGATTTCACATGTTTTTAACAGTGCAGGGGAGAGTGGTGATCGGTGGTGGTTGGGCCTTTTTGTCTTTCTCGTTGCGAAGCTGACGCTTTGTCTCTGCGGCATGGCAGAGTTCTGTTTCATGACATGCAGCCCCTTCCTGCACGCATTTCTTCCTGGAGCTCCTGTCCAGTGCAATGTGTTACCAGTTGCTCGATGTGATGTGGAATCTCTTCAGAATGGCCTTGATAGTGTCCTTGTAACGTTTCTTTGGCCTATATTGCTCTGCTTATAGGGAGAAGTGGGGTATTGGGCATGCGGATGACATGGCCGGTCCTTCGAAGTTAGCATTATTATAGTGGTGATCCTGGTCATGTTGGCTTCCTACAAGACGCTGATGTTGGTGCGTCTTTCCTCCCAGCTGATCCTCAGAATCTTTTGTAAGGCTCTTTGGTGGTTTTTTTTCCAGGGCTCTCAGGTGTCTGATGTTGACGGTCCATGACTCGGCTCCATACAGCAGGGTGGGGAGGGCAACGGCTCTGTGAACCAGGAGCCTGTGCGTGATTTTGTTTAGAGTGGGTAGACTGGTGCACAGACAGCCACCACACGGTCTTTGACAGATCTGGGTTAGAATCCAGTGGCACGGAGTCCAAAACGACTGGGGGCCCTTTTCTACTGCAGCCTTCATCCACCTTCCCAGCCGTTGTGATGCTCCCCTAAGGCCAGCCATCAGGACGATGGCCGTCTGTTCTACCGTTGAGTTCTTGGCTGGATTGATCTTTGTCAGGGATCTCCCCCTCGACCTTACAGCCATGGATAGCCCTACCAGGAGCATAGCTCCAGGCGGCATTGGTCTCGGAATCACAGGATCACATAAGCTTCTCCACTACGAAAAGGTGTCAGTCCCCGGAGAGGAAACTCTGCAGTGTAAACTGACTACACTGGTTGGGGCCTATGTTATTATTTATAAAAAATAACTGGTTTATAAGATTCATTAGTTCTGTAAACAGACTACAATGGTTGCACCATATGTTCAAGATTTACAAAAAAGCAAACAACAACAACAACAACAACAACAACAACAACAAAAAAACTCATAAGAGTGATTTGTTCTGTAAATAGACTATACTGGTTACACCGAATGTTTTTTATTCACTAAAAATGAACAGGCTCATAAGTCATTCGTTCAGGAATCAGATTACCTGTCTAGCTTTGTGTTTGCACTAAAGTTATGTATCAGTGTTGCGGCGCAGTTGAGTAACTATTGCAGGAAACAGTCTGAGAATTTTAGTATGGTGTTCCACCTGCACTGGCAGATGATTGCTCTTACTGGGAATCAAACATCAACCGTTTCCTGGTTCCCAATCCTAGGCACGCACCAGTTACATTCCATTTAGATAACATAAAAATCTGTCTCTTCTTCTCTGTATATTCTATCTTTGATAATCAACAGATTAATTATTCATGAGCAACTTCCGGCACATATTTGAGTCTGAAGTCAAGGGACTTCAATATGAGTATCAGATGCTGCTGCTACTGACATTGTCATACGTATTACTTTCATTAGCGTGTGCTAACACTGGTATTTCCTAATAGCATTCACTGAATTCAAACAACATGCCAAACTATTGTGAATTCCCATTAGAAAAAAACATTAGCATGCTATTACACAGTGTGTAATGTGAGATGTGGTTCCTCTGCCAGTGTCAGTTTTTCAGAGATTATTCCAGGAACGTAGCAGTGTTCACCTCCCTGCAGACTCAGGGCACACCTCCAGCGAGAGAGGGCAGAACATGTCTTTCAACTGAGCTGATGTCTGCAATAACTGAGAGCCAGCTCGCAGGGAAAAAACACACAGCACTTGTGTGATTTAGTGACATGCACACACTGTCTAATCAATATTTCAAAAGAACTGAAATATAAGATACTGTTTATACATAATACTAATGTATGCCCCACACATTCACACATTCACACTCTCACAGAATAGAAAAGGAGCATAGAATTTGTCCAGTGACCTAGAAACTCTAAATTATTCCCTGCTGGACAATCCATAGGTGTGTTTTGTAATACTGTAGCTGGTTTCTAGTTTAAACTGGTTATTATTTGGTATAATAGACCATCTTGGATCAGCTACTTGCTGGCCATTTTAGCTTTAAGAAAGTTTACACAAAAATATATATTTGGTCATCATATAATCACTCTCATGATGTTACAAACCTTTTTGACTTTCTTTTGTAAAACAGAAATTAAGATATTTTAAAAAATGTACATGCTGTGAAAGTCAGTGGGGTCCAAAACAACATTGTGTGCAATATTAATACAAATTAGATTTTGTCATTTAAAATAATTAGAATATATTTTGCTGAGTGTGTTTTTGTTCTGGTACTTTAGCTGGTTTGGGTCTGTCATTCTTCAGAATTTCTTCAGTGTTTAGTTCAAAGCAGTGACCGAAATCAACTTTTCCATTAAAGGGTGACATTTGCCCCTTTAAATTGATTTCCAGGGGCATAAAAAAAAAAACTTTTACGGTCAATTGTTTTTCTAACCTTATTATATGTAGGTCTCTTTTATGTCAAAGTGTTATGTAAAGTGTTTTTATCAATAAACACAGTAAGAATAATAAGACATTATAGTGTTTTAATGATACAATTTTGAATATTTAGAAATTTTTTAAATATAAATCTAAAACCACCAGTAGGCCAGTATAGGTAAATCACTGCTTAATTAGTAAGTCACTGAATCGTTTATTCAAAATGGCTGATTCAGAAACAAAGAAAGTGACTATCTTTATTAGAACTGGGTGAAAATTGAGATTTCGCGATTTTAATCGATTCTCATTTTTACGAACAGATATCAGATATTCCTAAATCCTAAGAATCGATAAGTCTATCCTGTTTTCAGTTCATGAATGAACGGAACACTGTAGTGTGCCTCCCATTCAATTAATCGCAATGAAATGAAAAAGGAATGAAGTGCATAAGATGAATAAAATACATGTGATTAAGTTGAGTGTAGCTATGGAAAAGTTGCATTATCTTATAAAAAAGTTAAACTGTTGTTTCTCTGAAACTAAGGTGAAAACCTTATTATGCATCAAACAAATAAATGCAAGATTATTTGTTATTAACTAGCATCAGTTTTGTTATCTCTAATGTAAATTAGAAAATCATATACTGATAATATACATCAATGCCAAGGTTTCTGGAAAGAGGTTTGGTTAAGTGATATTTACGTTCCACTTGGTTGAGTAAGCAGTCCGATGGCGTTGACTTCTTCCAACTGCATTGTGTCACCCAGCACAACCAGTGGAAGAAGTCACCGCCATCGGACTGCTTACTCAACCAAGTGGAATGTAAATATCAGTCATTTTAAAAGTAATTAAAAATATCAGTAAATAATCCGTTTTTGCAAAGTGAGTGACATACTCAATAATGTCTGCTTGCACATGGTTAAAACAACAATTACGAGATTATTGTAGATGATTCATATCGCTACATTGGACCCCATTAACTTTCATGGACAAAAATAAATAAATACTGAGACAATGTACAAAGTCTCATCTTTTGTGTTCCACAGAGGGAAAACAAACTCATGCTGGGTTGGATTGAAATAAGTGAACACACTAAACACACATTAATTTGCAAACAGCTCCAAAAGACCTCATCACATATGGGTCACCTTGACCACCAATAATTCCTTGCCCTCCCTGACCTTTTGGAGCATTCTTCTCCAGTGCTTCTACCATGATAAAAGGTTCAATCTTATCTCATTCCTATTTATTCCAGATAATTTTGACCATATTGATTTTCTTCCTGTTAAGTACTGCTCTATCCTACCATGGCGTTGTGGTGCCCTGATTCTGAGCCTATAGGGTAGAAATATCATTATGCTTAAAAATATCACTTTAGTCTATAAGAAAATAAAGTAAAAGCTCAGTTCAGGTGCTGTTCGTTCCTGCTGCATGGCTGCAGCAAATATTGCTCCTCTACTATTGGACATAATGTGTGTAACCACTGTCGCTGTGAACTCCTCAGCAACGTCAGATCGAACTGAATGCAGAATATCAATGACCATCCTGACACTTGAGCGCTCAGAGGGATAAAGTGATCCAATTAGGCTTTCATTAAGCTTTAATGAAAATGCATAACTGCATGGCTGCTGGGTACAGCCCCGTTATTGTCTTTGTAGAAATGCGAGGCATGTGTCAGTGTCACATCAGCACACAAATAATATATCAAAACCACTTCAAGTATGCCAGGCTAGTGCATGATCCATCATTCCCTTGTACATACATTAATGCCGCTGCAGCCCAAGGGCCATGAGTGAACAGCAGATAGATACAGGGAATTCAATCCTGGTGTCTTCCATCATGAAATAATCTATAGAAATCCTGGACACAGGGCAGAATAAAGCAATAATCTGCAAGAGGCCCTGCGTTAATAAAAGGCACCAATGCTCAACAAATAATTGTGGCTGTGAATCAATCAAAACATTTTATTGAATTAATTCAGATATGCATTAATCAAATTAATCACAATCAATCTTGACACAATTAAAACAAGAAAGCTATCTCCATAGCTGTATGTAATTGATTTAAAAATAGTACATACACTGTAATTATATTACAATTTAATATATTTTAAAATGCAAGTGATGCGAAGCTGAATTTTCAGCATCATTACTTCTGTGCCATGTGATCTTTCCGAAATCATTCGAATAGGTTGATTTGGTGCTTAATACATTTCTTATTATTATCAATGTTAAAAACTGTTGTTCAGGGGTGTGTTTCCCAAAAGCATCGTTAGCCAACTATGGTCGCAAGTACCGTCGTTATCAACATAGTTCAACGAGTCTGTGTTTCCCGAAACCATAGTTCCAACGAACATTCGCAAACCGCATCGCAAAGTTGTGTGGTTGGAACGACAGCTCTCGACCCTTGGTAAGGAGCAGAGTTTCTTGTTTGCATGACACGTGGACCTAATAAATCCGTATCTTGAGCAAAATAAGCAAGCTCAGTACAATCTAGATCTTTTATTTTGAATATATACAAATGTCATTTATGTTTGTCAAGAGATTTAAAGCACCGTTTTTGAAGAGTGTGCGTACAAGCTCTTGTACGTAAAAAAAACGAGCCTATGATTGAATCTGGAAATAAAGCAAAATAACTGAGAAAATGAGAATTACTCCTCAGATGCCATGTCTATCAATTATAGCAAAAGTTAGATCTAAAACTAATTCAATAAAATAAGTTAATACTCCACCACCTGCCTGACATCATTAACCAACGTGGTTGAATGACAAATTTGCGACAATATGGTTTTAGGAAACATTCGTGACTAGTGTAAGATTACAAATTTAAGAAAGTACATTGTAAAAAAAAACAAAAACAAGAAAGTACATTGTATTTAGCATTTAAGGTATAAATAATAATTCTGGGGTTTTTCCAGCAGGAGATTCCTGCTGGGCCTGTTTTACAGTGAGCATTTGAGGTATAAAGGAAGATTGTTGAGTTTCCAGCAGGAGATTTCTGCCGGACCTGTTTTCAGACTCTCACCGTCGTTGCCTCTATGCGTTTGAATAGTTATGCTGATTAGGAGTAGGATTGGTGATACTCTGTCTGGGCGGGTATAAAACCTGTATATTTAATTTACATGCTTTGTTCAACCTCAATGTAAATCCCTCCCCCTTTGGAATGTATATAACCTATCAGGTATGCTGTTTGAGTCAGACTGTTTTCGGACGACCTGCAGCACAGAGAGTTCTCATTAAAAGAATAACTTCTGTTTGATTCCGAAGTCTCCTGGTCTTCATCTTCTGAGTTTCTTACACTTTAGAAGATAAAAGTTCACAACACTAGCTGTTTGATTTTTTCAATGATGCATCATACTATGGTAGTTAAGCAGTGAGTTACGTCGTTGAAAGGGAAACGCACCCCTGCTTAATATTTTGTGAAACCATAATTTCACAAAATATATATATATATAACTACTCACCCTATATAATTACTCACCCTTGTGCTGTTTCAAACCTGCATAAATTCTATGGAACGTTTTTCTCTTTTTTTTGTCCAGACAGTAAAATTCAATGAGGCCCAATGTTGTTTGGGCTTGATCATTCTTCAAAATATCTTTTGTTCTACCGAAAATCATACAGGTTTGGAATGACATGAGGGTGATTCGATGATGATGACAGAATTAACATTTTTGGGTCAACTATCCGTTTAAGTTATGACTTTTTCATGATGTTACATTTATCACACACTGTTTTTCCACAGACTGTCATATCGAACTGGGCAGGATACAGCCAACTGTGACACGTGTCGTAACAGTGCCTGCATCATCTACAGGTGAGTCTCAATCTGATACTATACTGCTTCTGAATCTTTGAGCTTGGCCCAAATTTTGATGCTCCATGCACAACACTCACACAGAGCGGCAACTGAATCCTTGATTCAAAGATTCTTTGCATACTAAGGAACAGATGTCCCAAACAAACAATTTGTAGCTGCAGTGTCCAATCATATTGTCAAATTTGTTTCTGTTGCAGTAGAGCTTTGAAGAACTGAAGAGTATAAAATCTGTGCTGTTAGCCTGAGCTCTTCTACCAATGAGAATTTTCAAGGGTAAAATGAAAAATATCATGACTGAGTGAGTTCCTTTGATGCATGCGGTATATGGACATACATTTTTACCAGACCAATTGAAAAATCCACTCGTAGATGGAAAACGTGAACTTTTCTCTTTAGGTTTGTTCTTTATATGACATGCAAGTTAGGTAACTAAAGTAATTCTATGAAACCATTCCTCATAAATGAATGGGTTTGCTGTTAATTATTTTTGTTATAAAAGCAATAATCTTTGATCACATCGGAAAGGCATTTACTTTCAATAAAAATTAAGAAAATGTTCTTAAAGTGGAAATAAAGTGCCTAACGAAATGTTTAAAAATAACAAGTGATAAATATAAAAGCATTTATTGGGTAGGGGTAGGTGTAGGGAGGGCTTTAATTGTCCCATTAAGGCGGAATCCATTTAATAATTTGAATAAATATAATCATTTACACTCTATGGGATTATTGCATCCTGTTAATGTACAACAATACTGAGGTGCAAATAGTATGTATCCACCAAAATTAAGTATAAATAACATTTAATTACTATTCAATTGTTTTCAATGGGAGCACCACATTTTTTAAACGCCATGAGCGTAGCGTATTTCACGCTCAAGCGCTGAGCGTTCAGCGTTTTTTACTGGGCGCCGAGAGTTGAAGAATGTTCAACTTTGAGTAAAATGCAGCGCTCATCACTGTCACTTTTCACCTAGCCGTTCAATCAGAGTGGAGGAGGGGCCGGACAAATACAACACCGACCAACCGCCACATTCTGCTTGTACGTCAACAGATGAAAACAAGCAGTACAATAGCGGAACAAAATAATTTAAAACAAGAGCCAGAGCAAATACTTTACATTGAATCAGCATTTTTTATATAGAATCAATACAGAAACTGTGAAATCTGTGAAATTAGATACTAGTAACACTTTTGCGGATATTCCATATCATATAAAGCAAAGAGTCTCAACTGGAAAAAAACGCTCTCATGCGCCCACAGCGAGATGTTTTCAGCTGAGCGCCTAGCGTTTTCAGCTGGCTCAAAACGCTTTGGTGGACACGCGGCCTTAGTGTAAATAGAATATATCATTATTTTCACTTTGTGTAAATAGCATCTATCGCTATTTGTACTTAGTGTAAATAGCATCTATTGCAAATAGCTGCTGCCTTTTTTTAAACCAAGCTGTAAAAACGACTCATTTCGGATTTTGTCTCAGTTTGAAATCATAGTGCGACGCAATACCGGCAGAAGAAGATCAACGGCTACTTCTACATCATTGTCTGTCTATTCATGAGCACCAATTCAAATTTTTCATGTAGTAGTAAATACGATAGAGATGCAAACATAGGATTACTCCAGCAACAAAAGGATAGAGATACCTTGTTTTTACCATGGGTCACTATTGCTTTGTCTGATACAGATCGTTTGATACTCACTTTAATTTTACTTTACTGAAAGTCACTTTACATTTACTTTACTGAAAATGATGAACGACAAAGATGGCAATTCATTTATAATTAGTTTGCACGAAACACTAAGTATTCCTGTCTGTCAAGTATAACTGTCGTAACTCCAAGTTCTTAAACTTTATTTGCCACAACCAAGACTTATAAAGCATATGTATTGCACGTAAATGTTTCACAGTCGGCAAATGTCTCAATTATGTAACAAGTTAAACACCTTTCTGTAGCAGTTGACAATTATTTTAACATGCAAAACTGTTACCCAATCATTAGCAGTGGACAAATGGCGGTTTTGAAAGTGTTTCAAAGAGAGTGTCATAAACAGGATAGAAAATAGCCTATTACTTATTTTGATGTAAAAATCTGGCTAACATTAAAAATGGACCTCTGAGAACATTAGAGCATTTAAAAAAAAAAATGCAGTTCATGACCCCTTTGAGTCATTATTTATTTACCCTCATGTCGTTTCAAACCAGTATAAATTTGAAACCCAGAATGGAGCAAACAATTTTACACACACACACACACGCGCGCGCGCGCACGCACACAGCTTTGTATTCATTAATGTTTTATTTTGCAGCAATATGTTGGCAAATGGAAGAAAAAAAAACGTTTTGCCTCTAAAGCATTTTTGTATTAATTCATTTACGCATTGAAATCAAATGCAGTGACATGTACATAAAAGCATGCCATCTGTCATCAGACAAATGCAGCACTTCACTGCATACCAGACAACCTGGAATTCATTACCTGGGTCAGAAAAGAAATCAAAAACATGCAATTCCGTTTACACAGTGAGGGAAGTCAAATACACACAGATATGCATTATAATGCATCAGCATGTCAGCTCTTTTTTGAACACAAGCCGAGAGGGCTAGATTTACACTACTACAGAGAAAAGCTAAAACACATTCACCAAAAAGCGTACACTCTCATGCACATATAGTAATTGGCAGATTATTTAGGTGTTATTGTTGAATTAAAGGAATTTAAAATCAACAATGAAATCTTTAAAATTTTTGAAATAAATATTATTGTTATTATTATAGTAGTAAATATATTTGATAAATGTATTATATTATTGACTTTTAACTATTTCATTTTTCAAATAAGTGTGGAACGACATAATGGTGAGTAAATGATGCCAGAATTTCGGTTCTGAGAACGAGACTAAATGAAAAGAACAAATAAAAAGTCTTAGTGTCAATCCAACTTTGTGATTTTGCACTAGTAAGATATGATACAATTGTTAACATCTGTATTAAAGGACTGTTTATTTGATTGTTTGTATGTTTATCGTGAATATCCATCCGTTCTGCTCAGGGGTGCTTCTGTTTGTTAAGCAAACCATGAAATTGAAGGATCTGATTCGCAAAAGCTGTAATTGGTTTCGGTTCTCCGGTAGAAACAGTTCACAGTGGAAGGACAGTGAGTTTATATGAGCAATATAATGGTTTTAAATTGCAGTTCAATGCCTTTTCCAGAGATCCCCTATAACCTACTATTGGAAGGTTCTTACAGAAGAGGACACACTGTGACATTAGTATGAGAGGAATACTGAGCAGAAACAGAGATAGACAGAGAGACATGTATTGGTGAGGATGATGTGGTTGTCATAGTTACCAAAGTGATGAAGTGGTGAAGAGGGGAAAGGTTGCTTTGCCCTGCTTTGGTTGGGGTAAGTGAATCTCTGTGTGTGTGTGTGTGTGTGTGTGTGTGTGTGTGTGTGTGTGTGTGTGTGTGTGTGTGTGTGTGTGTGTGTGTGTGTGTGTGTGTGTGTGTGTGTGTGTGTGTGTGTGTGTGTGTGTGTGTGTGTGTGTGTGTGTGTGTGTGTGTGTGTGTGTGTGTGTGTGTGTGTGTGTGTGTGTGTGTGTGTGTGTGTGTGTGTGTGTGTGTGTGTGTGTGTGTGTGTGTGTGTGTGTGTGTGTGTGTGTGTGTGTGTGTGTGTGTGTGTGTGTGTGTGTGTGTGTGTGTGTGTGTGTGTTTGTGTGTCTGTGTCTGTGTTTGTGGTCAGACCACTTTCAGTACCTGACACTAATACCAGTGAAATTTCATAAGTCTCTGTGACAATTGCAATTCCACTACATATATATATATTTATTTATACTTATATTTATATATTTATACAGTTGTGGTCAGAATTATTGGCACCCCTGGTAAATATGATCAGAGATGGCTGTAAAAATAAATCCGCAATGTTTATCCTTTTGACCTTTTATTTAAAAATGTGCAAAAATCTAACCTTTCATTGAAGTAAAATAATTGAAATTAGGGGGTAAATCACATAATGATTAAAAAAATAAATAAATGCTTTTCTCCAAAACAAGAAACTGATACAGGTTTGGAACAACTTGAGGGTGAGTAAATGATGACAGAATTTTCATTTTTGGGTGAACTATCCCTTTAAGTACTTTTTGCAAACCCCTTTTGCCTAGATAACAGCTCTGAGTTTTCTCCTATAATGCCTGATGAGTTTGGAGAACACCTGACAAGAGATCAGAGACAGACCATTCCTTCATACAGAATTGCTCCAGATCCTTCAGATTCACAGATCCATGTTGGTGCTTCTTCTCTTCACCCCACTCAATTTCTTTAGATTCAGGTCAGGGGACTGGGATGGTCATGACAGAAGCTTAATTTTGTGCTCAGTGGCACATTTTTGTGTTGATTTTGATGTTTGTTTTAGATCATTGTCTTGATGAAAGATCTAACCCTGATTATAAGATTTGTAGCAGAAGCGGTCAGGTTTTGAATTTTTATCTGATGGTATTTGCTAGAATCCATGATACCATGTCTCTGAACAAGATGTCCAGGACCTCCAGCAAAAAAAAATACATTAATGATCCAGCAGTATATTTAACCGTAGACATGGGGTACTTTTTATCCCTGTTTGCACCAAACCCATCTGGTGGGTTTTCTGCCAAAAAGCTCTTTTTATAGTGTCATCTGACCACAGAACCAGGTCCCTTTTGAAGTTCCTGTCGTGTCTGAAAACTGAATATGCTGGAGTTTGTTTTTGGATGAGTAAGGAGGATTTTCCTTGAAACCCTCTCAAACAACTTGTGGTGATTTATAGGGGTTGTTAGATTTTTTTAAAGGCTTTCTGACCCCAAGACTTAACTAATCTCTGCAATTCTCCAGCTGTGGCCCTTGGAGAGTCTTTGTCCACTCAAACTTTCCTCCTCGCCGTGCATTTGGATGATATAGACACATGTCCTCTTCCAGGCAGATTTGTAACATCTTTAGTTGATTGGAACCTCTTAATTATTGTCCTGATGGTGGAAATGGGGATTTTCAATGCTTTAGCTTCTTACAGCCGCTTTCTATTTTGTGTAGCTTAACAATCTTTTGCTGCACATCAGAACTATATTCTTTGGTTTTACTCATTGTGATGAATGAATGATTTTGGCCTTTGGGTTTCCTCATATTTATACTCCTGTGAAACAAGAAGTCATAGCTAGACAATTTCATGCTCATAGTCACCCTGGTGTGCTAAAAAATGTAAATATTAATGGGAATATACTTGAGAGATATTTTACTCATAAAGTTTTTTTAGGGGTGCCAATAATTATGGCCAACGTGTTTTGGAGAAAAGCATTTATTTCATAATGTGATTTACACCCTACTTTCAATTATTTTGCTCCAATGAAAGGTTCGATTTTTGCACATTTTAAAATAAAAGATCAAAATAATTATTTCAGAATTATTTTTTACAGTCATCTTTAATAATATTTACCAGGGGTGCCAATAATTATGACCACAACTGTATATTTACTTTTTAATGTAATATTTTAATACATATTAAAGTGTTTTTTTTTTTAAATATTCCCATTAATGCAGTGTGTAATATAGCTGTTTGTGAATGTAAATGTTCTACAAAGTTGTAAAGTGCACGATAAATAATGTTATTGTCTTTAACTTGTCTTATCGCTGAACTTTAGGAAGCCTCCGGATGGAGCTGAAGTTCAGTTATGTTATGGGCATTTAGCTTCCGAAACACGTGCTGTATGTGGTATTCCAATCACAACAGACTGGGTCATCTGGCCAATCAGAGCAGAGTAGCTTGTGAAAAGGAGGGATTTAGAGAGATTGATTCATCCGTCGAGTCGTTGAACATGTGGTGGTTATGAGAAAATTCTACTGTTTTTTGACATTTGATGCATATCTGTTGTAGGAAAAATTAGGAGCATGAATAGCATAATAGGGGCACTTTAAATTAAAACAATGGCATGCAGCTTTCAAGTATTTCCAGTGGTGTTAAGTACATTGTATAGTATCTGTAATTTATTGCAGTATTTCTATTTTGGGAAACCTTTACTTCACTACATTCAAAAGCATAACATTGTACTTTTTTCTCCACTATATTTCATAAAAAAATGTCTTTTATCGTTATTTTGAACTGAAGAAATTGGTATCTTTACTTTTACTCAAGTACCTGATTTGTATACTTTGTCCACCTCAGAGTATTTCTCAATAGAGTAAACAGTCCTTGTGGTTCTCAAGTTAAAAATCAGAAATTGGATGTAGTTAAAAATCTGAGATTTAATCAAATGTAAAATAAAGATGCATCAGTATCAATATCATTACATTGTTTTCTTATTTTAGTATCGACTTTATACTAATATACTGGTACTTTGACATTCTTGTACAAATCCTACTGGACAAAAGAAGAGGCCTACAGGTCAAAGTTCATTGCTCATTCTGTACTCAACATGACCTATACAGACTTATACAGGGTTTAAAATGGATGCCAGCATGATGCAAGATAGCTCTCACTGTTCCTCCATCACAACTTTCTCAAAGAAACAGAGAAGGCACTGTAAGAGAGCAGCATGCTCCCAGCAAACTAACAATAGCTGTCTGCAGCATACTGTGCCACATTGTTGTTTTATGTCATTTAACAATGACACATCCTTCACTCAACCCAAACTATTTAATATGTATTTCTGTTCCAAACCTTGGCATCAATGAACGCTTATAGTTATCAGGTGTCTGTTTCTTTAATTATATTATATTATATTATATTATATTATATTATATTATATTATATTATATTATATTATATTATATTATATTATATTATATTATATTATATTATATTATATTATATTATATTATATTATATTATATTATATTATATTATATTATATTCAATGAAAAATGAAGCTTCACGTTGCATGTCTGAATGTTTGAATCCAGACCACTACTCTACTGGTTTATGGAAGTTCAGGTCCATGTACTTACATTATTTATTACATGATCGTATTCTGCAATATAAACAGTATAAAAAAACATGATTATAAAATAATTAGAGCACCATTTACTTGCCTCAAACAATTTGGTTGGTACTGTTATTATTATTACATTGAATTTATTGACACAGTATGTGAATTATATCAACGTAACCCATTTAGCGTTGTCAGGCTTTTATTTGTGCTTAATCGATAAAACATCGGAGCTACGCACTCGGGTTTATGACTACAAGGTGGCACTGTTTTTGACACTCTTATTTTAACGATCTTAGAGCGTGTCCAAATCCACTTTTGCTAGGTCGGCGCACCAGGTGCATGGTCCAAAAGGGTTGTACCTAGTCTTTTAATAAGTCATGGGTGTGTTTTGGGGGTAAAGTGCAATAAACCAATCAGAGTCTCATCTCCCATTTCCTTTAAAAGCCAGCTGCGCTTGTGCAATGCCATATTCGCTATTGTATTTACATGGTGGGATTTGCAAGCGGAAAGACTGAACGCTTCTCCAGAGAGGAAATCTTTTATTTTTAATATCTAAAAAGTTTGTGTGCTGCTCCGCGTCCCTGTGTGTATGTGTGTTGTGCACCCGCCTATGTGCGCATATTTGTAATGCGCCCTTTAAATAACAAAAAAAATACTGTGCTATTGACTTTAAACCAAGTTTTTGTTGGTCAATGGTGCAGTTGATTGCAGCTACCTCAAAATAGCAATGCGCCATAAAAAGTGCACCTGAACACACCTAGTTTTCAGACCAGCACGTCTATGGGTTAACAGATGGCTGCGAGTGCATTTGTTATTTAAACAACTGGACGTGAAAATGTGTCGGGCTAAAACTAGCAAAAAACATTTTCGTCGTGCCGGCCGTCGCATTGCGCCAGGTGTATGATAGGGCCCATAATGCTTCAAATCTTTTCCTGAAACAATCAGAGAAAAGCTTTAAGAGGCTTCGTTTCTTCATTCCTAACATAAACAACGATGAACAATACTAAGACACTTTAATGAACAGCTTGAGAACTACACAGCAACATATAATGTTAACACAGAACAGAGAACAAAGAAAACAGATGGCTTAAATACACTGCAGATAATTCATGGATAACCAAGATAACCATGGAAACAACCTACGAACTAGAACAGTGACAGGGGAAACTACTATATGACAAAGAAACTAAACACAATGTGACATATTATATTATATGATAGTACTATAAACATGTAAACAAAAAATATAGTATACTGTATATAAATAGTTTTTATTTTAATTTTAATTAAATTAAATTTCAGTGCCCTGCACAACTGGCCTTAATCTTTGAATTAATACACTGCTAAATTTATTGAAAAGAGCAATATAATATTAAAGAACAGTTAAGCAGCTTTCAGCTAATATGGACTTACGAAAGGCCCAACCACACAACCTCATTAAGAAAATTAAAAATAAGGATGCAAATAGCAGATTAAAAAGGTATTGTAGGAAAAAAAACCCGGAAGACTAGCAATATACTGTATTACGAGTCAGCACTGCCATTTGCGGTTTTGTGTAAAACGCAAATAAGATCAATTAAAGGAATGACCCTGATTTTTTACCATGCGTGTAGTGAACGATTAAAAATTCCACACCATATACTGCGGGTATTTTTAGTTATAACTGAACCTGTAGTGCATTCTCTTGATGATTCTCATTCCACGTTTTCATCAGCTCAACTAAGCTCCAATTCTTAGTGCTTTTCTTTCGGTGCTCATATCTCAAAGAACATGGCTACAAAGATTCTTATCAAAAGCCCAATGCACCAGAACATATGGCAAAAACAGCATCGGCTTTATAATCCAGGGGCTTATTTCTTCACTGAACCACATGCCTCGCTGAATATGCTCTCTAAAGCATGTGCACAAATTTGGTTAAAAAGCAAGCCTACTTTGCAGAAAGAGGCCTTGCACTGTACTGTAAGTTAATGGTGTCACTGCTAAAACATTGATAGAAATATCACAGGAAACCTGAATGGCTTTCTCTCTCCTGTCGAAGACAAATAATTAATAAATTAACAAGTTATGTGGAGATAAATAATTTAAAATAAGTTAAATGAGTCAGCTGCATAATATATGGCAATGCAAAATGCTGACACACATTTTTTTAAACTAATGTGATGTGTATGTAAAGACAAAATGGTATCAGCATGCACGTGCCTCAAAAAGTTTGCACCTTTGTATTATACATCCAGGTACATGCCTTTCTCTTTATTTGAATATTCTCATATGTCAGAGTAGTGAAGCCAGCATGGTGTGATCTTGCTGTGATGCCTCTGTAGTTGGACACATACTGGGAGACGGATAGCGACAGAATGAACAGCCCGACCTGTGGTCGTCCTGTCGCAGCCTCTGTCCTCGGGGTGCGCTGACAGGAGACAGGTATGACTCATTCGTCAGTTGGAAGAAAAAAAAAAACCATTAGAGTTTCGAAATGGTGGCAACCATCAGTTTTTCTGCCAGGTGTCCAAGATAACTCCCTGTGGTATTCCTACAGTTCGCATTTAGCACCTTTTCCCTTCCAAACTTCATTTATTTTGTGTCACGTCTCACGGCGGCCCAGTGGGTTTCTACAGACGTCTGGCAATACTCCTATGAGCTTATGAAAAAGGCCCATTAATGGTGCCAAATCCAGTTGCAGTTTATTCCATTTGGATCTGTACATGGTATTTTATATTTCTTTGTTTATTTCCAAGTGGATTACTGTAAATGCCTTTCGTGCATCAATTATTGAGATGGTGTGATGCAGATATCCTCCTCTCACTTTCAAAGGGTGCAATATTTCTCATTATAAGCAGAGTCGTTTCCATTAAGTATTTATGAACCAGGAATAAACTGGGTAAATCGTATGCTTTGTACAGGCTCCAGATGATTTCTCAAAATGTAGGAAAGTGTCCCAGTTCTTTCTCTCTATTCTCTCTTAGCCTAACACCCTTGCAGCTCAGAGAAATGCAGTTAATCACAATGGCTACATTCACACAGCAGCAGAATATGGTCGTCAGTCCTGTTTTAGAGTGATAAATATTACTGCTTTCACACAAAGTTTGTTATTAGCTAGAGTGACAATTGTATTTTATAATCGAACTGACTAACGTATTTTTGTTTGGACTCAAAACCCGCATTTTCTGTATACCTAAATGCCCACTGAAGTGCCTTGAAACGCGCAGCATTATTCAATATGTTGATGTAATTTCCATTGAAACCAGAAGACAGGACGGGACATATCTTTAAAAAAAAAAGAAATTCAATAGCGTTTAGTTTATATCACAGCTCAGCTAGAGACGTTGAGCTTGGTAATGCCGCAATTTCCACCGTTTCTCTTCCTAATCTCCTCCGTATAGTTCTACGATATAGCATTCTGTGGAGAATTCAAATGGGTCCGATACATTTGATCCACTGTGTGCTATTGTGTCTCTAGATGGGAGAAGACTGTGCGGGCTGTGGCGGTTCGCGTGACAAAGTGATACCAGACTTAATTTGCCTATTTACAATTGCACTATTCACCATAGAAAATAGTAAATGTGTGAACAGATGACCAATTTTAGCTTCAGGGTCTATTTATAATGAAGGAGGCAGGATGCTGTAGATTCTAGAGAGCATTTGATTGGACAGAAAATCTGATGACTGATGTCATCAAAACCATTGACATATTGAGAGAGCATAAGTTTTGAATGCTTATATCTTCTAAATGCAAAGCACATTTTGTTTTGAAGCACAATAGCTTATAGATAACAGTAAGGCTAGCATTTTCAAACTAAAAGACAAAAAACTTCATTTTGATTTTGTGGGGATTTTAAAGTGGCCCTATTATGCTATTTTAAAGGTTCCTAATCTTGTTTTGGACGACTCGTATGTTTGCATGTATCCAAGGTCAAAAACACTTTCTCAAAGAGTCTGAAACCGTTCAGTCAAAGATTCTGTCTCTATAAACCTTTCCTGTACTCTGATTGGTGCTCCACTCTGTTATAATAATAAAGACTCATAGAAAGAATGCTTTATTACACTTGTGTGAGCAACCCAGGCCCACAGCTAAATTGTAAACACTTACCCAAACAATAACAGTGAATACGTTAGCAGAGGACTAACATGAATGACTGATGTAACAGTTTGCGAACCAAAATCTTGCTCATTGTCTATCATTACTCAAGGTAGTAAGTATGACAGACAATCTGCATTCATTTGGTCCAAATAAAGTGGGTACTGCCCCATCTTTAATGGATAAGTGTTTTGCAAATCCTGCGTTGGCCTTGCCGAGATTTGAAAAGCAGTCAAGCAGTAAAATGATTGGAACACAACAAAAAGTTATACTGCTGTGGGATCATTGTAAAAAAAATAATAACATCCTCATCCTTTGGAAGTGCATACAAAGAAAATTAGCTTTTGCAGTTTACATGTCGACAATACAAACCAAATGAAGTGTTTGATCAAAATAGACGATGACCAGTGTGACCATAGGCTAGCATCATGCAAATTGTTTACAAATCTATGTAGATATGTAACTAAAGTGAGACTGTAATTGCTGACGGCTCATTTAGGCAGTTCAGAATTGATTTGTTCTTTTAGGAGATAACTTTATTTGTTGTTTACTTTGAGCTTTAAAACCTTGCATACATTCTACATTCACAAACAGCTTTACACACATGACAGGTAATATTAGAAAAAAGCACAATAGGGGAATTTTAATATTTGTAATAATCTTGACATTGTTATAAAAACAAATCAACTAATGACAGAAAAAACTGAATTCAAGCTAATACTTACTTATGTTTGTGCTGTTGTCCCAACATGATGATGTCACTTCTTATAGGTTCATGTTGTCAAGGTTAAGTTTTTTGTTTTGTTTAGTTGTCTTTTCATTCCTATGTGTGTTTCTTGTGCTTCAGTTCTGTTTAGTCTTGATTGTTTCCTAGTTTGTCTCCTTGGTTGCTTATTACGTTCAGCTGTCGATCATTAGTTTTCCTCTGTGTATAAGTACTCCCTGTTTCGTTCATTTCTTTGCCAGTGATTGTCAGTATTTATTGTGGTAAGCGTTTGTCCACACCTGCAAACTTGTCGCTTTTCGGCGACAATTGCCGTTTTCTTGGTCAACTGGGTCATTTACATGAATCACGGAGAACTGGAGAGGGTTTTTTGGGGGGGGGGGGGGGGGGGGGGTGTAGGCTGCCCTTCATCTTCATGCCATGCGGGCTAGAATTGCGAAACAGTATTGGATAATTCTTATAATTGACATTTCTCAGGACCAATCGGAATCTTAGCACTTTTTCTCTTGACCAATTGGAATCTTAGCACTTAGCACATGCAACCATTCACCCCCCATCCACCGCGACACTGTCACCTTTTTTACTCTGAGGCGTTTGCAAGTCTGGTTTGTGTTCTTGTGAGACTCTTTATTTTGTGGATTAAAGTATTATTGGACTGAATTCCTGTGTTGTCGTTTTGGATCGCATCACCACACGTGACACATGTCAGTTAAAAGGATATTACAAAAGAGGAACAGGATGAAAATCGATATAGGGGCCCACTAGGGGGCCTCAGCAAACTTCCAAGGGGGCTGCAGGATGTTTGTGGAATCACAAAATGTATTGGGGTTCATTTAACTCTTTCCCGTGAAGCTTTGGGGGTGTTGATGGACTTGGTTTACTCCATCTGTGTTTTTCTCATCGTACTGAATCTGATCCAGATCAAAATGTTGCTTTTTTAAACGAAACTTACCCACATTCAAGTGTTGATAAAAAAGGAACGCATGAAGCTAAACTAAAACTGATTTTTTTTTTTAAAGGGTCTATTCTGTCTTTTAATATATTTCATATATAAATGATCTAAAAACCTGGTGGTGGCTGGCAACTTAAAAACAATTTTTTTAATATGAATTCTTCCAGTTTCTGTTAACAAAAACTCCATAATTACAGCAGAAATACTGGAAATAGTATTATTTTTTATTACTGTTTAAATACAGGAGGTCTTTGAGTCCAGAAGGTTGAGAGGCAATATAAAGTACACAGGAAAAAAACTATTAAAACTATATTAATATTTCCATAATATTTTTTTTTTTGTATGAAATATTGATCAGAGATTTCCTAATGAACTTCAAGTTTTTGGGAGATATATTTATATTCACCTACTTGATAAGTGATAAAAGAAAACAAAAACTTTAATAATTCTAAAATATTAAATATACACATATTAAGATATATGGTGAAAATGCTCCTGCTTTATTATTATTATTATTATTATTTTAATTTATAATAATAGTTTAAGAAAGATTTTGAGACTTTTAAAGTGAAAAGTTTGGAAAGTGTACAAGAAAGTCCGAATTGTATTGTATTATTATTAGTTATCTTCAATTATCTTATTATTATTAATATATTATTTTATTTATTATACTTATTTATTTATTTATTTATTTATTTTAAAGAACATTTGTAGCCCTAAATATATATGATAAAAAGAATCATACTGCATTGTAGGACTGACCCAGAGAGTGAACATTTTTGCGTTTGGATGCCGGTGCTCACTGGTGCTGAACACTGCGCGCTGCACTCAGCACTAATGAGCAGATCAGTTCTTTTCTACAAAACAGGAGGAGAGGAAACAGAAGACAAGAGGAAGTCTGATTGTCTGATTGCCAAAAATCTAATTTCCTGCCCTGAGTTGGGAGAGCAGCCAGCCAGTGAGGAAGTGCTAATTGTGATCCTGTTGGTGGCATAGTGGACAGGATAAATTCACATGCGGCTGCAAGTATACCGTGGCCATCAGTCACATGACAGGGCTGTCTTTCAGCACCACCTTGGTCTGACCTGTCCACGCAGCACCACATGAATCCAGACAAATGGACACCAGCGGGTATAGTTTGAATAAGAAGTGACAGAGATACCCGGCAATGTGCACAGCAGGGATGGACAATGGTACCGCTCAAGCAAAAATTACAGACAAAGCTTAATAATCCACTTCTGTAAAACCCTCAGAAATGTTCCATCTGATCTCTCGCACCATGCCTCCGCTCGGATCAAATTCTTTAGGCCTCCTTCTAAAATCAATTGTGATCTTGACTCGTATTGGAACATAATATTTGACATTGTTGTGTCCAAGATTGAGCTTTATTACAGTTTTTTCCCCCCTGAGGTAATATTTGTGGCATATGACATGCTGGGTCTGTCCCCTGTCATTGACTGAAGCTCACAGCTGAACGTTTGTATACCTGTATAAAGGATAATGTCAGTGTTACTGTGATTTAAATATTTAGCTCCATGTCTACAGCCCCCTGAGTTTGACTGTATGTGTGTGTATGTTTCTGCATTAGAGCAAAGCAGTGAAGCAAATAATTGAGCAAGAACCAGGGTCACTTGTATTTGATGTTAACAACTGGAGTTATTTTAACATTCACCTACCCATAGCGGTTTATTAAAAATCATACAAAAATGAAAATGCATTTAATCATCCTCATGTTGTTCCAAATCCATATGAATGTCTTTCCATGGAACATTAGGAGATATTTCCCACAATGTCTAATCTGCTCTTTCCCAAAATTTCACCATAAAGGTTTAGAATGACATACAGTAACAGTTTTTGGATGAACTATTCCTTTATTTGAGGGATGCACCAAAATGAAAAATGCTAAAAAATGTTCAGTGTTAAAGAAATATTTGTAGTTTTGTAATTTATTTTTCTTTAAAAAAAAAAAACATTATAATTAATTACAAAACTACAATTTAAAAATATTTACTTAACACTGAACATTTTTAGCATTCCAGCAGACATTATACAAACAAAGCACAATATAACTTATAATAATATTTTAAAAAAAGGTGTCAAATATTTTTTTTTTTATTTGGCCATGGTATGCCATCTTCTCTTATCTTTGGCCTATTATACAGGTATCATAATCAAATTACTGAGGGTGCTTCTGAAATCACTGAGGGTGCTCTATTAAAGTGCAGATGTAGTCTAAGCAACGGCTCCACCACAGCAGTGAGTGTACAGTGTGTACAGTGAGACATTTATGTTTATTTAGAATTTCAAAAATATTTTGCAACAAATAATTTTCTATTAATCTATTAGTCTGCCTTTACATTGCTTTACAGTTTTTCTCAGTCGCTTTGGTACATTTCTCAGATCAGAATTGAAATTCTCAAAGCTACCTGTTCAATCTTCACATCATTGTGTCACTTGTGCACATCAAAAAAGCAGTTTCTCATTTCTTTGAACAAGTGGCAAATGCTTGTGTACATCCATGCAAATGATTATGTACAATTTTCAGCTGTTTCCTATATTATCAGTTGCTTATGTCATGTTGATCAAAATGTATTATATTGGGTCTCTGTTGAATTGTCTCACCCCCAAAAATTTTAGGCATTAGTTCATAGCATAAGTCTTTACATGCAAAATGGTTGAACAAGTTGTCATAATATGTCAAGCATATTTCTATACATTTCCATTAGACGTTCATATTTCTACTTTTGTTTTTCAGTTTTTTTTCCTTTGTGCTATGCAGTGCTGTCTTTTTCTCTCTGTATCGCAATGACATGGTCTGTCAACAAATTACAGTACAAACAGTAAAAGCGTAAATGTGAATCTTGTCCAGTCTCTTACAATCAAAACTCACACATACACTAAGGTGTAACCAACAATTTACAATAATTGTCATCAAAACTTTGGCCATAGTTTACATCAGAACATCCGTCCAGAATACAGTTATATTGACAATATGACTTATCCGTACACAATGACACAAGGACTTGTCATTCTGATGGCACTGACATGTTCATTGACACAGATATTTACTTTTGAGAGATGAACTAAGGATTTTGAGCAAGAGACTGGCTTTTGCAGGTAATCCATGGTGTTTTGCTATTTGTACGAATTGTTTTGAGAAATGCACTTACTGTTTTGCAAATGTCGAGGATGATTCGAGAAATGTACCAAAGCGACTGAGAAAAACTGTAATGCGTTACTATTTCAATGTCACTTCCGAAACTTTGCAGCGTACAATTGGCCATTAATCCTTTTTGCAACATGAATGGATTATAATCAATGGATTATATATACTTTAGACTCGACTGTAGACTCGAAAGCGAGCCAGGACCGCTCCATTTACGATCAATAAATGCTGTCGCTATGTCAGTTCATCGCAATCTCACAAAGTACAAAGTTCAATGAAGCTGCTAACAATGCACAATAAATATCTTACTTGCTAAGAGAGATTTTGCGAGCGTGTCACCTGCAGAAACACGTTGTAAATGGATACATTTGACGTTCTACAGACACAAATATGCCCTGGAGCATTTGCCAATATATTATTACAGTATCAACTGAGGGTGCTCTTGCTTGCATTTGAGGGTGCTTAGACAGTGTCTGCAAACGGACATTTTTGCCTCCATCTCGGACACTTTAATGCTTCCACACTTCCACCATGTTTGCTGCATTTAGAAGCGTGTGCGCCTCTCTCTCACACGCGCTGGTTGCTATATTTTTGGTCGCGTCATCAAAAACATCATTGTTCAGTTAAATTTATTCAGTCTTTTCACTTATTAACCGAAATTATTCGGCTAATTTATCGAAATTATTCGAATAATTTCAGTTGCTGAACATTCGGTGCATCCCTACTTTATTTTATTTATTTTTTTTGACAAATTATGCATAAAAATACGTATATAAATTGCTGCTCTTTTTGATGAACATTCAATGTACATTGTTATTATTAAAGTATTCTTCACCATAAACGGTTTTTGGTGAACTATTCCTTTAAGAGACTTCTTGTAAAAATGTCTATCAAAATGTATGAATTGCTTTTTGATGAACTATTGCACAATATTAATATTATTTAATTTTAGAACTGTTTAGAATGATCCGAGCTTTGGGTGAACTATTCCTTTAAGAGACTTCAAATTATTACCATTTTTGTCAAACTATCTATTTAAATGTATAAATTGCATTTATTGCGTATCATATTAATATGATTTTTATTTTATTTTTTTACAAAAACATTTTTAGAAACTCAGCACTAAATACAGATATATAATCTAATTAATATATAACTCATAAAAGTAGTACATTTTGTGTTTTTTTCTATAGTGAGTATTCTTTTTTGTCAACAATATCTTATTACAAAATCATATTTGCTTTGAATGAGTATGGAGTATTAATTAAATGAATTAAACTGATAATCAGCATTTGTTGTTAACATAAAGGACATTTCTTTGAATAGATGATAACCTTAAGACAAATCCTCTTTATTTTGAGCCAGGTTTGCAGATTTTGCAATTGTTTTCTGTGCATTGTTCACCGGCCACCCATATGTTTCACCCCCCCCCCCCCCCCCCCCTGTTGGTAGTGTAGACAAGGTAACTGCTCAGGTGTTTCCTGTGATTAATTGCAGAGTGTAGTTTAGCTCAACCTGGAGCAGGAACACACCGTTGTTCCATTCTCTTTCACCCTCAGAGAGTCTGCAGAGAATCGCTGCGCTTTCACAAGTTCTGTAAATAGACAAACCAAACACTGCAGCTTCTAAATATATCACGCCAGAGAAGTTTTTCTGATCGTTTGTGAAAATCCAGGGCAAACTTTAAAATGAGATGCAGATCACTTTGTCTCCGCGGGTTTTAGTCAGTTTTTTTTGTGCTCTGTTGTCACAGTATAAATATTGGAAAAAAGTCCTTGGTTTTGGGTTTATTAATGTGGATATGTGATAAAGCATTTTAAAGGCTTTAAAATTCAATGCAAAATTCCATAATGAACTGAACATTAATGCCTGCATTTCACCATAGCAGCCTTTAATCAAACGAAATGTGTGCGTTATCCAAAAACTGTAAATGAAAGGAAAGCCAAACAGCTTGATTGTCATATATGAAGCATTCTATACCGCAAACCAAATAAACCCTCAGTTTAAGGAAGTAGATAAACATAATTGACTCTTTTTTTTGGCACAAATCTAATATAAACGGATGTAATTGATGAGTCAAACAGCATTGATTTCCAATACGCTCATTTGTAGTGCAGGAAAGTGAAAAGAAGTGAGAAATAGGGCAGTTGTGTGTGATTGGTTTGTCTGTCTCTGTTCTTTACACTGAGTCAGACGCTGCTTTGTGAATGATTTCATTTAGATCAGATTAAAGCTGCCTCTGACGGTTAATCTGGGAGTTTAGCCACTGCAATCATCAGGAATCATCTGATTGTCATGGGATTATAACTTTAAAGGGAAGACGAGGTCAGACGGCTGTGTGAGGACAGTCAAAGCCATACATAGACATATATACACTGAGACTGAGCTAAACAGCTTAGTCATGATGTTAGAGGTCAGGAATGACATGCTATACGTGCATTACATTTGCTAAGGCAAGCAGAACTCAGAGGTGAAACAGCATTTGCACCTCAATGTACTTTCATAACATTTGGTATTAGGTAAAACAGGATTTTTAACTGGGAAAAAAAGATTTTATCCATTGGTAATGATCGTTAAAATTGTGTAAAACAATGGCAAAATAGCTATTTGGTGATATGCTAAAATTATCTAATGATATTAAAGAAAATGTATGTTTCTAATTTTTTTTTTTTTTCATTTCTAATGTTCGTCAAGGCTGCATTTATTTGAACAAAAATAGAGAAAAAAGTAATACTGTGAAATATTAGCCTATTACGTGACACCAATTTAACACGTCCCTGAATACAACTAATAATTTCTTTCAAAGAAAAAAAAAAGAAAAAAAGTTTTTATATAATATTATTGCAATGTTTTTTTTTTTGGCCAGAGGCTAGAGACTACAACCAGTAGTAGGAGATAGTTCCACGTGTTTTCAACCCGCCCATAGGGGTGGGATCTCACTCACCGAATGTAAAATGAGCACGGCCGTTGGGCATTGATAACGGAGCGGTCGGAGCAAAGCGAGTTTTTTTTTTTATGAATTCCTATGAAAGTTAAGCTTCCATAGGCATGAACTGAAAACGCGCCAGACTGGACACGCACCGTGAATGAATTAACGACAGGGTGGCCGTGAATGAATGCCAGCCGTGCTCATTTTAGTTTCGGTTATGAATTAGCGCCAATTCGGGGGCGGGTTTCTTGAATTGTTTGTTCATTAGCCTATTATTCTTAATGAAAAACACAACAAAACAGTACAATGACAAACTCACTTAAATAGGCGCTTTTACATTTCGATTTGAAACCAAATCTTCCGCGATCATCTGGTCTGTCAGCTCCTCGCTCTCTGATGAATGAAATCTGACTCCTGCTGCTGGTCTGTGCGGCGACTCTCGTTCGGCTCATGCTGTATTGAGCAAACACGTTCAGTTTTTAATTGTACTGTCTGTTCTCTAACTGAACTAAATTATTTTATTACTATAAAAATCTAAACGACGGTGGGGGTGGTGCCGCGGTGGGCAAGTGATGTAACCGGTAGGAGTGGCCTGCCTCGTAGGGCAGCGAAGCAAGTGCGTTCTAGGAGTTGTTGTCTTTCCTCCATATGAGCCAAAAATACATTTTCTGGCTTTTCTCAGTCTAGAAGGCACCAACTTCTAAAATCATTTCTACTACAAAGGACCCAATTCACCCAGCGGTGAAGTACCCCTTTTAATGTTTCATTGACTACGTTCAAAATGATCCCTGTTCAAAACGGCCAGTAGTTGGCGATGTCACTTTGTAAAGAAAAACTGCTTGCCAATTGACTGAACATGTTACATGCATATGCATGACGTCAACATATTCACAAATTCGTATTTTTGTAGTTTACACTGAGACGATAACAGTATAGTTTTCAAAAATGTTTTCAGACCCCCAAAACATAGTTGTCGTGTAAATAAAAAAAAAAAGCATTAAAAGTTTTGTGTAAACAGCGCCTTAGTTTGGTTCTCATTGTTTTCTGTTTTTCCTTTCTGTTTCCTCGGTTTCTAAGGGTATATTTACACTACACCATTTTCAACTGAAAACTTTTTATGCGTTTTGGCCGTTCATTTACACGACTACAGCGTTTTGGGGACCTGAAAATGCAAGCTTTTGAAAACGGGTTTTAAAGTGAAGGTTTTGAAAACATGCCTTTACCGTCTCAATTTAAAATGTGAATTTGTGAAAATGGTGATGTCATGCGCATGCGTATTACGTGTTCGTGGGGTTTTTCTTGACAAAGTAGCATCGCCTACTACTGGCCTGGCATGCATATTACAGCCTTTTTAACAATTTTCGCGGTGTGAAATCAGTGTGAACAGTGATCATTTTGACAACGTTGTTGTCTGTTTTTAGTACATTGTTACGTGTAAACAAACCCTAAGCATGTTTGCATTTGTTGTCATATTCATCAGTTGATTGATTATCCCTACCTGTGTCTTGTTTTCATCAGTTAACCTGTCTATCAGTTGGTTTTTGTCCGTTCTTGTTACTGTATAGTTTGGTTTGCTTTGTCCTGCGCTCTTCTGTTCCTGTCCAGTTTTGTTATTTTTTATCTATTGTTAAAGGAGAACTCCGGGGAATTTTTAAGTTAATCTTCATTGTTATACCTTTTTGAGTACTGTCTATAGAAAAAAAAAAACCCAACCGGATTAGTGCTTGCAACACGGAGCTGTTACAGTTAATGCCCAGAGCTCCCACTCAGCTAAAACGGTAGTTATGGGGGCAGATACATAAAGAGTGTCTTTGTGCCTCTTAACAGACACAAAATGCAATTAAAATGTCTGTCCAAAATGAACAGGGCCCTTACATGACAACGAGATGCGTTTAGCCACTGAGCCATTGTATAAATCTCACCTAAATAGTGTTTTAGACGGCTAGCTGTAGTCTCCCGCTGAAGTCCCGTGGGAACTCAGTTGTAGCCAGAAAAAGGCAAATAGTCCTGGTGGGAGGAGCGTCGTGTGTGTGAAGAGTGATGATCGGCTTACAAGTGAAGAATAAATGGTTTGCGTTTGTGCCATTCCGAATTGTGGCAACAGAATGCGAAAATACAAGAATTTACATTTTCATCGTCTTCCTTTTCATGACCTCGAGATTCTGCAGCTCCTCCCACCTGGACTATTTGCCTTTTTCCAGCTACAACTGAGTTCCCACGGGACTTCAGCGGGAGACTACAGCTAGCCGTTTAAAACACTATTTAGGTGAATTTTAAACAATGGCTAAGTGGCTAAACGCATCTCGTTGTCATGTAAGGGCCCTGTTCATGTTGGACAGACATTTTAATTGCATTTTGTGTAAAAAAATTATGAATTAAATTTAAGACCTATATCACGCAATAAAAAACTTTTTTTTTATTGCGTGATATAGGTCTTATATTTAATTCATAATGGTCTTAAAAATATCTTAAAAAATTTGACTTGGTGAAACCTGCAGAAACCCTGTAAAACAGCCTGTAAGTGATGTTAGCTAAAAAGGAATGTTATTTCAGAGGTGGTGCAGGTTTATTACATTCTGATGAAAAATGATGAAGGCACTACCATTTTGAGATCATTAAATGGGCACAATAAGATAAAGGAAATCAATTTTTAAAAGTAGATTCAAATTGGATTTATTGTTGATATTAATATGGCCCCATTCAGACAGTGTAATCTGATTTGATATGATCTCTCTACATTATCCTCACCTAAAATATTCCCTTTTTTCTCTTTTAGTGTGGAACTAGATTTTAAACTTCAAGAGGACAAACTGCAGCCCTTAATGAAGAGACTGTGTCCATTAGAAGAGCCGTCCTACCCGTCTCTGCCTTACACACACGAGGTGTTCACCTCCACACCCAAACGCAAGTCCAAGACTGAGTCCAAGAAGCACGCTCGATGGAAACTCTGGTTCCTCTAACATTTGGATTCGGGGAACCTTAAACCATCAGGTCACCTCACCACAACAAGCAAATTCTAGTGGAATTCTGCTTTAAATGGATAAACATGGAGAAATGCTCACCGTTGCCACCATTTTGTGACATGCATTATGGGATCCAGTGAGGGACTGGATTTTAGTAAGGAAAAACAGTTGTTTTGAAATTATGACCCTCTGATGAACCCTCTGACTTTGGGAACTGCTGAATTCATCTGATCTCACATTTTCCAAAAGGATTACACACTGATCCTTCTGTTTAGACAAGTTAGCAAGGTAAGAGAGAAAGGATATTTGTACTGTAGATGCAGTGTGCGTGTGTGTGTGTATTTTTTCCAGTGTTTAACTCTGAGATCTCTCTCTCTCTTTCTCTCCTTTCTACATTTATCCTGTTTTATTTAGGGACCCTGCAGAGCCAACAAGAAACTTCAAAGCTATATGATAGTTTGCCACAAAACTACTTTGGAGCCATACATCAAAGACATCTAATCAGCAAAGCACAAACTTTTGAGAGTTATAAAGTACACTTGATAGCTGAGATTTACCTCTGTCTCTTTCTTTCTAAAAGTCTCTCACCTCTTCAATTTTAAATGAAAATTGGTTTTCATTCTATGACAAAATAAATGAAATTATACCTAGCGCACCAGAATCAGTCGACGGCATGCACTAATAATCAATGACTTCGTAGAGATATTTTTCTTGAAAAATGCTGAGGATGTACAATTAGTATGTCAGAAATGGTTAGGCTGTAAATTTATGAATGAAAATGGGTTTACAGAGTTGCTGTTTAAAAGAAAACAACAAGAAATGAATCCTTTTTGAAAATAATAACTGTGAATTGTCTTTTAATTACATAGATTTATGCATCAAATAATGGGCCATAAACACAGGTTTTTTTTTAGGCCTGAAAATATTTTCTTGGGAATATGACATTGTATTTTTTTCTGCATGAATATGAAACCTAGGTCGGGTGACCAGATTTCTCATGGTGGAATACGGGACGGACACGAACCCACATATTTCATGATATGAGAGACGTTATTCCATGATAGTGATATATATCATTGTTACATAAAAAAGAACAAAGAAGCAAATTACAAACAATAGGACAAATACGATAGAGGTACAAATTAAATAAGCTAAGTTTTTCAGGTAAATGCATACAGTTTTTAACATCTTTTATTGTTTGATTAACATTAATGACACAAACAGGTATTTTAAGCTGCTGTCACTTTAAGACTGAATGCTAGGATCTAATATACTGACACGTATCCGGTTTTCACCATATCCTGTTTACGCCATAACAGACTGTATTTACGTGAGATACTCCAAAGAGAACTGAATACGGGATCACGCACTGTCTGAGAGAGCGCTTGTGGTGCGTTTCATTCAGTGCGATACCGCGCAATACACAACAGGTTATTTTTGAATAACTTACTGTCCATAATAACTTGATAAACTCTTTTTGAAGATCCTCGTTAAATGTACACACACTCTTCTTTGACATATTTGCATCTGACTTAATCTCCTCCGCGCTCTCTAATATCCCGCAAGTTAAATGATAACGAATTGTGATTGTATGGTAATTTTTTATACCAATTTAAATATACTATGACGAGATTGGCTTCTCGTGTGACAGAAGACTGCTACTTGCTTTTATATGATCCCCTAGCAAAGGTAATTTAGGAAAGAAGAAATATGGGATAAAACATGATTTTTTCATAAGTTGGGAACTATGGTCACCCTTAACCTAGGTACATTTTTCAGTAAATATATTTGTCACACTTGAGATGCTTGAGAGTATGACTAAATCGGCTGGAAATTGGTTACATATAATATGTACCATGATAAACAAGTATGAGAACACCTCTGTTTAGATGAACATTGTTTCATGTTATATGGTGGAAAGCGCACAACTTAATAGAACACAAGACAACAGATATAGGCTCTATCCTATAACACAGACACACCACTTTGTTCAAGCTGACGTGTCATTTGCTCAATTAAATCTGAATATGATGGCAGTCAATCACCGAAATCTTGTGCTTGTTTGCCCACTTGTAATGAAACGGTCGCAACACACAATTTGGGAAGCATAATAATGCAGGTAACATAGAGAGGGCTATGTATATACACTCTGTGCTTAGCAATTATTTAGCTTTAAACAGTGTTTGTATTAGATATTCACAAGTCAAATGTCTTTAACACGTTTACTACAGTGCCAAACACTGTATTTAGCTGGTAGCCCAAGAACCTTCATACTTGGAGGGCATTTTGATAACTATATGTTATATATCTAAAAGTAATAATATGTTGGTCACTTCACAATATCTTTTTTAATTGGAGCACAGTTTCTGCATAACGTATTCTTGTAGCATAACACAGATGCATCATTATACCTTGAGAAAGTGCAATTGATTTATATTGTGCAATATTACATTTTATACAATTTCTACCCACAGTGCATTTACAATAAAGAAACTGATGCAAAATATTTTGACTGGACTGTCCTGTTCCCATGAATGTTCTCTAGAGTAAGACTAAAGAAATGTGGATTCTTGCAAAGTGGATTGTGGTGGTGATACTCAATTCAGGAAGATGATTGAATAGTGCTTTGAACAGGACTCAGCTGGAGGATGAGATGGTTGCAACACTTCTCTCTAAAATTGATTGGCTTCAGCTTTGGCACACGCTCCACAGACGTCCTCTGTGATCGGACGGCCTCCAGTAGAACACCTGCTGCCAATATACTGTCACTCACTTTGACTCGAGGGAAGAAATATTCCTCTGAACTCATTCTGCAAACATAACTAATGTAAACATAGCGAATGTAATTCTGCTGACACATCGAAGGGATATGACTCCAAATGAATCTCTTAAGACTTTTTTGCATGCACTTATTCTCTGATCAAACAGCCTTATTTTAGTATTGATAGCAGTAGCCACTTAAGCTGATGAGCACATGGAAGTCATGACCAAAATTACTTAGAAAACTGATTGCAGTTTCGTGTCCTTACAATCTTTCTAAACAGATACACAGAGGAGTCTTGATTAAAAAAAATATTATGTTGGTGCAGAAAAAAAAAAGAAGACTCATAATTATAAATGATTTATCCATTCACAATAAAAAAAAACTAAAAAAACGTGCCCTCATAATAATTAAAGGGGTGATTATGATGTCACTTTTTTAACTTTAGTTAGTGTAATGTTGCTGTTTGAGCATAAACAACATAACTGAAAAGTTACGACACTCAAAGTTCAAAGCAAAGGGAGATATTTTCTTTTACAGAAATCACCTTTTAAGGACTACAACAAATGGCTGGTTGGGACTACAACGAGCTTATTCCCGGTTTAGTGACATCACTAACCCTAAAATGTACATAAACCCTGCCCCCGGGAACACGCAACAAATGAGGTGAGGCCATGTTGAAAAGAGGAAGAGTTGTTGTAGTAGAGCACATCTAGGAGTCTGCTCAAGCGGTCGCATCCGTCTTTTCATATTTATTGTAATACAGTAGCCTATGTAACACTAATGCAATAGCGTCATAAAAGCAAGAAGACAACAAATGTTATAACCGTGATTAAACTAAACTATACATGTTCTATGTTCATGCAGCATATATTCTCTGGCTCTGTGTATCTTACAACAGTTCCCACATGATCGATTTATAGATTATCATGACAGAATATGCTAATCAATGACTTGAAGATAGTTAACGCCACATCAGTTACATAAATTCACCAATTAACCATTCAGAAATGTCCTGTTGCATTCTACACGTCCACACTTCTTATTGAGTCTCTCCATTATTGTCCGACTCCGGTTTGAACATAAAATACTGAACAGTTTCTGACCTCTTCATTGCGTGTGTGAGCTGCTAACTTGAGCTCTTGCAACTCTGCTATTCTTCAAAGGGGGCCAGAAGCAGCAGCTCATTTGTATTTAAAGGGACACACACAAACATGACGTGTTTTTGCTCACCCTCAAAAAATTACAATTTTAACACACTATAAAAAAAATTCTGTGGGGTATTTTGAGCTAAAACTTCACATACACACTCTAGGGACATCAGAGACTTATTTTACATCTTGTAAAAATGGGCATTATAGGACCCCTTTAATCAAAATAACTTCCCCCTCCCACTTGCAGCAACACTCTTCTCTTCTCAGAAGAAGGCTGTGTCCGAAACCTGGAAAATGCTGCCTTCGGAGGACACATTTCAAGGTAGGAAGGCATCAAGGCACGTCAGAATCCAATGTTAGCTTCACTTCCCGTCTCCTGAGAGACCTTCATCTGATCGATTTTTGAAGGCAGCATATATGCCTTTGATATCCCACAATCCTGTGCGTTCCATTCTGTGACAGTTAGCTAGAAAAAAAAGATGGTGTCCGAAAGTTGCGTTTGATGATCCGTTTGTGAGTAAATGTATGTTTTTGACCAACATTTTCCACTTCTGGTGTAATTTCTAGCGATAAATTACTAATGTAGTAATTAAATATTTGATAACACTTTATAATAACTACACACTATGAAGCATTAGTTAAGCATTAGTAAATAGTTTATTAATTTATAAAGCATTAATATACATTGAAAGGCAGTTTATAAATACAGCTGTAAATGCTTTATTCTTGATTCATAAGCATATCTATAATGTGTTTAATAATTGTATTTTCATACTTTTTAAATGATCAATTTATCATTTATAAATTAAGTATTACATCATTTACAACCAGTTAATTAGGAGTTCATCAGATCATTTAGAAAGTGTAAGTAAAGGATAAATAAACTGTTTAAATGTACATTTATACATCTTATTATTTAGACATATAGTAATAGTTACTCAGTGTGGGAGATAGAGAGAGAGAGGGGGACGGGATCGGGAAAGGTCTACGAGCTGGGACTCAAACTCGGGTCGCCCGAAGCACAACAGCACTATATGTCAGTGCACTGCCCACGAGGCTATTGGTGCCAACATACTTAAACTTTCTAAATGATCTGATGAACCACTGACAACTCCTAAATAACTGGTTTGTAAATAATGTAATACTTAATTTAGAAATGATAAATTGATCATTTATAAAGTATGAAAATACAATTATTAAACACATTATAGACATGCTTATAAATCAAGATTAAAGCATTTTTAGCTGTATTTATAAACTGCTTAGTAATGTCTATTAATGCTTTATAAATGATGATTTAACAATTTACTAATGCTTAACTAATGCTTCATAGTGTAGTTATTATAAAGTGTTACCAAATATAGTTCTCACCAAAGCTCTCTCTATTTTGCTGTAGATCATTAAACGGTTACACTGCCTAAGAAGTCCGAAATCAGTTTCATGAGGAGCCTTCATGCACAAAAGCTGCCTTACAAGTCATTGTCAGATAAGGCAGCGAGGCAATGAGTTAGCTGCCTAGGTTTTCGGACGCAGCCAACATGTTTACTGATGATCTGTCACTCACATGATATCACAGCAATAGCAAACCACAACCATCCAATCAATTCCAGATGGACAAAATCAAGTTCTGCCCTAAATTTTTTCCTGGTTGAGAAGCAGTTTCTGTCACATGTCTGTCCTGTCTTGTGGAGCACATGTGGTGTGTTGTTATTTTGGGCTGTGCTCATGTCTTTGTCTGATCCCTCCCCCTTGTTATCTGATTAGTGTTTGATTTCTTCCACCTGTTCCCTCCTGATTTCTTCCCCTTTATATAGTTCCCTTGTGTTTTCAGTCCTTGTGCTTACGTTGTTATGTCTACGTCTCCCTTACCTGTGTTCCACTCCCTGACCCGTTTTGGTATGTTGTTTGGTTAATTTATGTTGTTTGATATTTGTTATGTTTTCCCCCTTGTGGGTTTTTGTTTGTGTTTATGTTTCTTTTTATAATAAATTCATTTCACTTCCTGCATTTGAGTCCTCACCTCAGTTTCCGTCAGCGCAACGTGACAGAACGTAAGCACCATGCCGAGGACTCAGCAGAGGAAGATTTCGCCTCACCCGCCAGCCTCCACTATCTTTTGCCCCCACTATGAGAGAATCGTTCAGTTTCAGGCCTTGGTGTCTCTCCGTCAACGGGGGGCTGATCTGAGGAGGTTTGTGGGTGATTTCATTGGAGTGGCGGAGGGTCTAAGACTCAACAATGAGGCTCTTAAGGACCTTTTTAATCATGCACTAGATGAGCCCATGGATTGGCTGCTCAGAAGTGCCTATGAGAGGGTTACTTTTGAGGCGATGGTGGAGGGTCTCGCTCGCCAGCAGGAGCGAGCTACCGGGGAGGTGGTCACAGTTCCAGTGGTCCCAGTTCCGGGTGATCCTGTTCTGGTGGACTCAGTTCCGGTGGTCCGTGTTCCGGTGGATCGTGTTCCGGTGGTTCCAGTTCCTGTGGTTCCGAGCTCTGTGGTTCCGAAACGAAGGAGGAGGAGAAAGGTTCCCTCCATCCCGGTGCCGGTGGTCCGTGTTCCGGTGGTCACTGTTCCGGTGGTCTCGGTTCCTGAGCCGGAGCCAGAGTCGGTTCCTGAGCCGGAGCCAGAGTCGGTTCCTGAGCCGGAGCCAGAGTCGGTTCCTGAGCCGGAGCCAGAGTCGGTTCCTGAGTCTGGGCCTATACTTGTGTCTATTTCAGTGTCTGTTCCTGAGCCGGTGGTGCCAGTTCCAGTGCCCGAGCCGGTGGTGCCAGTTCCAGTGCCCGAGCCGGTGGTGCCAGTTCCAGTTCCCGAGCCGGTGGTGCCAGTTCCTGAACTGGTGGTGCCAGTTCCAGTGCCCGAGCCGGTGGTGCCAGTTCCAGTGCCCGAGCCGGTGGTGTCTGTTCCAGTGCCCGAGCCGGTGGTGTCTGTTCCAGTGCCCGAGCCGGTGGTGTCTGTTCCAGTGCCCGAGCCGGTGGTGTCTGATCCAGTGCCCGAGCCGGTGGTGTCTGTTCCAGTGCCCGAGCCGGTGGTGTCTGTTCCAGTGCCCGAGCCGGTGGTGTCTGTTCCTGAGCCGGAGCCGGAGGCGTCTGTTCTTGAGCCCTCAGTGACCGCGACACTGGCCATTATGGCCACAGCCATGTGGTGTGTGTGGGCTTCGCACACACTTGGACCGGTGGTGCCAGTTCCAGTGCCCGAGCCGGTGGTGCCAGTTCCAGTTCCTGAGCCGGTGGTGCCTGTTCCTGAGCCTGAGCCGGTGGTGTCTGTTTCTGAGCCGGTGGTGTCTGTTCCAGTGCCTGAGCCGGTGGTGTCTGTTCCAGTGCCTGAGCAGGTGGAGTCTGTTCCACCACCTGAACCTGAACTCCGCGGGCCGCCCTGGCCGCCTGAACTCCGCGGGCCGCCCTGGCCATTTGAACTCCGCGGGCCGCCCTGGCCGCCTGAACTCCGCGGGCCGCCCTGGCCGCCTGAACTCCGCGGGCCGTCCTGGCCGCCTGAACTTTTTGTTTCCCCCTTCCCTCCCTGGTCTGTCCCTCCCGTCCCGCCCTGGTCTGTCCCTCCCGTCCCGCCCCGCCCTGGTCTGTCCCTCCCGTCCCGCCCTGGTCTGTCCCTCCCGTCCCGCCCTGGTCTGTCCCTCCCTGGTCTGTCCCTCCCGTCCCACCCTGGTCTGTCCCTCCCGTTCCGACCTGGTCTGTCCCTCCCGTTCCGACCTGGTCTGTCCCTCCCGTTCCGCCCTGGTCTGTCCCTCCCGTTCCGCCCTGGTCGGGCCCTCCGGTCCAGCCCTGGTCTGTCCCTCCCGTCCCGCCCGGGTCTGTCCCTCCCGTCCCGCCTTGGTCTGTCCCTCCCGCCCCGCCCTGGTCTGTCCCTCCCGCCCCGCCCTGGTCTGTCCCTTCCTGGTTTGTCCTCCTGGTCCCGCCCTGTTCTTGTGGAGCGTCTGGTAGCCGCTCCTTAAGGAGGGGGTAATGTCACATGTCTGTCCTGTCTTGTGGAGCACATGTGGTGTGTTGTTATTTTGGGCTGTGCTCATGTCTTTGTCTGATCCCTCCCCCTTGTTATCTGATTAGTGTTTGATTTCTTCCACCTGTTCCCTCCTGATTTCTTCCCCTTTATATAGTTCCCTTGTGTTTTCAGTCCTTGTGCTTACGTTGTTATGTCTACGTCTCCCTTACCTGTGTTCCACTCCCTGACCCGTTTTGGTATGTTGTTTGGTTAATTTATGTTGTTTGATATTTGTTATGTTTTCCCCCTTGTGGGTTTTTGTTTGTGTTTATGTTTCTTTTTATAATAAATTCATTTCACTTCCTGCATTTGAGTCCTCACCTCAGTTTCCGTCAGCGCAACATGACAGTTTCTCTTGTATATACGTCACAAAAGGGAAGAAAAGACTATTGCAACTTTCGTTTCATGCTGACTTTAAAACGAGGTAAATTTACTGTTTTAATGGAACAGAAACTTAAAATAAGTTGCTTTCATTGTCTTCTCTTTTTTTGAAAATAGAAGAGTACAGGCACATTTTCGTGGAAATTCTTACACTTCCTCGCCAAAACTACAACAAAGGCTGTAAAGGATTGTGATGGTGGCAGAAAACTATTTTACCAGTGAACAGATAACCAGATCTCATTTTAAAGAGAATTGTGCTGAGGATAAATCGTATATAGCATGTGGAGTGACTGTAATCTTCCCAATAGCCACTCATGCTTCGAGTGCCTCTCATGTCTGACAAAATCCATATTTCGCCACTGACCTTTAAAACGAAAGATTTAGCAGTGAAAAGTTGTCTAGTTTGCCTGCTCCCACGACCTCAAAATAATAACTGTATAACAGGATCTCAATATAATATAAACCAAGGGTTTTCAAATAAATGAGAGAGAAAAGAATCCTTATTTATAAAAACATTTTATAATTTATTATAATGTACTAAATGTGTATTTAATTTAACCATTTTTGTATTAAATGTTTAATGATTACTATTCATTTAATTAGTATTTAATTTTTCTTTCTAAAGACTGGTTGGAAATCCTGAGATCATTAATTATGATTATTTTAAACAGTAAAACAGTCATTTTTCTTTTTAATGAAATTATCTCTAGATATTTTAATAATTTGTTTTGACCTAAGAAGACAACATGTCTTTATATTATGATGCATTTACACATGAAATTATGTAATTAAAACAATTATTTAAATTCAACATAATTATTTAATAAATTGCATCTGGATTTAACATCTGGTGTTTACATTTAGCACTGCATGGTGAGTTTTGTATGGGAAGTGATTGTCTATAGACTTTCAATATTTTATTTTAAAACCCTCTAAATATGGGCTGCTGAGGGCAGTTGTAATGTCCTTTTTGAAATGGAAGTAGAAGCCCAGACTCTGCAATACAGACACACCACACTTATATGAAGTTTAGCCATTGCCACCCTCATAGTCGAGTAAGAGGGAACAGCATAAATGAAGTGTTCAGTAAACACAGTCTCGCACACAGCAGGAACAGGTTGAGCATTTTATACAGCGAAGCGGTTTAAAGCACCTTCCGGTAATAAATTAAGCGTTTGCATTAGGAGTAATTACAACTGCAACAGAGAGAGAGAGAGAGAAAGAGAAAGAGAGAGTGTCAGCAAAAGCCGGATGGGCTTGTCGACAACCGGTTAGGGCTAAATTTTAATCTCCAACCCACACTGCTTTAAAAATTCAAGGTTTCCTAACAGCTCATTAATAAATGATATAGGACTTGAGCTTAGTGGGCTTTAAAAGTAAGCAGCCGGGGCCTGTGCCCCCAACCCTTCAAATGTTTATGAGGACACTCAGACTCAGCAGTGGACTTAACAAGGCCTGTAGAACTTCTGTGACAACAGAAGGTTGAGGAGCTTTAATGTAAATCACAGCCTAAGGTTAATGTGTGCAAGAACCACTGTACTTGGAAAATGCTTACTCTGCATCTGTGTCATGCGGGCCTGTTCAGATCTCCATATGTACCCATCAGAGCTACGGAACGCAGTATTATCCCTAAAGTATATGAACTGGGATTATTCTAAATGCAAGTAACCGGTTACCCCGTTTTACAATGAGATACTGGCTGATCTGCCATCAGTGACTTTATTTTGCTTGGAGATTTATATCACAACAGTTATCTATAGGAAAGAGAAAACACTGAGATCTCTGTGATATTTCATATTCTGCTGTTTAGTGAATTTTCACTGGAGAAATCCAGTAAATTCAATAGGAATCCGCATGATCTGGAGTTTTTTTTGTTTGTTTTTTTTTTTTGTGAGAGCAAAACATTTCCCCATGAACCTTAACGTGAATGTATTCAATATGAAGTTCAATATTTGTATATAGTTCAGCAGCTTTCCATACTGCTGTTTTGTTTTGTTGTGCTATTTTATGCCATTAGCTATACTGCAATGTTTTGTTATTTCCATTACTGCAGCAGTGTGTCTCTCAAAAGTGCTAGACCCTTTTTATTTTTCCTCAGCAATACGTGTGATGCTTTTGAATGCTTGAACGCATTCTTCTGTTTTAAAATGCAAGATGCAGCAAAATGTAATTGAAAAGAAAACAGGGTCTCAAGATGCTTTTTTTGTTGAATTTCTCAGAATTCTTTTCAGATGCTGTACAGTCAGGGTTGCCAGTTTTGCATAACAAAACCAGACCAATCGCTATTCAAGAAAACCCGCCCAATCACGGCCAAAACTATAGCCCAATTGCGCTCCAGGAAAAATCACATTCCAGGGATGGGGGTCGTTTCAACCAGCAGACTTAAAAAACAACCTGCTGCAACAGTGTACAAGTAGCCCAATTTCACAGGAAAAACACAGATTGGCAACACTGTGTATAGTGTTAAACACATGTTGAAAAAAGGAACGAGACATACACTATATTGCCAAAAGTGTTTGGACACCTCTCCAAATCATTGAATTCAGGTGTTCCAATCACTTCCATGGCCAAAGGTGTATAAAATCATGGGTCGCTCTCAGGAGCTCAGTGAATTCAAGCGTGGTACCGTGATAGGTTGCCACCTTTGCAATAAGTCCATTCAGGAAATTTCCTCACTACTAAATATTCTATGGTCAACTGTTAGTGGTATTGTAACAAAGTGGAAGCAATAGGAACAACAGCAACTCAGCCACATAGTGGTAGGCCACGTAAAATCACAGAGTGGGGTCAGCGCTTACTGTTGCAAGTTGCAGAAGTCGGCAACTTAATCAATTCAGACCTCCAAACTTAAGTTTGGTGGAGGGGGGATTATGGTGTGGGGTTGTTTTTCAGTAGCCTGGCTCCGCCCTCCTACGTACTTCCGCTCAATTTTAATTTTCCTTCAGTACTACAGTTCCTTATTTACGGATAACAGATAGATTGTTTCAACCAATCTCATGTTAACCTTGAGTACCTATAGAGTAGTATTACATCCTTCATATCTCCGATGACTCTTTAGTTTTGTTATATTTATAAAAGACTGATACGTTGTAGCGATTTTTTCCGAAAACAGCCAAACTGATGGAGGAGTGCAGTGGACGGAGCTAAAGAGAGTGCGCGCACATGCACAATACATTCTTGGCATTATCCCTTCCTGGATAACTTTCTATTCAATATATTTGTGTTGTTTACATTATATGCACTTATGCGCCGATTGCCAACAAAACACAGACATTTGATGCAGTTTCACTCACCGGTTTTGACTCGTGACAGGAAACAAACAAACACACTTGCTGAACTCTGTTGCTGCTCTGGAAAAACAAACTGCATCCACTGTTTAACGCTTGGTTATTTGGGAAGCTGAAGAAGGTTATCTTTCCCTCACAACCGTAACCAAATGAAGCTCGTTGATGTGCTCATCCGGGAGAAGTGCACATACAAGGAATTCCACCTATTATCACCTCACACAGGCCCATACTCCAAAAAATTTAAGGAGTGTATTTGGCACAGAAATATTCTGTCATACGTCCAACTAATTTATTGAAATTTTGGCCATGTTTAGCATGAGAATCCAACTCTAACAGTGTAAATAAGTCAGAATGCATGAAATAGTCCCCTCCCCCCTTTAAAGGCCCCCTGAAGTTTTTTAGCTTTTAGTATGACTGTTAGCCTTAAGGTCATGAATAAGCTGGTGTGTTCCAAAACAATGACAAAATTAGCATTTAGGAGATATAAGCATTCAAAACTTACAGTCTCTCACTTTCGTTAAAATGGATCACAGATTTTGATGACATCATTGTAGACTTGATGATGACTGTCCAATCAAATGGTCTCTAGAATCTGAAGCGCCCACCCCCAACACAATAAATAGATGCTGAAGCAGCGGCTGAAATCGGTCAGCTGTTCACACATTTACTATATTCTACATGGGAATGGCACATAGCGCACTATGCGATAGGAAACGATTCAGACAGTGTAAATATGCTTTCAGTTGAGACGAATGAAGTCTGGTTTCAGGTTACTTTCACGTGCACCGCCGCAGCGCACACACATAGTCTAGACCAGAGCCGTTGACTAGAGACACGAGAGTGCAGCGCGGATCATATGCGCAAGTTGGCGCATACAACAAAACATATCAGACCCATTTAAATTCTGCACGGAATGCTGTATTTCAAAGCGATGTGGAGGAGATTATGATGATAAACGGTTAGCGATTAGGAGGAAACTCTGGCTTTACCAAACAGAAGGCTCTAGTCAAACTGTGGTATTAACGAAACACTATTGGCTGTTTCAAAAAAGGGGATGAGCTGCTAACAGCTTGAGCCATTTGTATTTAAAGTGGGCCTTTACATAGAAAATTGATTAAGACAATAGTATTCTATGTGAACATGCCCTTAATTTCCTCTATAGTGCATTTACATTAAAAACTTTAGAAAAAAAGTGAAGTGAAATGCAAATTGATACCTGAAGCAAACATTACTGAGAACTCCATTAAGATTCCCTTGCTTTGATAAACGCAGAACAATAAAATATTTTCTCAGAGTAGACAAATTCACTTGCATATCAGAAATGGAAAACAAATAAATAAATTACAATCCTTCTTTTTAATCATTGGGAGAATGAAACTGTGGCTGTGAGAGACATAATAGGACACTAGCGACTAATGGACAAAAATGTTGAATCAGAGGAGCAGTTAAACAGGGTCTTTCTAATAACTCAGATACTCACATATGAGACCTGCCCTGTTGTGTCAGGAAGAGAATGTGATAATATGGGCCTGAGAATATAACACAGTGCTTCTAATATCTTGTGCCAAAGTGGAAGAGAATGAGAAAAAAATTACAGGTTAAAGTCATGTGAGAATGCTAGAAGCATATACGGATGATTATTGTGCCTTCTCTTCTCCCATCTGACCCTAACTGTGTTTATTTACAGTAAGCCACTAACAGCTTGCTTTTTGCTTTCAAAGCTGTAATAGCCTCTGAAAGTCTCTGTAGACATTAAAGTCTGTACAATTTCACGCCGCCGTGCCCCACAAGTGCTAGAAGGCAGAGGTCAATAAAATTCTGTTTGATTTAGAGCTTTAGAATTGGTCCCACAAAAATTGACAGAAGAAACGATCTAAACTTTCTAGCTGTACTTCATGGAGGGATCATACTGGTCTAAAGGCACAGGGCGCAGGTCTAAGCCTGGAAGATAAAGCATAAATAATGCATGGCACGGATATGCAGGGGAAAAGAAGCACATCTCCTTGGATATCATTCTCTCTCTGCTCAGTGGAATGGAGGGTTCCTGTCCTGCTATAGCCGACAGCTGCAAAACTCATCCAAAAAGACCTCCAGAGCAGAGCCACATGTATCAGTCTCAGCAAACGCTAACCCACGACTCACCATTTTGGACTCAATTCATCCATCCACCTGAGACTCAGATCGTCACAGGTGCACTAAGCAAGTGTTAACCAGGTGCTCACAAGGTGGTCACTAGAACCATTCATTTGGGTAGTCGTTTCAGATTTTTGCACCAAAATAAATAAATCAATTATGTACCAAGTTGTACTACCAATACTGGAATAGATAGGAGATGATAATCCAGTTTACAAGCACCCAACAGGTATCAGGAGGTGTCTTAATTTCCACAAAAACAACAAAAACGCAGTGAGATCGTGGCGACTAACTTTTCCCACCTTGCTCACGGGTACACCATTTCCCTCTCTCTCTTTCTCTGCACACCCCACTTGCCCCTCCCTCCCTCCTAACTATAATATAATATAATATAATATAATATAATATAATATAATATAATATAATATAATATAATATAATATAATTAATATAATATAATATAATATAATATAATATAATATAATATAATATAATATAAAACATAATATAATTAATATAATATAATATAATTAATATGATAAATATAATAATATGTTGGATCAATAAGATTTATTTTTAATATTGAAAATTCAGCTTTGACAGTAAATAATTTAATTGCCCATTTAAAATGTTAAAATATGAAATATAACTTTTCACAATATTACTGTTTTTACTATATTTTTGATCAAATATATCAAAGTAATGAAACTGGTTCATTGTTTACTCGTATTAAAAATTCAGCAGGAAACCTTGCAGTGGAGTATAGACACTGAGGAATGTCTACCTGAAACTTGGAGGGAGCAGTCCATTTTCTTCACCATCACTCACTATAGTGTGAAGGGGGCCTGGCCACTTCACACGGTCGATAAGTGGACATTAGGGGCCAGATCTCTCTATATGAAGGATAGGCAGTGGGGATCAAAATGAACAGGTTTACTCTCAGAGCTCTGGCTTAGAGCCATAAAAACACAAGGACAATAAGCTAAAGCCTGTTCCCATTAGATGGGAAAATTTGATGTTAACACAAAAGATTGATGGCTGCATCCCTAAGGGTGTAAAAACCCTGTAAGGCTCTAGTTATGGTCCTGATGTAAAGACATATTGAATGTGGATTTTCTAAAGCTTAATCATTCTTAATATAAAGGCCAACTTAATTTCATAATGTCTTCTCTCCATGGAGTTGATCATCTGCACAGGAAATTAGATCTACAATGTGTGAATGTCACATGGGATACTGAGTTTAAGGATTTAGAAGAGAAATTTACTTAGGGAAATCTTGTGAATCTGCTACATGTCACAAAAGAAAACTCTCACTAAAAAGTATTCATATGTGTTGAGATGAATAAAAGGAAAGAAAAAAAACTTCTTAAAATATTTGTATAGTGCAACCAGTAGTCCTTGGTCAATAACATTAGTACAAAGGCTGCAACATGGTTGTGGAACAGTTTTTGCTGGCGAACATATGACTATGCTGGGAAGGGAAGCCAAAAAAAATCAGGTATAGTCCAATTCACAAACGAATTATGTTTTTTAGCCAGTTCTTTTGTTGTTGTTATCCCGCTGAAAGCGCTCCAATGGAAGTAATGATCCATACATAACATCAAATACTAAGTAAAGAGTGAAAGAGGCATACCTGACTTCAGAATATTATATAACGCTGAGCATAATGGACACTCAGCGTTACGGGCCAAACTCATTACAGTATCGCGCCCTGAACCTTTTGTCACACCTCCTTATATGCTCAGACCAAGACAGAAATCTTGTTCAAATGGAAACACGTGTTAACAATGGGAATTTACATTTAATCACTATCCCATATGACCTGTATTGACTGTGTGAGGTGGGCTATTTGTCCGCAGCCACACCCACCGCAATAAGCCAAATTTCTCTGACTCTTAAAACCTTTATTATCTTCTTGTTTACTTCTGTGGTGATGAGATCTTTGTACCAGTCGCACTGAGACATTTCAAACGATATCAAACACGTATAATACTGTATAGTGAGAATGGACATTAAACCATATAGATTTTGTGAATCCTAGAGGAAGAATGGGGGAAGATTCAGGTGAAAGGAAAAGCATGTAAATTGAAGCCATTCTCAAATGATTCACTCAGTGTGACGTCGTCTCGGATGGGAGTTGACAGATGACATTTCCGATGTTCATTTCCAGAAAATGTCCTTTGTCTTCTCTGGGATCAATTCAGACATTCTGGCATGCTAGCTGTTTAACTATGCAAGAAACATCTTATGGATGCTCTGGGACGCATCCTCATTGATGTGTCCTGGGAACATTGGGTGTTTCGGGTCTCGCAACATCATACACCCTCGCCCAGGCGTCCCAACCGGGGATGATCAAGCCCCGACTTGCGTCCCAGTAGCAGTCCACGGATCAGCCCTCTTAATCCAAAGCTACCTTGTGTCCTTCTCTGCAGCTTCGCTCGCGGATTGAATGGCCCTCTTCTTGGCCGCCCCTGTAATGCCCAAATGACAGAGGACTTTGCACAGTGAACGTCCTGCAAAGCCTCTACAGCCAGCCTCTCTCCCTGCACCCCTCCACCAGTTCCTGGTACTTAGCGCATTTCCTCTCATTTGCTTCCTCAATATGCTCTTCCCAGGGCACTGTAAGTTCCAGCAGGATCAGATGTTTTGAAACCTCAGAGATAACTACCATGTCTGGGCGGAGATTTGTTGTTGCAATGTGCTGAGGGAACCTTAGCTGTTTTCCCAGGTCGACCTGCAACTGCCAGTCCGAGGCTTTGTGGAGAAGACCTGTTGTTAATTGTGGTCGTCCCCGGGGTTTCTCTCCAGCTTTGATGAAGGGGACTGCCTTCTTTGATGCATGATGGTGTTTGCTGGTGCTGATAGCTGAGGCTAAGCTCTCAGCAATTGCCTTAAGCACCTGGTCATGGCGCCAACGATAGCGACCATCAGCCAGAGCCTTTGGGCAGCTGCTGAGGAGATGTTCTAAAGAGCCTCTTCCAGAGCAAAGAAGGCAGGAAGGTGTCTCGCTCTTCCCCCAGACATGGAGGTTCGCTAGGCTTGGCAGGGCATCGTAGACAGCTTGTACCAGGAAACGGACCCGATGGAAGTCTGCTTGCAAGAACAGACTTCCATTTTAACAGTCTTACATTGTGAATAAAAAAAGGAAAAGCAGCCAGTGTCGTTTGTAAATGAATGTGTCAGGTTTTGATTCTGTCTACAAGCCTAAATCAGAAAAAGTTGGGACAGTATGGAAAACGCAAAAAAAAAAAGAAGTGATTTCTAAATTTACTTTGACTTGTATTTCTTTGCAGACAATATGAACACAAAATATTTCATGTTTTGTCTGGTCAACTTCATGTCATTTGTAAATATGCATCCTTTCCTGTCATTCAGACCTGCAACACATTTAAAAAAAAGTTGGGACAGTAAAGCATTTACCACTTTGTAATGTTGCCATTCCTTTTCACAGCACTTAAAAGACGTTTAGGGACTGAAGACACCAAGTGATGAAGTGTTTCAGGTTTAATTTTGTCCCATTCTTCCTGCAAACAAGTCTTAAGGTGGGCAACAGTACGGGGTCTTCGTTGTCGCATTTTGCGCTTCAAAATGCGCCACACATTCTCTATTGGAGACAGGTCGGGACTGCAGGCAGGCCAGTCAAGTACCCGTACCCTCTTCCTCCACAGCCAGGACTTTGTAATGTGTGCAGAATGTGGTTTTGCATTGTCTTGTTGAAATATGCATGGACGTCCCTGGAAAAGATGTCTTCTTGAAGGCAGCATATTATGCTCCAAAATCTCTATGTACTTTTCAGCATTAATGGTGCCTTCACAGAAGTGCAAGTTACCTTTGCCAAGGGCACTGACACAACCCCATACCATGACAGACCCTGGCTTTTGGACTTGTTGCTGGTAACAGTCTGGATGATCCTTTTCTTCTTTGGTCCGGAGCACACAGCGTCCATTCCTCCCCAAAAATACCTGAAATACTGATTCATCTGACCACAGTACATGTTTCCACTGTGTGATGGTCCATCCCAGATGCCTCCGAGCCCAGAGAAGTCGACGGCGCTTCTGGACACTGTTAACATAGAGCTTCCTTTTGGCACAGTACAGTTTTAACTGGCATTTGTGGATGTAACTACGTATTGTGGTACTTGACAAAGGTTTGCCAAAGTAGTCCTGAGCCCATGTGGTGATATCGCTTATAGATGAATGACGATTCTTGATGCAGTGCCGCCTGAGGGATCGGAGATCACGGTTGTTCAGCTTAGGCTTGCGCCCTTGTCCTTTACGCACTGAAATTCCTCCAGATTCCTTGAATCTTTTAATTATGTTACGCACTGTTGAATGTGATATATCCAAATCTCTTCCTATCTTTCTTTGAGGAACATTGTTTTTAAACATTTCAATAATTTTCTCACGTATTTGTTGGCAAACTGGCGATCCTCGGCCCATCTTTGCTCCTAAAGGTTTAGACCATCTTGGATGCTGCTTTTGTACCAAATCATAATTACAATCACCTGTTGACATCACCTGTTTCAAATCACATCATTATTTAACCATTTTACCTCATTACTTGCCCTAAATTGCTCATGTCCCAACTTTTTTTGAAATGTGTTGCAGGTCTGAATGACAGGAAAGGATGCATATTTACAAATTACATGAAGTTGACCAGACAAAACATGAAATATTTTGTTCATGTGTGCAATGAAATACAAGTCAAAGTAAATTTAGAAATCACTTCTTTTTGCAGTTGTAGTTGGTGGTCAGTTTTTGTGTAAATGAATGGTTTTGATGAACCTTTTCCACTTTTTAATGTAATTTCTAGTCAGAAATTACTATTGACGCACGCAAATATTTGCTTAGTTATCACCAAAGCTTTCTCTATTTTGTTGTAGATCATTAAACCGTTATACTGACTCAGAAGTCAGTTTCGTTAGGAAACTGCCTGCTAAGGCCTGGGACACATTAGACGATTTTCAAATCTTAAAAGGTATATACACACAGTTTCTGCCAGTCTAGCTCATGTTAATCTTGAGTACATATAGAGTATATTGTATCCCTCAAATCTGCAAAGGTCTTTAATTTTATCATATTTATAATAGACAGATACGCTGTACCGATTCTTTCCGAAAAAAGACGAGCTTGTGGAGGCTTGCAGTGGGCGGAGCTAAAGAGTCACGACCTCACACACACACACACACACACACACACACACACACACACACACACACACACACACACACACACACACACACACACACACACACACACACACACACACACACACACACACACACACACACACACACACACACACACACACACACACACACACACACACACACACACACACACACACACACACACACACACACACACACACCACGGCATTATCCCTAGCCCTGGATAACTTTCGATTCACTATACGTTCTTGTTGTTTACATTATATGCACTAATGCGGCAAAACCAGTCTGGAGCAGCAAAGAAGTTCATGTTGACATATGATGGTCTTTTCAGAAGGCAAAACAAACCATTTTATTCCTTTTGGGCCTATTGACTTTAATTGCTTCAGGTCAAATACATACAGTTTCAGGTGTTTTACAGCAGATGTTGTCTACAGTGTATAGGTCCTTTGTGCATGTTATGTTGATGTCTGTTCCTGCAATCATGTCCCTGTATAGATGGTAACTCCCTGTAAACTCATTGTTTGACATCTCCTGTCAGTGTGGGAGCAGGGACGCACTGCACCATTAGCCAGAGCGCTAGGCCCTAATTAAATATTTCCAGCCCCAGTGCAGACTCTATTCTGGCATCTAATAAAACACTACAGAGGACCATCTGCCCCCAGTCAGCAGCTCAGACATTTTTAATATGCTAAATAATGCATTCAAAAAAGATGTGATCAGAGACACGTGCAGCAATGGAAATCAGCATATGCTTTAGGAGATCTAACCCCATTTTATTGACTCTTCGCTATGCCCAACCTTTATTACCTTAATCTAACAGTTGCCATCCGCTATATAATCCGACAACCTTTTACTCTTTCTCAGAAACAGTAATTCAGCTAAAAGAGCCAATTGTCTTTTTATAGAGACTGCTTCTAAAATGTGCTTTAAGTGGACCAAGCAGAACAAAAGTGTTATTTGAGAGAGAAAAAAAATGACAGTCAGATTTTATTGTCGATTTGAAATATTTTGACAAATGTTATGGATATATTCCTCATTCATTTTGGACTATATGAGCATGTACAGTAAGTTCCGTGTGTTTAGATAGCTTTATACTAAATTTTACATTATCCAAAAAATGTTACATTATCAAAAAATATTGTTTCCTTGTTTCACATTTTTAAATAAAATCTTGAGCCTAATTTCCAAATAAACATGTAAATTATGACATCAAGAGGGACATCTACTATACATATTCTCTATGGTAAATTAATATCAATAACTTAAAGTTCCATTAAATCAGGTAGGGTTGAATTAAGTGGTTCTTTTTCAGATGACTGTGAAAAGTGTTTGCCTTTATTCAGATTTTCAGATTTCTTAGTTTTAATTATAATACTGTGTAATTTAATGTATATTAAGAAAATATGGAGACAGAAAATAAGAGTCTTCATTCCACTCAACCTAAAAATAAAATTCAATTCACTATACTAGACTACTTTATAAGAACTTTTTCTGAAAATTGTGCTGTTCATAGAAATGTCTTTAATTTCTATGGGGCATTCTGTTAAGCTTGTCTGAGCGAGCAACTGTAACCAAGTTCTAGGAAACAATCATATTTCTGAGTATATAGGTGCCCGGATTTCTTTCGGAACATTCAGCAATTGTTTCATACAGTACATTATAAATGTCTGACATTTGCATATTTGCCATAACAGATTAAGGATTTATGAAGATTACAAAGTAATCCTGTAAAAAATAACAAATGCATGTGTTGATACTTTACAAGTACTTCATAGACATCATGAGAAATCATGAAAACAGATGGAACGATCCCCGCAAAGAGATCAAAGTCTTCAAGCAACAGCGCAGTGAGGAAGACAGATTTGTACCTGGAGACTGATTTGTTTTTCCTGGGCATTCAGAGTGCTGTGATAACTCTACTGTAGTGGATCTCAGCACAACAGCAGCGCTGCAGCTTTGGCCTGTGCGAGCTGAAGGCAGCAGAGTGGAACTATCAGCAAAGACCAGCACAGTGCTCAGACACACACCATCATACGACACATATACTCATATCACAGCACTGAACAGTTTATGTCATTCATTTCATTAAACGACTCCAAAAAGTGAAATGAGAGTTTAAAAAATGCTGCAGTATGAGCTTACATTTCTATTTCGAGTCATATTGACTGTACTTTTACCACTTGAATGAAGAGGATACTGAATGTGGAAAGAGTACGATGTGGAAAGTAATCCTTTTTGTCCAGTAAAATAGAAAAGGCAAGTTTAATTCTCGGCTGACATTCCAACATAAGAGCTCTTCCAAAGCCAAACTGCACACTTATTGATTCAAAGAAGTACTAAATGTTCTTGAGCATGTGTTGGGTAAGTTACTCTAAAAAAGTAATGAATTACTAGTTACTAATTACATCTTCAATAGTGTAATTAGATTACTGTATAGATTACTCTCTACAAAAAGTAATGAATTACTTATTACTTTCTAAATCCTATATCAACCTCGACTAGTTAAGTGATTCAAGGATGAAACAGCTCTTTTAATTCATTCGGATAAATAACATAAAACGACATAAATTATTATTATGAATTGACCAAAGTATTACTTATGCTACAGGATGCAAAGGATACAAAAAAACATGTATTTTAAAGTTAGACTTTACATTTTTATCTTAATTCCACTATTATTATATGTAATAGTTCTACAGTCTAAACACAGTATTTAGTTCAATTACATCAGAAGTAACTGTAATTAAATGACTGTAAAAAAAAAAAAAGAGTAATTCCTTACTTTACTTTTTCATTGGAAAAGTAATTAAATTACAGCAACTAATTACTTAGTAACTAGTTACACCCAACACTGTTCTTGAGTGAATTGGAAAATCATCATTGGCACAAATGTGCTTTTGAAATCAGCTGTCAACCGAACTGAGTTGTATATCAATTAGAATGTTTACTGTATGTCTGTGCATTTTCAATTGTTCAGATTCCTTTACACTAACAGGTTAAGTAGAATATAATGAATATATAGGGTAATATAGTGTATATATTTAGTGAAAGTTTTCATTTCTCTAGTGAACAAACATTTGAATGACTTCTGAGGTAAATGCTACGTGACATTGTTTACAAGCTGTTTTATTGACGTCTTTCCACCGTTGAAACACTGATTAAGCGATTACACGTCACATGATACGTTTCAGTAAGTTGCAATGTATCCTCAGCTGTTGATTCATGTTTATTCTTTGATTAGGAAGAGATGATCGCATTCACTCGCGCACTGCACCTATACTATCATCTGTCATGTCACATTAAAGAGTGTCAATACGGTATCGTTTGAATTTCATGATAAAATGGACAGAATAGGGGAGCGCGGGGCACAACCTAACGCGGGGTTAGTTGTAACGCGCATGTTTTAACCCTTTCCACACGGAAGGATGACGAAACTTAGTGTATTTACTAGTTGCCATATCAACATTATTTAGAGAAAAAATATCGCCAAAATTAAAAAATCTCTGGAAGATATCACTGAACATGTATTTAACCATAGCAAAAGTAAATTTCTTACTTAAGTTTAGTTTTCATCTCTGTTTTTTGTGTTTATTTAAAATAACACAAATCCGATATTATTTTAATCTTATAGCTTTTATTTAACAGTTGAGATCGTTCTTTAATGCTGATCTAACCAGCAGAAGACACGAGCCGCAATTTAAATCCCAGTTGTGCAGGTGGGGTGCGTTGTAGCACTGCGTTACAAAAATGCTTATATTTTTAATGATTAAAAAATACCATTATTTTATTTTAAAAAGTTAATAATTGTATTTTGTTGACAAAATATTTTAGTTTCTCTTGTATATATTTTTTTATTATATCAGGTAACATTTTAAGCTGTTATTTGGTCATGTTACATTGTGCCCCACCACATGTTACAATGTACCCCACCTATGGGGCATGTTGTCACATTTCACTTCCATTCTTTTGGGGTAAATCAAGAAAAAAGTATACACTATATTAATGAAACAAAACCACATAATTGTACTAGACATGTGTGCAATTAATGTGGGAAACAATAAATACTCTGAACCCCAAGTGGATTTACACAAACTGAGAAAGTCAAAAAGCGTTAGGTTGTGCCCCGCTCTCCCCTACTTAATATGTTTGTGTGGGAACACAGATTGAAGTATGTTCCGCACGTAAAACAAGCCTCCTGTTAAGTGTTAAAGATTGCATTTGTACCGTTCGATACACACGTGCACCATACTGGAAGCTGGAATATGTGTACCGTTACACCCCTAAATGACAGGTTACAAAGGTACTTGTATGCATTTACAGAAAGAGGGAGAGAGAGGCGTATATGAGCTTTAAAAGAGGCCAAGTAGGCCTGCAAACACATCATTTAACACAAGCAGCCTACAATCCCCAGAGGGAGTTCAAAGCAGGAACATGAGGAAAGCATCATAGCTCTCTGTTCTCTCAATGAGGCTTTTAAGTTTTCCACAGAGATATCATTTTTTTGGATTCTCAAAAGATTGAATGTTGCAGTGAAGAAGGTGGATAGCCGTGTGTGAGATATAGATGAAGAAAAATAGAGTGGATTCTGACTGTGAGAGGAGAAAGTGATGAAGAGTGCAAGAAAAGATGAGATTGCAAGAAAGCAATATAGATTGAGGAAAGAGGCTGAGGAAAACCCAATTCCGAAATTGGCGAACGTTTTCCCGCTAATAGCTGTAGAGTATTTGCAATGAACTGGATATGATGGTCTACTCTAACCTGTTACCGCTCGCTCTCCTCTCATCTGTTGCTGCATTGAGTGACTCATTTACTGATGTTACTGCTGTCATCAGAAACGCTTTCACAACCTGAGCGTGGCTCATACTAAAAACACTTTGAGAATTTAAAGGCTACAACATTTTTTTGCATTTTCAGTTGGTGATGCTGACTGAGAAATTACACACTTCACCCTTGTACCTATAAGATGATGGCACATAATATGTTCATCTAAAATATGTCAAATTCAGAGTTTAAGAATTGGCACCCTTTCAATTCATGAGATGGGATTTTAAATTAATAGACCACATCCCACACAAAGTAGAGTTGAATTTGAAAAGCAAACAAACAAACAATGGGATTCTGGGATATTAGGTGTTCTTTCACCCTGATATCTATAAAGCCTATTACCATCAACCTTTATAAACAAGCCTGCCATGCATTTAAAGTTGACATTTTCTTGTACATTTTTTCACACACTGGGGTTCTATTCATTTATCTTATCACAACCAAATACTGCGGCCTTGGGATATTCATAAACATACACACTGCTCCTTCCATACAAAACTATCAGAATGAGTTTATCTATTACTGTAAAATCTTCTCTCTTTCTTCTCTTTTCATCTCCAGGGCTATTTGATTCTTTTTCTCTCAGATGAACTCAGATTGGTAAGCCTTGCTTGGTCTCCTGGTTGAGTGGGTCATAAGGGAAGGTAAATAAAGTATGAGTCGGATGTATGTACTATAGGTCTACTCTGTCTGGTCTATTATAGCATGACCTAGCTGCTCTCTCTCTCTCTCTTTCCTGATGAGACCAAGAGACCTCCTTACCTGTACATGCACACAAATAAAGATGATGCACCAGGTCGACCAGCCATCAATCTTTTTTCCCCCCCAAATCTGTTCCAGACTTGCACACAAACTGCAGTGCAGTCATTTTCCAAAATGTAATTTGTGTGGAAATATTATAAAGTATCTAAACAGGACATTAAAACAGGCTAGAGACGAGACACGTTGAAGACGGATGCAAAGAGGAGAAGAAAGCACTGAAAATAGCCTACTGTACCAGGCACAGCAAGTTCACTGTTTGCCATGCTTGAAATATTAGAAGGAAAATATATACATTCAATTTGAGGTGGGGTTTATATTCACATGTACATTTAGCAGATGCTTTTATTCATAAAAAATTATTAGTGTGTCTTTAGCCGTTTCTTGAAAAAGAAAGTGCGGCATTGAAGCACGGTATCTCGTTCCTGCTTTGTCAAGGAACATGGTTGCAGTCAAGTAACCCGAGACTTCCCTTTCAAAAGCTACTTTCGATGCTGTATATTCATACGCTAGGGGAACGAGAATACCAATGCCGCCACACTGGGAAGTGTCTAAGTGCCTGGACCCCTCAAGGTTATGTAATGTGTGCGCACAAATGTTGAAGAGGTCTCAGACATGAACTTGAGATGCTGACTCAAGGACACGAGAGCCTGTGTGAGCCCATGTAGCATGAACATCCAAACTATAAAATCTGATGAATGTGTGCAGAGAGGACCAGCCCGCCCCATCACATACTTGCTGCAAGGGGGCGCCCTCTTGCCAAAGCCCTAGAGGATGCAACCCACCTGATAGAATGAGCCCTAACTCCTAGAGGCGATACTTGACAGAGCGCCTTATAGGCTAGGGCAGGGGTGTCCAATCCTACTCCTGGAGGGCCTCTTTTCTGCAGAGTTTAGCTCCAGCTTGCCTCAACACACCAGCTGGAAGTCTCTAGTATGCCTAGTAAGACCTTGATTATCTGTTTCAGGTGTGTTTAATTGGGGTTGGAGCTAAACTCTGCAGGACTGTGGCCCTCCAGGAGCAGGATTGGACACCCCTGGGCTAGGGCAATGGCATCCCTCACCCAATGTGACAGTTGCTTGGTGTCGGCTGCCACTGATGCTTCACTTAATAGAGATCAATGGCACTGATTCAATACATTGACAAGTGCTGACGCCATTCATGGGAAATATAATAAAATAAAACAATGATTAGACAAAGATTTTGGTTTCCTTTGACACAGCAAACTTTTCACGGATAGCTGTATTTGACTTGGCCTCAAAGACAGACACAGGTAATCGCACACGCTCAGTCGATCTTTCTCATTCACTGTCTGTTTAGGCTTGTTAAGTGCAAATGTACTAAGCCTCTGTACAAATCCCCATGTTGAACAGTCTCATATCATTAACTTATTTAACATTCAATACACCTGCATGAAATGAAAAATAAGAAGGGCATAACCTTATGAAAAAAAGAAAACGTAGTTTTCTTAAAATATTGTGGTTGCTGTGGTTGCTTGCATTCCTCTGCGGTTGGCTTGTCAATATCGTGGTTATCGCAACAACCCTAGTACCAGTCGAGATGACCTCTCTAGATCCCTTGGGCTGGACGGCAATCTAAGACCGCATCCCAGCCCGTATGGGAAGCATCTGTCGTTAGCATCTTGCAATGACAACATGCGCCTAGAGTGGGACCCAAGGTGAGGAACCGGTATCTAATCTGCATAGAAAGGTTACAAAGCTTGCAGTACTTAACCCTTATTTGCCTCTGGAGATTGGCCTATGGATGAAACACCCTGGCTCTTAGGTACCCAAATGAAATGGTCTCATGTGCAGAAGGCCCATAGGTATCACTGTGGTCGCAGCTGACATAGTACTCTTTGGAAGTGATGGAAAGTAAATTCCTGACCTTTCCTGATATTGTTCAGGGTGTTTAAATAGACTTGACACGTACGGGAGACTGCTGTGCCTGCATGGAGACCAAGTCCCATACAACCCCAAAATACGTTGTCCTCCAGGCAGGAGAGAGAATGTTTTTCTTGTCACTGAGTCTCAACCTCAGAGATACAAGATGAGCAAGGATGACATCCTGATGTCGAAGCACAACCTGGAGTCGCAACAGAACTAGCGCTGTATTAATGCATTCCGTGTATGTGTGGGGTGACAAGGCTAGGCCGAATGGAAGAACCTGATATTTATAAGCTTCGCCTCCAAAAACAAACAAACTTGTTGTGGCAGAATTTCTATATGAAAATATGCGTCCTTGAGATCGCTTTTGACGAACCAGTCTTTGTATTGGATATGAGACACACTCATCCCGCTCATTAGCATCTTGATCTGAGAGAACGGTTCAGGCTGCAAATTCTAAATCAGACAAAACCCCCCATCTTTTTTGTTTACCAGAAAGTTCCGACTGTAATAGCCTGACTCTCTCTCTGGGAGGGGAACATGTTCTATGGCCCCTTTGCCCAGAAGAGTTCTTGTGAATGCACCTGCTCTGGTTTCACGGTATTTGAGACCCTGGCGTTGAAAACTGTAGGGTGGTGCACAACTGTAAGGTGGTGCGCTGTATAAATTACGTAGAACAATTTGTACCAGGAACTTTTTTCCCAGGAACTTTTTTCCCAGGAACTTTTTCTCCCCCAGACCTGCTACTGTCTGCGTTTCCACTGCGGTCTAAAGTACCGTGAAGATTAGGCAAATTAGTGTTTTTACTGTTTTTGTTGGTTATGTACTGGTTTACTAAAGAGGTAATTAACAAAACGGTGGAAAAGAGACTAGCACTGATACTAAAGCGTATTCTGAAAGCTCGTAAAGCTAGATTTAAAATAAGACAACGTATGTTATCAGCTATTACGGACATTGACCGTGAGATGGCTGAGACGAATGCGCGCCATCGGATAGAAAGAGCAAGACTGGTAAGAAACTAATACATCAAAATAAACCAGAGTTGTGAGTAATGTTATTATAGATTGTATCAACTTATTTTTGCCACCTTTGTGTGTTTTAGATATGCAATTACTATCGAATGCGTCGTGTTTCGCCAACGGTTTGGGTACACAATAGAACAACGGAATGACCTCTGTCGTCGCTTGCAACCTCAACTGGAGAGACATGACACAAACTACCGACATTGTGTACCCATTCAAAAAAGAATTGCGAATGAACTGTGGAAACTTGCAACCAACTCAGAGTACAGAAGCATCTCTCATTTATTTGGAGTTGGAATTGCTACTGCCATGCATGCATGATGCCAGATGATGCCAGATACCCCTTTTCCACCAGAATGAGCCGGGTGCTAGTTCAGAGCCAGTGCTAGTCCCAGTTCATAGTTGGTTCGACTGAGGAGCCTTCTAAGAACCGTTTGCTTTTCCACATGAGAGCCACAACAGAGCCAGGTCTTACGTCACCATATACGCCTCATCTTTCTCAGCAACGCTAGCGAGGCAGCAGGAAACACAAACTCACCAGGCTTGTTCGAGATGCATCGGTGCTGGGCAGACCGATCCACGTATGATATAAAAAAAAACGCATGAGGGAATCAAAAGCATAAGGAGTCATATCTCTTGCTGGACTCTTTGTCATACGGCGATCTGTCTGCACAGCACCGCTGCGAACAAGCCTCAAACGTAGCGTTACTATTGATTCGCATGGCTTTACAATCTTACATCGGCATCAAAACACAGCGAATCCAACACATTCATGCAGTTCGCCGCAATTTGTATAGATGGAGATTACAAACGAGCAGCAACTATAGCTCCATTAGCTGCTATTTCTAAAATGGTGGATCTCAAGTTTGTGTTCGTCTTGTTGACCCCGCCCCCAGCGCCTGACGTAATCGGTTCTTACTTCTAGCCCAGCAATGTTTTGGTGCTACTTAAGAACCACTTTTCCTGGCTCGGAGTTGGTGCTTTGGGTGTGGAAACACAAAGAACCGATTTGAAACTAGTCTCTGGCTTCAAACTAGCACCAGCACTGCCTTGGTGGAAAAGGGGTAAGAGTGCTGCGTTTGTCAGGCTTGTGGGACCTAGTGGACAGGGGTTTGTTACTACCAGATGTAACACAGAAACTTTGTGGACATGATGTGGGGTACTATGTCCTTAGTGATGCAGCCTATCCTTTGAAGAGCTGGCTGATGAAACCTTTCACTGACAACGGATGACTGACACCCCAACAACTTGTGTACAATCAGAAAACAAGCAGAGCCAGAGTGGTGGTTGAGAATGCTTTTGGCAGATTGAAGGGCAGATGGAGTGCATTGCTAAAACAAAATGACTGCAGTACACACAAGGTCAAGTCCCTGGTGATAGCATGTTGTGTTCTGCATAACCTCTGCGAAATGAATGGTGACGAGTTCAGAGAAGAATGGGTTACGCGAGTACTTTAAACCAGCCTGACAGAGCTCTGTCATCAACTGTAGAAGCTGAGGGTCTCGACGCACGTACAGATCTAATGAAGTTTTTGACTACAATGTAGTAAACTTCCATAGCAAGTTATAGAGATGAAAATGTTTTATTTTTTTATTTTTTTTAAATGGGAAAAATAACCTTTAGAGGCTGCATTTTCTATGCTGTATACACCTGTTGTACATTGTTTAAAGTGTACCACTTTATTTTAATAAAAAAAACGGTCACCCCCCATTTGGGCAGAGAGAGCATAAATTATATGATTTTAAAATGATTGCCGCTCATGTGTCCTTGTGACAACACACATAACCAAGGTATCAGACTCTGTAGACTCAGAATTGTAGACTGACAGTTTATATTATAGAAATATGTTCAAATACATACATATTACACATATTTGTATATAATGAAGCTAAAGCCAAGTTGTATTTTTAGCATTTTTCTTTTTACATGGCTTTGTCATAAATATAAAACGTCATAAGTGACTTATCAGGTTGTTAATGTTGTACATGTATCGTCTTAGCAACTAAGAATAACGAAGCGAGACGTTGCTTCGATATAGACGTTTAATGAAAGAAAAAAACAAGAGTAAATACAGCTTGTGCTTGCTCAGCAAAATCATTAACAAGATGGCTCCTTGCCAAATCTCCCAAACATCAACAAACCTACACGTGACTTTCACCATTGCTCAATGCATCTTGGGTAATGAAGTCCGTTTCAATGCAATTCACAAATCATAATGACACAGTCTGTTTTTAACCACATATGTATCTGACACATGAGCTGTTAATCTTAGTGATGTGTATTAACTGTCAGTATTAATGTTAACTTATTCAATTTAACTTATTAACTCTTCTTTTAAATAGTCTTCTAACAAATAATTCTCAACAGTTAAACACATTACCAACACTTTGCTTATTTTAACGTGCACTTTCACCTGGTTTAAATGCTGAGCGTATTGGGGTTTAAATGGAGAAATTGAAAGTCACTATTTCCTGCATTATGAATATAATTAGAATGTGGTAACAAGCAGTATGTGTCTTTTTACATGTTGTACTACATATTGTAGAAATATATTCAAGAAAGTGACATTTTACAAAAAATTTACTCACACAATTGATTTCACACAAATTGTGCAAAGACAAATAAATTACTAGAACAATAAAATACAAAAAGGTGAAAAGAACAATATAAAATAAAAAAATATTTTTCAGTGACTGGACAAACTGTCCAAGAACTTGGCAACACGTACACTATTTAAAATACAAATTTGTTAGTGCAAACAGAGTGTAAATTCAAGCGGCTGGTCGTTGTGGCTACTTCTTGAACGACTGGACAAACTGTCCAAGATCAGACAGAAACCCGGCCTGAAAGTCCATCTGCTGCCGTCTGCTTTCCTCAGCTTCCGACTGCAGGAATGCCAACTCTTGCCTCCTCATCTCTCTCTCCTCGGCCTGGCTCTCAAGTAACAGCTGCATATATTTGGTCAGTGCATCAAGAAAGTCACAATCCCTTTTCCTTTTCCCCAAGTATAACAATTGTACAGAAACACATGGATATACACTCACCTAAAGGATTATTAGGAACACCTGTTCAATTTCTCATTAATGCAATTATCTAATCAACCAATCACATGGCAGTTGCTTCAATGCATTTAGGGTTGTGGTCCTGGTCAAGACAATCTCCTGAACTCCAAACTGAATGTCAGAATGGGAAAGAAAGGTGATTTAAGCAATTTTGAGCGTGGCATGGTGGTTGGTGCCAGACGGGCCGGTCTGAGTATTTCACAATCTGCTCAGTTACTGGGATTTTCACGCACAACCATTTCTAGGGTTTACAAAGAATGGTGTGAAAAGGGAAAAACAACCAGTATGCGGCAGTCCTGTGGGCGAAAATGCCTTGTTGATGCTAGAGGTCAGAGGAGAATGGGCCGACTGATTCAAGCTGATAGAAGAGCAACTTTGACTGAAATAACCACTCGTTACAACTGAGGTATGGAGCAAAGCATTTGTGAAGCCACAACACGCACAACCTTGAGGCGGATGGGCTACAACAGCAGAAGACCCCACCGGGTACCACTCATCTCCACTACAAATAGGAAAAAGAGGTTACAATTTGCACAAGCTCACCAAAATTGGACAGTTGAAGACTGGAAAAATGTTGCCTGGTCTGATGAGTCTCGACTTCTGTTGAGACATTCAGATGGTAGAGTCAGAATTTGACGTAAAAAGAATGAGAACATGGATCCATCATGCCTTGTTACCACTGTGCAGGCTGGTGGTGGTGGTGTAATGGTGTGGGGGATGTTTTCTTGGCACAGTTTAGGCCCCTTAGTGCCAATTGGGCATCGTTTAAATGCCACGGCCTACCTGAGCATTGTTTCTGACCATGTCCATCCCTTTATCACCACCATGTACCCATCCTCTGATGGCTACTTCCAGCAGGATAATGCACCATGTCACAAAGCTCCAATCATTTCAAATTGGTTTCTTGAACATGACAATGAGTTCACTGTATTAAAATGGCCCCCACAATCACCAGATCTCAACCCAATAGAGCATCTTTGGGATGTTGTGGAACGGGAGCTTCGTGCCCTGGATGTGCATCCCACAAATCTCCATCAGCTGCAAGATGCTATCCTATAGGGGCCAACATTTCTAAAGAATGCTTTCAGCACCTTGTTGAATCAATGCCACGTAGAATTAAGGCAGTTCTGCGGGTGAAAGGGGGTCAAACACAGTATTATTATGGTGTTCCTAATAATCCTTTAGGTGAGTGTAAATACACAAGCCAATCATGAAACAATAGAAACCATCAATTAATTATTTAAAGTGTTTTCACCACAAAATCTTCATTTGAACAATGCCCAGCTTGCAGTTTTTTTTTTATCATGGGCAATTTAAGTTTACAATTAAAAACAACACAACGACTCAAAACCATTAACGATTACAAATCAGTTACAGTTTTTAAATATATATTTTTTGTCAGCTTTATACCTCGGCATGTGTGCGTTTTGGCAGGAGACATGGGACGAAGGCTTCTGGTGATAGCAGGGGAAAACACGCTGGTCTCCGTTGCCTGCAATTCATTGGAGCCACAACGCGTCCAGGCGGTCATACCACTTGTTGGTATACCGATCGGAACCGCTCCGTTTGTTATGATCCTTTAATTTCGTGTAATCTTGTTTTCATTTTTAAACTTCTCTCTGCACTGTTTTCCAGTGTGAACAATGCCCAGCTCGCATAACCGACTCAATATCTTCAGGTATACCTTTTCATTGCGGGTCGCCGTTTCCAGTTCCCACTGGATGTCCTCCTCCACATACTGTATATGCTCAATAAAGCCTGAATTTCGTCGTCGGTCCAGCGGTCGTATTTTTTATTGAATAGAATATTTGCTGAATGCAGAACGATCCTCGCAAAAGACTGGTTGAAATAGAATGCTGAGTGAGCTCAACCAATCAGCATGTTCAACTTTGAAAAAGCACTACCTCGCAAGCAGGGACTTTCGGAGGGGGACATTTTTACCCGGAACTTCATTTAGACCCTGGTTCCTGCGGTCGAAACACACCGAGTACCCCCCAAAGTTCCTAGTTCCTGGGGAAAGTTCCTGCAGTGGAAACGCAGCTATTGAGAGTAGCTTTTGAAAGGGAAGTCTGAAGTAGTGAGTTTAGGTCAGTGGTCGTTCTGTAGGCAAAAATCAGTGCTTTAAATTTGATGCACGCTGTTATTGGCAACCAGTGAAAATTGATGAAGATAGGTGTGATGTGCACTCTCTTTGACTCGTTAAACACCACTCTCGCTGCTGAATTCTGGATCAGTTGCAGAGGTTTGACAGTACATGATGGAAAGCCTGCAAAGAGAGCATTACAATAGTCCAATCTGGGTAGAACAAGAGCTTGGACAAGGAGTTGTGCAGCATGGGCCGATTGGAAGGGCCTGATCTTCCTAATGTTGTAGAAGGCAAATCTACAGGGTTGAGCATTTGGCTGGAATGAGAGGTAGAGTTTTGTGTCATCAGGATATCAGCAACAGGAATGGCATGTTTCTGAATGGCAGACCCTAGTGACATCATGTAGATGGAGAAAAGAAGTGGTCAAAATATTGAGCCCTGAGGCACCCCAGTACCTAGATGTTGCGATCTAGGCGCCTTACCTCTCCAAGACACCCTAAAGTACCTACCTAAGAGGTAAGACTTGAACCACTGGAGTGCGGTTCCTGAGATGCCCATTGTCATGAGGTGACAATGAGGTTAACTGTGTCAGAAGCAGCAGATAGATATGATTCGGAAGCTGTTCTTGCCAGTTTCAGAGAGAGCAAGGCAGTCTCAGTTGAGTGGCTGCTTTTGAAGCCGACTGGTTGTTGTCCTGGAGGTTGTTCAATGTGAGAAAGGTAGAGACTTGGTTGTCTTAGCAATGAATGGAAGAAGCGGTACCATTTTGTAAAAGTGCTAGATTTGGAGTGTGATTCTTAAGCAGTGGGCTTATCCGAGCCTGCTTAAATGTTGTTGGAAAGGTACCTGCATTGCAGGTGAAGAAATGGCTTGAACGAGATGAGTGGGGATAGGATCAAGCAGACAGGTAGTAGGTTGATTGGAAAGGAAGTGTTTGGAGACTTCTGCCTTCGAGAGTGGATAGGAGGGTAGTGTGTATGTGTGTGCTGGTTTTTAAGGTGCGTTTGTCAGTTTTTGCCACTGATAGTTGTTGTTTTATTCATGAAGAATGTGGCAAAGTCATCAGCTGTTAAAGTTGAGGGAAAAGGGGGATGGGGAGGATAAAGAAGAGAGGAAAAGATATTGAAAAGCATGCGAGAGTCAGAAGAATTGTTAATTTTGTTGTGGTAGAATGTTGTTTTAGCAGTGGGCACATTTGCAGAGAAGGAAGGGTGTGACTGATACAAACTAAGGTCAGTGGGATCTTTTGATTTGCGCTCTGCTGCCCTGAGTTTAAAATGATGCTCGCAGAGAACATCAGATAGCCAGGGGTGGAGGGGGTGGCGTGGGCTGGCCTGGATGTGTGTGTGTGTGTGTGTGTGTATCTTTTTTTGTATGTTCACACATTTCTGTCAAAAAATCCCTTTCACCTTAATCTCTTCACTCTCATTAGTGTAGGAACCTATCCAGAGGTATTGTATAGCTTACCCAAAGACTAGAATACTTAATTGTGGATATTAATATGTTGGCAACAGTCCTGATTTGATGTTACACCGTTTTTGCTATTGCACTTTTGATAAGACTAGGATCTAGGGGAGCTTTTCCTGGACTGGAATAGAGAGAGAAAAACCCCTGAACTAATTTTTAGCTGCCTATACAGTGATGCATTCCAGCTGAGCCACGATTCTCAACATTTTTTAACAAAGTGTAACAGAGCAGTAAATGGGATGAATACACCCTACAAATAAGGGGGAATTTCCTCTTCAACATCACCATTGTCCTCTAAGTAATGACTGCAGAACATCTGCAAATAGGGAGAGTGCACAATATTACAATTGACACTAATGCTAGAACTAGAATTTCCGAAGGATACTAAACAACAACAACCTTGATACGTTTTTAGACATTTGCAGTCCAGACCCTCCCATGCATGTTAAAAGGTATCATTTTCATTAAGGTTCCATTTGCATCATTCATTTGCATTTAATATGAGATTGTTGTGGCCAACAGATGGCAATTTAGAAAGTTAGCTTAATAATATAATTTAGAGGATTCCTCTTATACAATAAAGAAGTATACTTTAAGGTTGTTCAAGTCAACTTAAGTACTGTTCAAGAATATTTTACAAGTATATGTTATGTAGCATAAATAAAATCAGTGTAAAAGGCTGTGTTTAAACCCACTTTTAGACATAAACTCGCGAACTTGCCTAAGCACTTCCCTTTACATTGTACATATGTAATATCTAATTGATTTAACTTACACTGGAAAGGTTTCCAATACATGATGCAAAATCAGGTCACGTCAGTGTGTGTTAGGGTCAGTGTTGCTTTCAATTAGAATTACACTTTCATTTCTACTATAAAGCAGCTATCCAGTTTACTTTGACTATAAAAATACTTTCCTTTAGAATATCTTGATCAAAAGATTAAGTTCACGTATAGGCAAAAGAAAATTTGCTGTATTTATAGTCTTGTCTAAGTTTAATTTTGTGAAGCATATCAGATAAGCACAAAGAAAGTTACATTTATAAGAAGTATACCAATAGCACACTAGAATAAACTTTTTGTAAGGGTCACTCCAACATTTAACACTTTACACTTGAGTCCAGCAGTCCTGTTCGCTGTGAGGTAATGTGGTGCACTCTAGTTATAGCTAGTTCCACGAGAAGCACCCTTGGGAGCAGAAACGCAAGACCCTGTCTACCCAGGCCACAGGAGGGACTAGCAAAGCCTTGTTCGCTCAGCTGATCTAACCCTTTCTTGGGAATGGGAGAGAGCAGTCTTTGAAGTCTAGCAGTCTCATAAATCACAGCAGCCTCAATCAGTACAGACCCTTCCAGCAAGCACTACAGGACGTTTGGCGGAAGCAGACACTCTTGATTCCTAATTATGCTATGCAGATTATGTTAATGTCCGTCTATCGGGTGAACAACATTGTACGGTTAATTAGATGACAAGACATTTTGGTGCTGTCAACCCTCATAGTGTCATTTTCTCTAAACAGTTTATAGGTTATAAAATTTTAAGGCACGGCAAGAGCTCTATAACAACTGAGACTGGAGGCTTGTATAGATGTGGCTTGTCCTCATGGCTAAGTGGCCACAAGCAGTATAATTTGCTTTAATGGTTTGTTGACAGGTGATAAGCAAGATGTTAATTAGTAGGTAATCGGTGCACATGGGGTGTAATGAATTTACTGACACTGGTCGGAGACACAATGACTGCCACCTGAAACAGCAGTGACCCTACTGGCACAAATGCCAGTAAATCTCTTTTTTGTTTGTTTGTTTATTTGTGCATGTGTTTGTATGCATATCTGTTCATGCTGACAGACTGCTTAAACCTCTGTTTAAGGGTCACACTTGGCTTCTTCGCGGTCAAAAGTGACCAAAGCCTTACAATGTGGACCAAGTGTCATCCCATTCTGATGAAGCAAAAAAAAATTACATTTCAAAAAACGTCAAATGTTTCTGTCATTTTTGACCGAAGAGGACCAGAGGGTTGGCAATTAAAGGAATATTCCAGGTTCAAGTTAAAGGGATAGTTCACCCAAAAATGAAAATTAGCCCATGATTTACTCACCCTCAAGTCATCCTAGGTGTATATGACATTCTTCTTTCAGACGAATAAAATCTGAGTTATATTAAAAATGTTCTGGCATTTTATTAACAGCATTATAATAGCAGTAATAGTTGCTCTGTTTTTGAAGTCCATAAAAAATGCATCTGTCCGTCAAATAACGTGCTCTACGTGGCTCCGGGGTGTTAATAAAGGCCTTCTGAAGCGAATCGATGCGTTTGTGTAAGAAAAATATCCATATTTAAAAATGTATTTAATTTTTTTCTATGGCTCTGCATCAGCCATCCCCGCGCCATCACTTCTGGCGAATAAGGTCAAAATACATGCAAAATACCGGCGCGATCATAGATATACATAGATTCCTCATTAGTGCCTGCGCGGATCGGTCGAATGAGGCATCTACATATATATGTCTTTGGTTGCGCCAGTATTTTGACCTTATTCGCCAGAAGTTATGGCGCTGGGAATACTAGATGACATTCGTCTGATAAGAGGTAAAAAAAAAAAAAACGTCTCGCAGAAACCGATCGTTTCGTGTCTTAAGACATCAATGTGTCGCCATGAGCCGCATGGTTTAATATGGATTTGTATGTCTATGTGTTTTTACTCTCATTGCTCTCATACTCTAAAATATCACCATTGACACGCATTATACGACTATCACACTGCAACGGTTGGAGTTAAAAAATCTTAATTTGTGTTCTACTGAAGAAACAAAGACACCTACATCTTGGATGCCCTGGGGGTAAGCAGATAAACATAAAAATTTCGTTTTTGGGTGAACTATCCCTTTAAGCTCAATCAACAGCACTTGTGAAATAATGTTGATTTAATGTGGTAATATTATGTCACAAAAGTGGTTGATTGAGCTTAACTTGTACCGGACTCAAAATAGTCCTTTAAAGCATGCGCTATTTCCAATCAAGTAACTGTGAGCTTCAGGGTGGGCGTTATTCCCTTTTTTGTAGTTCGTTCCCCAAGATCAATTTTTAATTTACTGACAGTTCAACTAATAACAAATCCAATTACACAGCAGCTGCATCCAAATAGACTTATTGGAGCCTGTGTTTTTACCGTCTGAAAGAGAGAAGACTCTGGCGTGGATAAAGAGGAGAGTGGAGTATTTTTCCTCCTCGTGTGAAGAAAGCGTGCTGTTTACTTATTAGCATTCAAACAAGGAAAGGGTAAAGCAGTGGAGGGAGGGAGAGTGTAACGGTGAGGACATTTGAGAGGTTGCTTGGGATAAACCTAAAGGTCATTTCAACCACCAAGTGTCATAACAACGTCAATTTATGACTTTTCTAGGCAAAAATAAAGTGAGCTCTCAAACTTCAGTCCCCTCAAAAATAATTTCCGACATTTCATCAGATCTAAAAATACAGTATAATTCACTTGGTACACATGTAGAAAGAATGATGCTCTGAAACAGTGGCAATGTATACATGCACATTACATTTGCATTCATGTTTAAATATGCACAGACATAAATTAATGTTCCTTCAATAAGGTGTTTATATGAACCAAAATTCTGATTAATACAGGTACAGTACAGTAAATGCCAGCTGTCATTTCTAAACCAAAATATTTATCTTGATTACATATATATATATATATATATATATATATATATATATATATTATTTTATTACAGTAACCAGGTTAATGATTCTCACATAATTGAAAAATGACCAACTTCTGATTAATATACACTTCCGGTCAAAAGTTTGGAGTCTCAATGCAAATGTACCAATATATTCTTTCTGTATATAGTCTATATATAGTCAGAGTCTTATTCTTTTTCCATAGTTTTGTTCAGTTTTCAAGGATGAAGTTATATTTCACAACTTGGACAACAGTCCTCATTGATATCTGCCTAATTTGGCTGCATAATTATGTTGTTATCATTTGCATATTGCACTGTTGTCTTTCCTACACGCTGCCTATACACACCAAAGCATTTGTACTGAAAACATCACTCACAATATTTTGGTTATTCATTAACAATATAAAGAAAACAAAAGGTTTGTTTCAGCATTCAAGCAGGTATGATACTGTCCTCCAGTGCCAGAGGATACTCTATCATCACCAGGAGACTCATCCATCAGAACAACAGAACTATCTTCCTGCCAGTCAGCCGTTCACATCCACCCATTACAAAGCCATTATCCATTATGAATGCGCTTCAAAAGATTATTAATAGAGCAAATGGTTCCACCGCTATTAATCACATCCGGTCTGTGGCCCCTACAGCTAAAATGTGGCTCCCTGAGTCATTTACATCTTATGAAAATCAAATTCCCAAACAGCATGAATAAAAAGCACATGCTAATAATGGCTTGAACTTCAAACCCTTTTTAAAGTTCTTGTCCAAACTGCTCACGCTGCAGTTAGTCACAGATCTGATTGGGGCCTGGAAATATCTAGAACAGCCAACTCCAAATATTTGGTTTTCTAATTTCATTAATAATCATTTTCTGAAATAAATTCAGTCTCATAATATAGTCTGCCTGATGTCAGGTTTTGTTACATGCATGCCTCTCTCTAAATGCTCTGAGCAGAATGTCGACATCAGTGCTTTGCAATCAGACATAAATATTTGTCAAATATAAATGAGATGCACAGACTCTTTTTTAATCTTTCTATCGCTGGACACAAATTTCCAAATGATGCAGATTATATCTGATCCGCAGACATAAACTCTCTCACACACACGTTCAAGCTAATTTGTTGCGATATATCCTGGGAGGTCTAGAAAATCACTTGGTTGCTAGGATACACGATTAGGTGAGGTATATCCTAAATGTCCCCATGCTTGTGTGTCTAAGTACTCTCAGCACAAGCAAACCCCAGACAGAGAGGGGCTCTGATTCAAAATGACAGATTACATTTTAAGATAAACATAATTGAAAAATTGTTTAAATGATCAACTTAGCACTGAATTTAGGCTGAACTGCTCTGCATCTACAATGAGATAAATATAAAATTCCCGCTGAGAGCAATGAGCCATCCAAGCCAATAATGTAGCAGCGTCCAGAAATTCCCCAAACTTTTTTTGGGGGATATGAGACAGCAAACAATCCCTTGCACGGGGGAAGATGATTTCCCAGTGGCTCTTGTGAGTGGTAAAGGCTCCCAGCAGTGCTCAGTTGGAGACAGTGATACATGAAGATGTGTCAGTGGAGAATCTTTTCAGTGTCTCTATAGAACTTCTGTATAAATACAGTGGCTACACAAATTACATCTGCTTTCTCTATCTGGGTTACAGGAAAGCTGGAGAACAGCGAAATATTTCTCTGTTGCGGATTGTGTTTTGGGAAATGATCCAATGTGTTGTACACATTTTTCTGCAAACACACATTTTTCTGCAAATACTGAGCTTTGTGCCTGCCTTTTTGTACGCATGAAAAGTTTAACAATGCACAGTATCATTTTACTGACAAATACTATAGGTCCGATCCTCAAATTTGTTGGGAATGTTTTTGCGTTCCATTGCGTTTTTCCACTTTTTCTATGTAAACATGCGCTAGACAGACATGTTTGACAGTTGTGCTCAGGTCTTGCATCTTTTGCTGCATCTCGTGCATGATGCAACGCTTCAGTTAAAATGGCTAAATAATAACGCCTATCTAGACCTTGCGTGTTTTTTGTCTACAAAAAAAAATGTGTTGTGTGAATGGCCACTTGGCCTGCTTTATCTATATTAGTGCGTTCTGCATGTTACATTGATACATTCCAGTAGGTATTTTGCAGATGCAACTAATTCATTAGAAAACGCTAAGGCTACATCTGAAATGGCATAATCTCGAACTTATTTTGAATAAGTAATTACTCCTCAACCTGCTAAAAGAAATGTTCTGTGTGTGTAGTATGATTATGAATGTAATCTGAACATACTACATTCGGCATGTTGTCATTATCATGTGACCTACCAGCGTCAGTTATGTCGCTTCACTCCCATTCACAAATCCTCTCCCGTGGCCTCATGACTTTGGCTGCATACGAAATCGCATACAGTACTCTCCTTACTATATGGTAGGTGATAAGGCTGCACAATGAATCGAAATCAAACCACAATCAGCGATTTGGCTTATGTGCGATTATGAAAGCGCAAAGGCTGCGATTTTAATGAAATAAATAAATGCCCAACGTGTTAATGAAGAGTGGCTCTGTGATCAGTAGTAAACACTGCTCCGTCTGAAAGCACTGTGAGTTTGAGCATATGTGTCAAACAACTTCACAAACTAGTAGGTAATGTGAAATGTTCATAAACCTGTTGTCCAACCAAATACAACATTTAATAATGTCAATCAACTTGTATTATTATGAAAATACCCGAGAAGGCTTGAAGAACTCAAATACACCATAGGTGTTTCTCAATGTCAAGGATACTTCCTCTGCAGGACTGGTCCTCCAAGTCACTTCCTTCAGAGGCTAGGCGAGGCTCCTCTTTAGCATTCGGAGAACACGTAAAGGGAACAGGCTTGCAAGTGCACGTCATTGCGTCATTAAGTCAGTGAAAAGGTCCGTTAGCCATCAATAAAGTAATTTGTATAATATCAATACGGTAGTAATTTGTACTGGCATTTAAACGTTAAACTTTACTTATATTTACTACGGTTATAACAAATGTTTGGTAACGTAAATACTTACACTTGAAAGCATATTGCCCGTTAACGCTCTGACTCCACCAACGTCCGATATTTTGTATTTTTTGAACAAGATAGCAAAGCTGCGCGCATAGGATTGTGGGTGATTTGAGAGCGCGAAGTCTACTCGTATGCATCCTTTCCTGTATATGGCATATTTTTCAAACAAAGGACTCAGACCTTGGTTGAAATTCCGAGGATCCTCGACATTGGAACAGTCCTTCGACGGATGTCGATGACGTAGCATCCTCGAAATTCTGGCTTCCGAGTATCCTTCCTTGACATTGAGAAACGCCTCATATCTTGTCGCAGAAGTATTATCTTCATGTTTAATCAGTCAAAGCGTTTCTATCTTCGTTTTATTCAGCCTACAGCGCAAGCTTCACATTAGGGATTTCCCATAGGGATTTTCTGAAAACGAATAATTACTTCTTCTGAGGCAAATGTGGCATTTCTGCTTGAGGGCGCCCTCTGGCCTACAGTATGAATGAAACTTTTGGGTAGAAAATAAGAAAAATAATACTTCTCTCTAAATAAATTTATATGACAATCCATGTGTTTTTCTTCAATGTACAGGAGTTTTAATCCCCACAGTGGATGCATAAGTGAGGCTTATATTTCATATTAAAGACATGGACTTTATATCACAGATAAAAAGCACAGATTTGTATAATTATAATTGTTTTTTTTACAATAAATCCTTAGACCTTTCTAATGATTTTTAATCATAGGCTGTCAGGATAATAACAGGTAACCCATCATTTTTAGTTTTCTGTAAAATATAAATATTATTATTATTATTATACTGTTATATTTATTCTTAATTGCTCTATTTTAAATTTTTTAATAATGAATGTTATTGTAATAGTAATATTTCTTATTTTTATTTAGCAATAATTATAATCATAATAATTATTATTAGTCATATTAATATATAAACACAAAATGTTATATACACACTTTTCATTTGTAAAAAATAATAATAATAATAATCACATTTTAAATCGCAATCGCAATTTTAAACGGAATAATCGCAATTAGATATTTTGAAAAACAGTACGTGACAAGAGTAAGCGGCAACCTCCCCCAGTTTCACTTGAAGCCAATACGGAAGTGACTTAAACTGCAATTCATCGACTGGCCGCTAGGGGCAGGCTCCAAAAGGGAGCAGAATCTCTTTACAGCAGAAAAAACATGTTTACAACCTGGTACAAATTGTGGTTTTTGTCTATATAGCTAATTTTGCCCTTCATGACAACTGTGAGGGGGTGCATTTTTTAAGAACTCGTTTACATTATATAAAGCCTTAAAGTTCTGCATAATTAAGGGCGTGGCCACTTTGAGTGACAGGTGGATTGTCATTTTGTCTGCTGTCTGTTAGTCATCACGTCACCTCAGCTCCACCCACGTCCCGCCTCTTTGCCCATTTTCAGTTATCCGGGTGTGACGCGCTGCCAAGATGGCAACGGCTTCAAAACTGCTCTTCAGAATCCTATGGGTGACGTCACGGACACTACGTCCATATTTTTTTACAGTCTGTGGACAAGAGTAGTAGGTCAGAATTCACAGTACTCATAATAGAGTAGGCTAGGCAAAAAGTACCCAGATGACCTACTTCTTGCGGCGAGATTCTGAAGTGTGCATACGATGCATACGATGATCCCATGAGACCATGGGAGAGGATTTTTGAATGGCAGTGAAGCGACTTAACTGACGCTGGTAGGTCAGCATGGCAAATGTAGTGCGTCCAGATTACATTCACACTACACACATTCAAACTTCACACTCATGTACTTTTTTATGAAGGAATTGCTTGTTCAAAATAAGTACATAAAAAATATGCGATTTCGGACGCAACCATAGTAACGGGTCCATAGTATGCACTTCTGAATCTAACTGGAAGTAGTTCTACTAGACTACACCATTAAAAAATCAGCACTAACCTAAACCATTCTGGCTAGTCTATTCTTAACCAGGAGGGATTATGTATTGTGTTCCTTTTTGAAGCTTTAGACCACATACATATGATTTCTTTCTGTAATGCATAAATATTTTCACTTAATCTTGTCTGTCTATCTTTCTCCCCCCTATATGTTGTTGTGCTAAAGATTCAGCACATTTTTCTAACCCCCTTCGGTTTTATTCTTCCAATATTTCATCTTTCAGTCTTATCCACTGGGGTAGAGATATTTGTCACTGTCAGCGGGCCATAACTTCACCATCATTAAGCTGTCAGGTGCCGTGCACTGACATGGTTAATACATGCTAAAGGTGACTTTTCAAGACAAAAACAACCATGTGGAGTGTCAAAGGACTTAAATGTAAGCGACACAAGCCTGATTTACATCTGACAGATACAGTATGATTTATGATTTATGCTGTGAATAGTAGAATAAAGAAAATAAGGTGTTGTTTCTTACCATGTAACCTTGTAGGCCTGCTGAGAAAAAGAATAATTTACCTTTGTAAATATTAAATGCAGTTAAAGGTGCAGCATGCAGCATCCAAAGGTGCAGCATCCAACAGTGAGGTTGTGAATTGCATCACCCAACGCTTTCCTTTCGGAGCACATAGAGAAGCTACGGGGGCAGACACGGGACAAAGATGTCATCGTCGGAGAGAGCAGAGAGTGAATAGCGCTCTGTAGAGAAGTTGGTCCGTTTAGCTACTGTAGAAACATGACGGTGCAAAATGGCGACTCACTGTAAGGGAACCCGCGGTGTATGGGGATAGAAATGGCTCATTCTAAGGTAATAAAAACATTACGGTACACTATGCAAGGTCTTTATACGCGACTGAAAACATAGTTATGTATATTATATTCCATTTCTGTCAAAAGACACTCATAAATAATACACACTGCACCTTTAAATAAGCATCTCTTCAGTGCCTTCAAGACGTACATTGAATGCTAGATGACTGCCAGAGAAGGTTTTATAGATTATGTCTCTCCAATCAGTCCCTCATTGAACAATACAGTGAATGGAACCCTTGGAGAGGGTGTGACACACTTGTCCTGTTACCTATAGGCCTTATCTAAAATGTAGGCAACTAAAGATGGAAATCAAGGGTTGTGGCAACATCTTATTTCCACATATAAATGTGGAATAGGTTTTTTAAACCACCACCAGACTACACATAACGTGATGTCACAGGCGTAAGTGTGTCACGGGTGATTAGGTGTTCGTTTTTTTCTTCTTCTTTAAGGCGATAGCAACATCTATAGGTTTAATTCCATAAATATACCAATATATATGTATTTTGACTTAGTCAATACGGCACACCTGCATTCTCTTCATTGACTGATTACCGGGCTGCAGCAATTTTTTCACAGTCTACATGCAATTTCTGTGTTTTTGTCCAACTTTTTGTGGAGCCTGCAATTTTTTCACACCAGTCTATTATTGTGGTATAACCTATTTCGGAAAATACCCCCCCCCCCCCCCCCCCCCCTAAATAACAACAAAACTAAAAACAAAACAAACTACAAAAGACTAAAGTTGAATGTGCCGTAATTCGCTGCGGATAAAAGCGTCTGCCAAATGCATAAAATGTAAATGTAACAAGTCTCCTGATTGTGTCATTAAACCTCAGCTCTCACAGTGAACAGCAGGCAAGCAGTGATAAGCATCATGAACCCTGCAGTGACATCACTTTCGGTGTTTATGGAGTGATGCTAAACGGTAGCAGACACACGCTGTATTAAACCAGAGACATTACCTCCAACCACCAGCCATTTAGATGCAGCAGGGCTGCTTGTCTGAGATCACAGTGCTATGGTACATCATTCTGATGACCCAGACAGTGAAAATGTGCGAGATGCAATCTCGGTCTGGGATGCTTAAAGATAAAATGGACTTGCAAATGCCCAATTGAGAGTTTTGTGTAATCCCTCTGAAACATGGCAGACAGGTACACATTGTTCATTAGAATGCTAAAGTAGCAGAAGTGTTTTACTTGAACACTGTGTGTCAGACTGTAGAAAGAGGACACAGAGGGAGATGGAATTTAAAAGAAGACAGGGTAAAGATGAGAACACTTTGTCTCTCTCACACACACATGTGGTGAGATCAGCACCTCTTAGGGGTGTCAATTAAAAAGCCTGTGCCACAATATCTACAGATAGTCGACATCCAAAATAGACTGCAAAGTGAAATAATAGGCAATTGCACATGCTTGTTTAAAATATCATCACATATAGATTTATCCTGAATTATTCTTTAAAGGTCCCATGGCATGAAATTTTCATTTTATGAGGTTTTTCAACATTAATATGAGTTCCCCTAGCCTGAATATTGTCCCCAAGTGGCTAGAAATTTTGATCGGTATAAACCGAGTTCTGGCTGTCTTTCTCTGCCTTTGAGAAAATGACAGCTCAGACGAGCTGATCTTGAATTTTCCTGTTATGACGTCATAACAGGAATGGTTACCTCCCTTTCCTCCGCCCAGAGAATTTGGCACACCCATGCGAGCGCCATATTTGTTTGTCCTCGAGAGATCATGGCTTGTTTGGATGTACAAATGAAAACAGAAGTCTTTTTTCAGTTCCTTCTGATCTGTGATCAGTGATTTCTGATGTGTAGCTAATTATTCAAGTTCACATAGAACTTTATTATTCGTGCACACGCTGCGGCTTCTCTCTCTCCCGACACAGAACAGTGTTTTCTATCTTGTGAGTCAGTGTTTTTTTTTACGTCCTCTGTTCGCGTCTATCTGTTCTAAAATGTGCATACAGTCGTGAGTTTCTGCTCAACATCGGCAGAGCCACATCTTTGGCGATAAACCTCACACACGCCGAAGCTCTGCACCGACCGGTTGGCCTTTAACATCACGACCCCCAGTACTGCATCTGGCCCACAGCGGAGGCACCATACGCGGCGCGAGATTAAGCAGAAGGGGGGTAAGCGTGAGGGTCTCCCGGCTAGGCTAGCCAGCTATCCCCACAATAAACTGGATTACATTCGATTACTGCACTGTTGTGTCTTTGTTTGCGCTGTGTACTCAATGCACGTCACTGACGCTTTTCATATGATAGGAAAATATCTAAAAATAATGCTATAATCAACACTTACTCGTAACTCGTTCATCTCGATAGCTGTAATGGTACATTACATGTGTTACAAAGTTGGTAGAATAAGGAGGAAGATGGACTCAGCGTGACTGGGACTTGTGTTTATTCAGAACTCTCAGATACAAACAAAATAAACTCGCGCTGACAGCGCTCTCACAACTTTACAATATAACTTTGTCCACTAGTGATGTCCGGTTCGCAAACTAATCGTTCTTTTGAACCGGTTCTTTTTAGTGAACCGGTCGAACCAGTTCACCAAATCGAACTGAATCGTTCTAAACGGTTCGTGTCTCGAGTCAGCGCTGATCCATAAGTTACTAACTTTCTGACATGAGTGACAGTCCCTCCGACTTGAAATAAACGAATAACCTGAAGTATATGCTAGTAACTAAAGTATATTATATTAGCACATTAGTGTGTACATTTAAGGTTGTTCTTCAGTTTAACAAAAAAATTATTAGAAAGTCCTTGAAAGGAAGATAATAAAAAAAATTATGTCTTCACTGTTACAAAACAAAGGGGTTCATAGTATGTATATTATATGACAGAGTAGGATATATCATAGCTCAACAGCACTATTTACCATGTTCAAAATACACAAAATTGCCATTATGCCCATTTTTAATAATTGTGAGAATTTCAATAATAAGCTAGCAATGTGCAAAAACACACAAAAACACTCCCACTAGCCATCTAAGCAGCGTCTGTATTAGCATTCAAACAGTTGCCAGTTCAGAATAATGTCTGCAGCCTGTCTCTGAGTCAGAAGTGGCCATACATCTAAATATCAGATCAAGTTGTAATTTATGATTACAGGACAGGAGGTTATACAGTACTCTGCATGCATAAATTCATATCCAGCTCAAAAAGCCTGGTCATAAATAACAATTCCACTCATTGGAAAAGGGATAAATAATGCTACCATATATGCATACGTGTGCTGTTCCTGCACTTTTTTATATTATGTTTTTTCATGAGATGTGAAAGGTTTCTATGATTGTACAGCTTGTTGTCATTTGGCATTTATCTTTCATTTACTGCTCTGAAGAGACACCTCACACAGCTGTGCACGATGGTTTGAAAAAGGTCTGTCAAACTGAACTCCTGTCCTGCGAGTTGTCTCGAACATCACACAAACTTCAAGAAACAAGAGCGTGCATGATTTATAAGCCTCTTTGTCCAGGGCTTTGTTGAACACGCACTCACAAACACACGCACAGTCTCTTTTCTATGGCTCCTGAGGTGCGCTATAGAAAAATCAATTATTATGGATTAATATGTACTGCTTTTATGTTTAGTAGACATATGGAAGTGTGTTAAATGGAGTTTAAAATGCATCAATATTTATCCAAATATATCTATATTGTATGGATGTTTAAACACATTTAAGCATCCATATAAACCATGATATGCTCTGGTGCTGGTATACACAAAATAAATCTGCACTCTTAGAACACCATTTGTCTAATAAATTTAGTGGTGCTTAACTAATTGTTGTATAAAGATTAAATAAACATGTATCACAGGTGTTAGAGTCAGAATGTTTATGTGTATTTGCTGTGCTGAAAGTCATGTTCATTAATCTTTCATGCTATTTAAACAATAACACACAATCATGCTACAGTATAACCATTAATATTACAAGAGCAAAATCACATCTGGAGCACCGCATGAGTGGGAATGCATAATTGATTCCAAACCCGATTCCAACACAGTGATTTTACTGGTGAATTATGTAAAAAAAATGCTCCATAAACCTAGAATAGTAACGTTTAAAACTTAAAATTCCAACAAGAGAAATCTATGATTCTTTCTTAAAATGGATGCATTATGTGACATTGACTCAAGTCTTTCCTGTCCAATTAATCCCAGACTGCACAGAGTAAAAGAGGTGATCTCGGTTACATATTGGATCAATTTGGTTTTCTCTGTAGTTTTGGGCATCATAAAATGACAAGAGATTCACCAGCTACTGTTTCTGCAGAATCAAGAGCACCACCTGGTACATCAAACTCTTCTCACAGCCAGAGTGAAACAGCAGCAGCTAGTCTTTTTCATTCATAAACCATTTCAAAGTTGCCAGCTGGTCTCTTTTCAGTCTAGACGGGATTTCAAAATTAACAACAACAGGAGCAACAGCACGCTCAGCCTGCACGCTGTTTCCATCAGCAAATCTGGCCACTTTTTCATCTTGAGTTGTCTTGTAGTTTTAGAACAGACTGGAAAGTGCAGCTCTATTAGTCTTACTCACGATATGTAGCCTAGATTAAACAAGCTATTAGTTTATCAAACAAGTTTATCAGATTTCATGCATTATCTTCATTTCACTCTCTCATTTTCTCTATCTCTCGGCTTATCACGATCAGCTGAAACTGTTAGCATTACAACAGAAAATTACACAATGACTGATGACAACACAACAATGGAATAAAGAATGCCACATTCAGAGACATTCAGCATAACCCATTCAATAACCCATGTTAGCATTAATTAACAATGCATTAGTTTAATGAAGCAACTTTGGTGCAAGGCCTACGCATGCACTTTTCAAATTAACTGTAAGAGATTCCTCACCACACACTAACACACTGGCAGGGTCCAAAATGAACACTCTGCAAGCGCTAAATGTGCGTACAAATTGGTTTGGCGAGTAAATACAATGCAGTTACTTGCCAAAGGCTCGCAGCATTATAAGGAACTCGGAAATTCTGTTCCTGAACAAACATTTTTAAGCTATTATTCATGCCCAAAAGTCATATAGTTGACAAAATAGAAGAAAAAAAATATCTGCTTTGTTATTTGTTGAGAAATGCTTATGGTGCTCAAACACGCTTTATGGATTTACTTTATTTGTAGACAGGCAACATTTTAATAAAGACTAGTACTGTTGTGAATATTTTTTAAAAAATGAGTTAAGTAAATTCAGTGACGCTCTCGTAGCCTACAAAAACACACTGACATGTTGCTTCCAACTGGCATAATGTCATAACCTACAGAAAGAAGAAGAATTTTAGGGAACCATTTCAAATCTCATATTATCCTCCTTTAAGGAAGCTTTTTTCCGCCACTGAATAAAAAAGAAAAAGTTGATTCTCACACAATTGCAAGTTTCACAATTCTGACTTTTTTCCTCCCAATTCTGACTTTTTCACAATTGTGAGTTCTAAAGTCAGAATTGTGCTCTAAACTCACAATTCAGAGAAAAAACATATTTTTTTCCTCAGAAATGGACTGTATAACTCGCAATTGCGAGTTTATATTTCATTATTCTGATAAGTCAGAATTGTGAGATATAAAATTGCAATTGTGCGAAAAAAAAGTCTGTATTTTTCAGTTTTTGTTTGATTTTAATATTTATTTTATTTTTACTTCTTATTTCACTTATTTTACTTCAAATTATTTAATTTAGTTTATTTTCTAACATAAATATTAATATTTACGTTCTATTTTATTTCAGCTTTATTTCAATAAAATTATTTTTGTTTAGGGTATACGTTTACGACAACAATGTACTAAAAATGGAAACGTTTTTCCTTTGTGTTTTTTGCATATTCAGGCGACAGTGTTGTCAAAACTATTCCCGTTCATGCAGATTGGCGAGAACGATTAAAAACGCTGTATTATGCTGCCAGGCCAGTAGTTGGCGATGTCACTTTATAAAGAAACACTAGGCCATATGCGCCTGTAGCCTGAACATATAATATGCATACGCATAATGTCACGGTTTTCACAAATGCCCTTTTTGTAGTTTACACAGATATGATAATGGTTTAGTTGTCAAAAACCTGCACTTCAAAAGTTCATAAAACCTGTTTTCAAAAGTGAACAGCCAAAATGCATAAAAGTGTTCAGTTTTTAGTTGAAAACAGTGTTGTGTTGTGCTTAGTTAACAAAAGCATCACTGCAGTTGTGGACCCTGCAAAATGGTATTTACAAAACAGTTATCACTGAAATATAATAGCCTGATGAACACTGGGACATAGGGCTAATTTGCATACAAATACATATTTAGAATTACTGTTTACTATTAGCAACAACTATCCCCTGTATGAACTATAGGCTCTTTTATTCTTAATGACTTTTGAGGTTGTGTATCTTTGTGGCAGCTCTCTTGATTTAATAAGTGCTCTATGAAACACAAGTGGGGAGGCTTTATAAGCCTCTTCATGAAATATCAAGGGGTGAAGTATGATAATACGCCCATCTGTAATGGATGTGAGGGCTGATGTGATGATTCAGGGGTAAATCAATCCTCATCAGTGGGCGGTGTGGAGCTTCCTCGTAGCATCAGCGCTAGCTTATTAGCGCCTGACAAAAGCAAATGAATATGAATGCTGTTAGCAGCAGTGCTTTACCTCTGTGTTCACTTATATCACTATTACTGACCTTCAATGTCAGCTATACAAACTGGGAAAAGGAAGGGTGCATGGGGAAATAATCGAGGATGAAAATAGTCAAGGACAAATCTATACAAGTGACCATATATTGTAAAAAGAAATGAAAAACTTTTGAAAAATTTAGCTTTGGCTACTAAAACGGTTCGGGTTACTTGACTGTAACCCTGTTCCCTGATAAAGTGGAATGAGATGCTGCGCTAGCTATTAGCGCTTTGGGGAACATCTTTAATGTGACCAGCTGTGAATAGTGTGTCTAACACGTCAATGAAATTGCCGAATTGTCAATGAAATTGACCCGAAGGTATTTATAGCCTCCACTGGTGACATCATCAGCGCACCTGTTGCACGAGGCTTTAAATAGATGAGCCTAGCTGTTTCACTTCAGGTCTTTTTGTTTGAAGAGCAGTCCTGGGAAATCATCGGCACGGCAACGTAGCGCAGCATCTCATTCTGCTTTATCAGGGAACAGGGTTAAAGTCAAGTAACCCGAACCGTTCCCTTTCAAAAGCTTCACTTAATGCTGTGCTAGCTATTAGCGCTTTGGGGAACGAGAATACCCACGCCGCCATGCATGATGGTGTCTGGACCCCTTACGGTTGTGTAAGTGTGCACAAGAACGCAAGAAGACTCAGACATTAGCTTGTGATGTCGACTCAAGGACGTGAGAGCCCGGAGTGGCATGAGCATCCAAACTATAAAATCTTATGAATGTGTATGGAGAGGACCAACCTGCCGCAACACAAACACTTTGTAAGGGGGCACCCCTTGCTAATGCAGTAGAGGAGGTGACCCCCCTGGTGGAGTGAGCCCTTAAACCTATAGGCGAAGCTTGACCGCGTGCCTCATAAGCAAGAACAATAGCATTCCTGACCCAATGTGACATGGTTTGTTTGGTAGCGAAAGAACCTCTGTTACGGCCCCCATGACAAACAAACAGTTGCTCTGACTTATGCCACTGGCTAGTGCGGTGGACGTAGGCCTGAAGAGCACGGACTGGACACAGTCTATGAAGTTTCTCCTGATCCGGTATTTCGAATGGCGGGGGACAGAAGGTTTCAAGAGTGAAAGGATGTACAGTCAAGAAAGGAACCTTAGGCAGGTAGTCAGGATGAGTATACAAAATCCCTTTCAGGCAAAGTCTAAGCAGGATGGCGATATTGACAGAGCCTGCATATCCCCAATTCTTTTTAAAGAAGTTATAGCCATAAGAAAAAAACCTCTTTAGGGTCAGAAGTTTATCAGACACTGACTCTAGAGGTTCAAAGGCGATCTCAACCAGACCCTCAGGAACTATAGCTAAGTCCCATGAAGGGATCTTGGTTCTTACACGAATGAAGCGAACGAGCAGAGGATGTCTTCCGAGTGGCCCCCCGTCAATCAAGGCGTGGCAAGCCGCCAAAAACCCTGAGAGCGGTGGGGCATGTACATGCTGACAACTTTTCCTGCAGAAAATCCAGAACTGAAGCAACATGGCAATTGACTGGATCAGCACAATTATGTGTCGTACACCACCTTTCAAAGACATCCCATTTATTGGCATAAATTCTCCTAATGGAAGGATCCATAGCACTTAGGATAAATGTCAGGCGACAGCCCAGTGTCCCTCAGTTGGTGCCCATCAGGGGCAAAACATGAAGGTTCCACAGGTCGGGCCTGGGATGAAATATCGTACCCCCCCGCCTGAGACAGAAGGTCCCTTCTCTCCGGAATCACCCACGGCAAGCCTTCTTGAGGAGAAACATTATCTCCGAGAACCAAACTCAGTTCGGCCAACGCGGCGCTATCAATAAGAGGCAAGACTCTTTTTGGCGAACTCTGCCTAGAACTCATGGGAGCAGAGCGACTGGAGGGAAGGCATACAGCCGCATTTTGGGCCGTGTATGAGCCATCGCATCCAGGCCCAGCGGGGCTCGGTGACTGAGAGAGAAGTAAAGGGGACATTGCGCTGTCTGATAAGAGGCAAAGGGGGCGAAGGGGTCCACTTCCACTCTGTAAAATCTAGTCCGGATCTGATTGACTACTTCTGGGTGGAGTTTCCACTCCCCCATCTGTAATTTCTGTCTGGACAGTAAATCTGCTCCCACATTCAACTGCCCTGGAATGTATATTGTGATAGGAACTTGTCCTGGGCCCAGAGAAAAATCTGCCTCGCTATTCTGTTCAGATAGCGTGAGCGCAGACCTCCCTGGTGATTTATATGGCCAGAAATACAGCCATCAACTCGAGGCAGTTGATGTGCCCACTGGGGTGATGACCCTCCCATTCCCCTTGGGCTGGACAGTCACTTAAGACCGCACCCCAGCCCGACAGGGAGGCGTCTGCCGATAACAATCTGCGACGACAAGATGCCACTAGAGTGGGACCCAAGCCAAGAAACTGGGGCCTGAACCACATAGTTAGTGTACGAAGCCAAGCGGCGCACCACTTTTATTTGCCTTGAGGATTGGCCCTAAAATCTTCTGGCTTTGAGCCACAACTGAAACGGTCTTATGTGCAACAACCCTAAAGGGAAACCCGTGGATGCTGACGCCATGAGACCTACCACTCTTTGGTACTGAACAGTAAGATCTTGGCCTAGCCTGACTTTGCTCAGGGTATGCTGAATGGTCTCGGATTGAGCGGGAAACAATTGTGCCCACCTCGTGAACGAAAACCAAACAAACCCTGGATAAGTTGTTCTCTTGGCAGGAGAATATTGTGCTAATATTAGCAATCGTCTACGTAATTCAAAATGTGAATGTCCCGGAATTCTAATGGAGCCAGTCCTGCATCCATGCATTTTATATACACTCACCTAAAGGATTATTAGGAACACCTGTTCAATTTCTCATTAATGCAATTATCTAATCAACCAATCACATGGCAGTTGCTTCAATGCATTTAGGGGTGTGGTCCTGGTCAAGACAATCTCCTGAACTCCAAACTGAATGTCAGAATGGGAAAGAAAGGTGATTTAAGCAATTTTGAGCGTGCATGGTTGTTGGTGCCAGACGGGCCGGTCTGAGTATTTCACAAACTGCTCAGTTACTGGGATTTTCACGCACAACCATTTCAAGGGTTTACAAAGAATGGTGTGAAAAGGGAAAAACATCCAGTATGCGGCAGTCCTGTGGGTGAAAATGCCTTGTTGATGCTAGAGGTCAGAGGAGAATGGGCCGACTGATTCAAGCTGATAGAAGAGCAACTTTGACTGAAATAACCACTCGTTTCAACCGAGGTAAGCAGCAAAGCATTTGTGAAGCCACAACACGCACAACCTTGAGGCTGATGAGCTACAACAGCAGAAGACCCCACCGGGTAGCACTCATCTCCACTACAAATAGGAAAAAGAGGCTACAATTTGCACAAGCTCACCAAAATTGGACAGTTGAAGACTGGAAAAATGTTGCCTGGTCTGATGAGTCTCGATTTCTGTTGAGACATTCAGATGGTAGAGTCAGAATTTGGCGTAAAAAGAATGAGAACATGGATCCATCATGCCTTGTTACCACTGTGCAGGCTGCTGGTGGTGGTGTAATGGTGTGGGGGATGTTTTCTTGGCACACTTTAGGCCCCTTAGTGCCAATTGGGCATTGTTTAAAGGGGTGGTAAACCACGATTTCACTATTCTAACTTAAGCTAGCGTGTAATGTTGCTGCTTTAGCATAAACAACATCTGCAAAGTTACAACGTTCAAAGTTTAAAGCAAAGGGAGATATTTGCTTTTAAAGAAATCCATTTCTAAGAACTACAGCAAACGGCCAGTAGGCGACTACACACATTCCTCCAGGGTTGGTGACATCAACAGGCTCAATATTTACATAAACCCCTCCTCCGAGAAGATTAAATAAGGGGGGGTGAGGCCATTTTGTATCCCGCGGCGCTGTTGTGGTATAGTTAGGCTGGAGTGGTGTTGCCGCGATGCAGAGGAAACGCTGTTATATTCATCCGGATTGCAGGTCTGGGGTACTTGCTTTGTTCAGCCTTCATAGGGACAGGGGTGCGTTGCAGAGCGTTTAACATACAACATGTTATATGCACGTGTGTATGACACAACGTCAGCTGCATAAGACAAACACTGCTAGTGTGTGAATGCACGACGCGCGCGGGGCTCCCTCCCGCAGCACATTTCACGGAGGAAAACTTTCACAATGTTCGCGAGTTCAACACCGGATTTGCACAACGTCAGCTGCATAAGACAAACGCGGCCAGTGTGTGAATGCACGACGCGCTCGGGGCTCCCTCGCGCAGCACATTTCACGGAGGAAAACTTTCACAATGTTCGCGAGTTCAATGCAGGATATACACAACGGCTTGACCTGAAAGCTGGATTTACAAACAAAAGCTGTTTACGGGCCACAACCTGTAAGTCTGATTTATTTTTCATCGATGTGTTTTCCTGTAATAGGTTGTAGCAAGGAAGTAAACAGATGACAACACTGTTCTGCAAACCAGTCTGTTAAATGCTCATTCATACTTAACGTTATCCGACGAACACCTAACGTTACAAACACTAACGTTAAAATCTCAACAGCGAACTTGGCATTAGTGTAAATGATTCTTTGATTAGAGCTTTTATGTATTATTTATCTACAGGCATGCTAAACATGGTTCTGTGTGTGATTTGGCTACTATAGTAAAGCCAGTGTTTAGTGTTTTGGGTTAATAGTTCTTGCGACAGATATTTGGCTGTACTCGTTCTAAAAATACAAAAGTAACAGTGCCATTCAGTAGCGATCACTATAGATCTGCAGTCTTTACTCATTAGGACTGAACAGGTTCTGCTCGATCATCTTCACTAAAATGTTCTGGGTCTGATTCGGGCTCAGATTGGTATGGTTTTATTGACGCCATCGTTTCTAATACTGACAAAAGCACAGTCTACCGGTAAGGTAAGGGGCGTGACGTTTCCGATAAACGTACACTGCGGTTAGAGAATCACAACACACTGGGCCAGCTAACCAATCTGAGCCTATTGCGTATTTTTGAGGGACCGGCTTCATACAACCCGGAAAGCATCAGACCGTTTTACAAGGAGGGACAGAGCAGTGTAGAATAAATGTCAAATATATGAAAAATAATGATTTTTTTTTAAAAACGAAGCATTAACACGTTACAGTGCACCCCACAAACACAATCAAGCCTTCAAAACAATGTGTTTTACCACCCCTTTAAATGCCACGGCCTACCTGAGCATTGTTTCTGACCATGTCCATCCCTTTATGACCACCATGTACCCATCCTCTGATTCCTACTTCCAGCAGGATAATGCACCATGTCACAAAGCTCGAATCATTTCAAATTGGTTTCTTGAACATGACAATGATTTCACTGTACTAAAATGGCCCCCACAGTCACCAGATCTCAACCCAATAGAGCATCTTTGGGATGTGGTGGAATGGGAGCTTCGTGCCCTGGATGTGCATCCCACAAATCTACATCAACTGCAAGATGCTATCCTATCAATATGGGCCAACATTTCTAAAGAATGCTTTCAGCACCTTGTTGAATCAATGCCACGTAGAATTAATGCAGTTCTGAAGGCGAAAGGGGGCCAAACACAGTATTAGTATGGTGTTCCTAATAATCCTTTAAGTGAGTGTACGTGCGAATACAAGGCTAGCCAAATGGAAGAACCCGAAATTGGTAAGCTTTTTGCCCCCAAAAGAGAACCTCAGGAACTTCGTTGTGGCAATTTATATGTGAACACATGAGTCCTTCAGATCAATCTCGCCGAATCAAACATAATGTTGAATTTGTGACATGACCGTCTCTACAGTTAACATCTTGAACTTGAGTGCTTTAACTGTATGGTTTAAGCCTCGGAGATCTAAGATTGGACAAACCCCCACCTTTCTTGGGAACCAGGAAGTAACTGCTGTAACAGCCCAACTCACTCTCCAGAAGAGGAACATGTTCGTTGGCCTCTTTGTTGAGTAAAGTTTGTAGCTCTTGTGACAGTACGAGCGCCAACTCCGGCTTCACGGAAGTGGAGAACCCCGCCGTTTACTAATTTTACTGTGCTTAACACTCGCGCAGAAATGCCTGGCAGAAGTTTCCACGCTGCCAGGCTCTCTGAGTGTGACACTTCCTGTTGAGGGGATGTTAGATGTTCTTTGTCCTGGATGTTAGCAGGATTTATAACATAGAACGTCTAACATTTCACTGTAAACCGCTGCCCTGACGGATTTACTATCAAGCGAGGAACCCTCAGAGGCTGGCTGCTCGAAGTCCACAGACCCAAGAGATTCATCATCTTTGTTCCCAGTGCGAGCCGAAGGAGGAAACGTGGATCTGGTGAACGAACAAGCGAAAGAGACGGACCCGTCTCTTACTCGTCAACCAATTCCACATGGGAGCCCCGCAACGCGGGTGCGGACTGAAAGTAGCGAAGACGAGCACTAAGCATTTTAACTGTAAAGGCTCGCAGTGCTCGCACTCGCCTGACTCAATGCAGCGACCGCATGCTCTTCCCCAAACACACACAGCAGTCATCGTGTGTATCCAGTTCTACTCCTTTTTTTTCATTTGGAAGAGAACACGGAGGAACACAGTCTTTATTCTCCTGACTCATTTTCAACTGATTAGATTTCTTTCAACTTGAACTCTTTTCACTGATGTTTGTACAGAGATGGAAAAAGAGAAATCTGCACTTCCAGTTGAAAATGAACTGTCACTATAAGACTTTGAGAATAAAACAGAGGTAAAAAATGGAAGCTTTACTCTTAGATCTTTTAAATGATGTATAGTTTGTCAAGGTAATTACTTACATATGACAGTCATTTGAGCTAATTTAAACTAAAGCTTAAGGACGAATGCGCCCTCAATCAGGTTAAGAGGTTAACCAAGATCTCAAAGTTGAGTTTGAAAGGTTTTCAAGAATTTTTTAAAGAGAGAGATTTTTGCTTGAGGCACACCAACACCAACCGTTTTGGTCTGAAAACAAAAAGACCTGAAGTGAAACAGCTGGGGCTCATCTATTTATAGCCTCGTGCAGCAGGTGCGCTGATGACGTCACCGGCTGAGGCTATAAATATCTCTGGGTCAATTTCATTGACGTGCTAGGCTGCATCCGAAACCTGGAAAATGCTGCCTTCGGAGGACACATTTCAAGGCAGGAAGGCACCAAGGCACGTCCAAATCTAATGTTAGCTTCTCTTCCTGTCTCCAGAGAGACCTTCATCTGATCGATTTTTGAAGGCAGCATAAATGTATCCTTCGCTGCCTTTGATATCCCACAATCCTGTGCGTTCCATTCTTTGACAGTTGAGCTGGGGGGAAAAAGATGGCGTCCAAAAGTTGCGTTTGCTGGTCAGTTTGTGTGTAAATGCACGTTTTTTTTTTTGCCAACATTTTCTACTTCTGATGTCATTTCTAGCGAGAAATTACTAATGTAGTAATTAAATATTTTTTTAATTCTCACCAAAGCTCTCTCTATTTTGCTGTAGATCATTAAACGATTACACTGCCTAACAAGTCTGTCCGAAATCAGTTTCGTGAGGTGCCTTCATGCACAAACGCTGCCTTACAAGTCATTGTCAGATAAGGCAGCGAGGCAAAGAGTCAGCTGCCTAGGTTTTTGGACGCAGCCACACTTTTCACAGCTGGTCACGCTAAAGACGTTCCCCAAAGCTAACAGCTAGTGCAGCATTAAGTGAAGCTTTTGAAAGGGAACTAAAATTTGACAAAAACAACAATCTAAAACAAATTAAATGTTTTTTTTATATAAATATAAAAAACTAATACAATTTAAAATTTACTAAAAACAAAATTGTAAAAACAAATAAAACTGAAAAAAGCACATAAAATTACTCAAACTAAACTAAAAATGTTGTTCAAAACCTGTATGTTTTTCTTTTCTTTCTGGGAGACACAAAAGACGATATTTTAAAAAATCAGAAGAACGAAAGCCATACAGTTATGCACAACTTGGAAGCATTATCAAACCGGAACCGTAATAAAATAAATAAATAAGAAATTATATAACTTTAATAAAAATGGACAGAATATAAAATACAATTTAAAAAGGGTTATTTAAATTAATTGGAATGATTATGTGTCTGTATATGAGGAAAGAAACTATTAGGTGCATGAAGGGAAAATACTGGAAAATTATTTCACAATAAAAAAAATCATTTTGAAAATAATGTCCACTTTACCTGTAAACACATTAATCAAAAGAGAAATATTCAGATCTTGTCGCACTTCTCTCTACCTTAGCTACTGATAAAAAAAGTATGACTGTAGATTTGCTAAATAAAGCAGCCATTTTTGGATTCAGGTCATGAGTCATACAGCATAAATCAAAGAGCTCAGAGCAGAGAGAGTCTAAACTCATGAGTTAATTACGGCACTCAGGGCTGGTGTGTATGTGGACTCTAGGTAATGCATGTGGCCTGAATGGTGTCTGGTGAGGTAATTACCAATGTGCTTTTAATGAAGTCTCATAGGAATCGCCAAACATCACCTCTGTAAAGTGCAGATAATCAGCTTTTAGAGTCCACTGCACACTGCCCACTCCACCATAGGGCAGGAGGAACCAAGCTCTCGTGGAGGAGATAATATGCTAATGAAGGTGTGCTTATGACATTGAACATTTCTGTGATCCAGGCAGGTAAAGGCAGAAGATTATCTCTTGGAGTAATACGCATGTACTGTCCAACTCATAGGCTGGAAGTCAACTTGAGAATGAGCTAAACATGCAACAGCAGCTTTAGCACAACAAAAAGAGCAAATGTATTTAGTCTGATGGCATCTATGACCTTTAAAAAAAGTCTCACATTGCATTGAATCTATTAGCCATTTTTTTTTTTTTTTTTTTTTTTTTTTGCAATTCACTAACATGAAAGTGAATTTGAAATATAAAACTAAGAGTAAGGTCTTTGACACTTAGCCAATCGGCAATAGTATACACTCATGGAAGAGGAGAGAGAGTGAGCAAAAGGGAGTTTTGAAGAAAGGCTGTAGAAAGAGACATGGCATTACAAAAGAGAAAAAGCCAGAGGAATATCACTGGAAAAATAATAGTTATGATCAGGCAAGAGCTTTAGGATAAGTGTAAATATTAGAAAAGCTTTCCTAATGTAAGTGAGAAGGCCTGAAAACGGACACAGAGTTTGCGTTGTTTCTGCTCCATACTGTCAGGTTTATGTTTAGTGTGTTTGTGTTCTAAGGGTAGTTTCAGGCTGACTAAAGAAACGTTTACATTTCTTGTCTATTACCACCCACTGCTACTACCAACGAAAATAAGCGCAGTTACAATAGCACAATATGTGGGAGAGCATTGCTATAGGTAGCACATTAATATTAATACCAAAGCAAAACTACTTAGCACACCATGTGTAATTGAAAGGGTTTAATGACAATATCTGGTTATGGTTACACTTAAAATGAGATGATAAAAACGTATAAGGGAAAGCAGGGCACAACCTAACGCTTTTTGACTTTCTCAGTTTGTGTAAATCCACTTGTGGTTCGGCGTATTTATTTTTCCCACATTAATTTTCACACGTCTAGTACAATTATGTGGTTTTGTTTCATTAATACAGTGTATACTTTTTTCTTGATTCACCCCAAAAGAATGGAAGTGAAATGTGACAATATGCACCGTAGGTGGGGAACATTGTAACATGTGAGGGGAACATGGGAACATGACCATATGGCAGCTTGAAATGTTATCTGATATAATCCAAATAGCCAAGACAAACTAAAATATTTTGTCAATAAAATACAATTATTAACTTTTTCAAATAAAAAAATGGCATTTTTGAATCATTAAAAAAATCAAGTTTGACAACAGACACACCTCAAAACACAGCTAAACAGCATAGTTAAAAACATAATAATAATTAAGCATTTCTGAACATTGACTCTCAGTCATTATTCACCTTTTTCTTATGGTTTCTCAATAGAATTCATAAAAGTATAGAATATAATAGCGTAGTTCTAATAGGGGCTCATAGTAACGCAGTGTTACAACATGAACCACCTGCACAACTGGGATTTAAACCCGGCTTGTGTCTTCTGCTGGTTAGATCAGCATTAAAGAACTATGTCAACTATTAAATAACAGATATAAGATTAAAAACATCAGATTTGTCTTATTTAAAAAAAAACACAAAAAAAGAGATAAAAAATTCCAAAGATTTTTTATTTTTATTTTGACACAGTTTTTTCTCTAAATAATGTTGATATGGTAACTATAAAAACACTAGTTTCGTCATCCTGACATGTATGGAAAGTGTTAAACCATGTGTGTTACAACTAACCCCACGTTAAGTTGTGCCCTGCTCTCCCCTACCTTTAATTGTCCCCAGCATAGAATGTTACCTGTGAGATAGTAAGGGAGAGAGAGAGAGAGAGAGAGAGAGAGAGAGAGGCTTCAGAAAAGAGAAGAGAGAAAGAGCCAGAGAAAAGAAGAGCCAGAGCAACGAAGCCCCAGTGAAAAGAAGAGCCAGCAAAAAGAAGAGACAGGGCAACTGTTCATCTTCTTTAATCCCTTTTTATTCCCCCACCGTACTAAAGGTGTGATCATAGACAGCCGATGTACTTAGCCTACATGCCTTGATCACTATCAATACCTGCCTTTAGGGATTCCAAATGGCACTTGAATACGGTGTTGAAACAGTAAAGCAAATGTCTTTGTTCATTTTCAAATATCTTTGATTATTTTCAACCCAACAGTGTTTTTAGTTTAGTTTGCCCTGTCTGTCTGCCCATCTGTATTATTTGTTTCCTTGGTTACTGATCATGTTACACACCTGTTTCAGTTTCTGTTGATTATCTTCCCTTGTGTATTTAAGTCCTGAGTATGGTTCTGCCATACTCAGGAGTCAGGACCCTTCCAGCCCACTCCAGACCAGAGCCCAGCCAGACTTCAGCCATGTGCAGAAGCATGAAGCATTATTTTGCTTTGCTTTAGCTATGATAAAGAGACATTCATTCTTGATGTTTGTTTGGGTGGATTTCAAATATCAACATTGTTTCTCAAAAATCGCTTACTGCACCTTTCCCCACCAGCGTTTGAATATCGGAATATGCAATATATCAAAAGAAAGAATAGACCCTCTGTTTAAAAAAAAAAAAAAGTTTATTCTACCTTCATGCATTCCTTTTTTTAATCAGCACTTGAATATGGGTAAGTTTCATTAAAAAAAAAGCAACATTTTGAACAAAAAGCTGTTTTTGTCAAAGACTAGCCTACACCTTTTTAATGATGTTAAATGTTGATGATCTCGTTATTTTACACATGCATCTGCTTACATAAGATCGCTTGTTTTTTGCGTCTTCTTCATCTGTTTTGATCTGGAGATTCTGTACTCATTCAGAAGATGCGTAATAGCGTCCCCTAACAGTGAAAACACGGAAACACAGAAAATTCCGTGTTTGGCAGGGAAGCATTTTCTCACAAATAACAAAAAATTCTGTGTCTCGGAGAAAGAGTTAAAGGAATGAAATTCTTAAGTAATTTAGCATAATCTTTTATTATTATAAAACTACTAAACTTTTGTCTGCCAAATCGCAATCATGTGGTCTGGTCATACAGAAGAAAAAACAGGAAAGCAGGAAATGATATTATAGAGATGAGAATAAGTCTTTTCAAATCTGATATTTTGACCTTTTTATGACAAGGCAAGGTTAGTTCAGGTTGGATAAAACCTTTTTTGAAAATAATGATTAAAACGTGTAGATTAAATGGAAAGGAAAATGTTATTACTTTTAGCAGTAACTACCAGTTAATAGACACATTTATAGTAGCAGAAAGATAGAGTCATTTCATTAGTGAGTGAGTATAGTATTGCAACCACTACTTTTGATTCCTGCTGGTGTCACATTGGAGTTACGCTGACAGTTGACAAGTCTGGAAAGTTTTTTTGTTCCCACACTTTAAACATGGTTTGATGTCAAATCATCTTTGTGCAGCAGGCTTACTGACTGGTGCCACCTTTGAGGAATACAGAGACGCAAAACGCACAATATTGTTTCAGTGGAGAGTTTCAAAATTCCCTGAAGATGAAAAGAAAGGATGTTCCAGTTGGCTTGAAGATAAAAGACAATTCTTTAACAATACTGCATGTAATCGCTCAGCTTGTTGCTTGAGCTTGAAATTAATAGTGTCATGAGGAAGGCACATTATATCAATGCCCACAGGTAGAATAATAAAATCTTTCACTTCTTTGATGGGAACACCTTGACTAATGCCTAAATGTGACCGAACACAGATTGAATCAGCCCGCAGCTAACACTAATGCTAACAGGCGCTCAAGGTCAAGCAGACAGCGGCCCTCGGCTCAGAGCGCAGCCGAGCCCAGGACTCTGATAGTGGGCGACTCCACAATCAGAAACATTAGCAGCAGGGATACAACTACATGCTGCCTTCCACAAGCAACAGTTTCTGATATAAACAGGGAACTTAAGAACATTCTGATGAAACATAAGACTGCAAATCGACTTATCATTCATGTGGGAAAGAACAATATACAGAGAGAGGAGTCAGAACTCCTAAAGAGGGATTTCAATTAACTTTTTGAAACACTTAGAAAACTGAAAGTTCAGCCGTTCATCAGTGGACCACTTCCAGCAAGAGGAACAAATAGGTTCTCACGGCTACTTGGGCTTAATACATGGCTGCAAAAAACCTGCAACATGAAGGTAGTGAACTTTATCGACAATTTTAATCTCTTCTGGAGTCAGAGACAACTGTTTACATCAAATGGCCTCCACCCAAACAAACTCGGTGCAAGAATGCTAAAGGACAATATTTATTTTTCCCTTCATCATCCTTTAGCTGTGTGTGCTAACCAACTCAACCTGGATGGCACACACACACCAGTACAGTACGATCACAGGACTTCATTTCAGCATCTGAATGGACATGCGGTTGATACACCCCACAAGGACAATGATAACACCACGCAGCCACAACAACCACTTCTCATGGACACACTCCCAGCTGAGCCCAGCCCTCAGAGCTCACCACAGACACACTGTGACGGATTAGAACTGCTCCAAGTGACACAGATCGAGCCACTAAACAGTAACATCTCAGCCCATACTGTGGAGTCTGTGGAGGCACTGGTAAAAATGGGGACCATCAGGGGTGAGACTGGTGAACTTTTACAACTTATATGTGATATAAGCAATAAGCTGGAAGAAATGTCACTCCTTGAACCAGACAATAACATATCAACAGCATCCCCACTTCTGAGCTTCACAGAGAAAATGGATTTTGTTTATACTGGAACCAGACAATCACACTCGATCGCTGCAAGCCCCCAGACATCAACCAAAGAGCGTCGAGCCCCACAACCACCAAAGACTGTGGGCCCAGCTCGCTCTGCCCCTCCTCCTGTGAGATTTCTTCGGTCACAACGCCATGGCACACACCCTCCTCCATCTGCACCAAAAACAACTAATACCAGCTCTCAGTGACGTGTTCTGGGTCCTCGCAACGTCAACAGCAATCTTATCAAATGTTTACAAAACAATTGCGAACCCAGTGCACCGGTTTCTTTCTCTATTTCTGTTCTGTTACGTGATAGAAAGTCCAAGGCTTTCTCAGGCCGTATGGCAAACCCATCTAATCTGCTGCCTGTTACTTGTCAAACTAAGATTACTGTGGGGGAAAAAATTTAAATGAATACTGTTAAGTTAGCACTTTTAAACATCCGTTCACTTAAAAACAAATCACTTCTAGTCAACGACTTAATATCCACAAACAACCTAGATTTTTTGCTTCTAAATGAAACGTGGCTAGAAGACAGCTGCAGTGCAACAGTCCTCAATGAAACAGCCCCTCCTAACTTTACTTTTATGAGTGTCTGCAGACCAGTCAGAAGGGGTGGGGGGGTCGCTGCTCTATTTAAAGATGTTTATCAATGTAAGCAAGTATCATTCGGTGATTATTTGTCTCTAGAATATCTGGGCATTGTGCTAAAAGGTGCACCACGCATCCTGCTTATCATTATTTATAGGCCTCCGAAAAATTCTCCGGCCTTTATTGATGACTTTACAGAGCTGTTATCAGCAATCTTATCTGAGTATGACTGTTTTGCTATTGCTGGGGATTTTAACATTCACATTGACAATGCTGAATCCAGTACAACAAAAGATCTCATGACTGTTCTTAACACTTTTGATTTGACACAACATGTACATGGACCCACACATGATCGTGGACACACTCTAGATTTACTTATCAGTAAGGGGCTAAACATTTCATCGATAGTTATTAAGGATGTGGCACTGTCTGATCATTTCTGTATTTTCTTTGATATATCAATCTCTCCTGCCATTGAAACTAGATCTGTCTCTGTCAAAAAGAGATGCTTAAATGAGAACACTAGTGTGCTGTTTATGAAGGCTATATCTCTAACACCAAGTATATCTGCAGACTCTGTTGATTTTGTCCTTGACTCTTTTAACTCAAAAGTTAAGGGTGTAATTGATGATATTGCTCCCGTGAAAGTCAGAAAAAAGAGTGGCAAACAAAAAGCACCTTGGAGAAACTCAACAGCAGTGCAATTAATGAAAAGACAATGCAGGAAATCTGAACGCATGTGGCGAAAGACAAAACTTGTAGTCCATTACAACATTTATAAAAACAGTCTTCGTGCTTTCAATGTGGAAATAGGCAAAGCTAGACAGACCTTCTTTTCAAATATTATAAACAGAAACATAAACAACACACGCACTCTTTTTGCTACTGTAGAGAGACTAACAAACCCCCCGAGTCACATTCCCAGTGAAATGGTCTCAGAAAGCAAATGCAGTGAGTTTGCTTCCTTCTTCTCCGAGAAAATCATTAATATCAGAAATGTGATCAGCACATCGTTCAGTTGCTCTGAGGTGAGTCAGATGAGACCACAACCTCATAAAGTTATTATGACTGATTTCGAAGCAATTGATGGTAAAATTTTAGAAGAAATGGTACAGCACCTTAAAACATCAACCTGCGCTCTGGACACACTCCCCACTTCTTTTTTCAAAAGTGTGTTTAACTGTTTAGAAGCAGATCTCCTAGAAGTGGTAAACGCCTCACTTCTTTCTGGGACTTTTCCAAACTCCCTTAAAACTGCAGTAGTAAAGCCTCTCCTTAAAAAGAGAAATCTGGATAACTCCAAACTGAGCAACTACAGACCAATCTCAAATCTGCCCTTCATAGGCAAGATCATTGAAAAAGTTGTTTTCAGTCAGCTGAACAAATTCTTGAACTCAAACGGATACTTTGACAATTTTCAATCTGGTTTCCAACCGCATCACAGCACAGAGACAGCGCTCATAAAGATTATAAATGATATTCGCCTCAATACAGATACAGGCAAAACATCAATTCTGGTACTACTGGACCTCAGTGCTGCATTCGACACTGTTGACCACAACATACTTCTTGACAGGCTAGAAAATTGGGTTGGGCTTTCTGGAATGGTCCTCAAATGGTTCAGGTCATACTTAGAAGAGAGAGGTTATTATGTGAGTACAGGTGACCATAAGTCTGAGTGGACATCCATGACATGCGGAGTCCCACAAGGGTCAATTCTTGCACCACTCCTATTCAACCTGTACATGCTGCCACTGAGCCAAATAATGAAAAATAACAAAATGGCTTACCACAGCTATGCTGACGACACCCAGATCTACTTAGCCCTATCACCTAATGACTACAGCCCCATTGACTCTCTATGTAAATGCATTGATGAAGTTAACAGTTGGATGTGCCAAAACTTTCTTCAGTTAAACAAAGACAAAACTGAAATCATTACATTAGGAAACAAAGATGAAATTCTCAAGGTGAACGCATATCTTGAGGCTAAAGGTCTAAAATCAAAAAATCAAGTCAGGAATCTTGGTGTGATTTTGGAGTCAGACCTGAGTTTCAGTAGTCATGTCAAAGCAATAACTAAATCAGCTTACTATCATCTGAAAAATATTGCAAGAATTAGAAGCTTTATTTCCAGGCAAGACTTAGAGAAACTCGTTCATGCTTTTATCACCAGCAGGGTGGACTATTGTAATGGTCTTCTCACTGGCCTTCCCAAAAAGACCATTAGACAGCTGCAGCTTATACAGAACGCTGCTGCCAGGATCCTGAGCAGAACCAGAAAATATGACCATATCACACCAGTCCTCAGATCTTTACACTGGCTTCCAGTTACATTTAGGATAGATTTTAAAGTACTATTACTTGTATATAAATCACTCAATGACCTAGGACCTAAATACATTGCAGATATGCTGATTAAATACAAACCCAACAGATCACTCAGATCATCAGGATCAAGTCAATTAGAAATACCAAGGGTTCACTCAAAGCAAGGAGAGTCTGCTTTTAGCTATTATGCCAGCCGTTGCTGGAACCAGCTTCCTGAACAGATCAGATGTGCTCCAACAGTAGCCACTTTCAAATCCAGACTCAAAACACATCTGTTTAGCTGTGCATTTACTGAATGAGCTATGCCACTGTACATCCGACTGATTGCACCTTATCTTATGCATTTACTGAATGAGCGGAGTGCTTTGTCCGAACTGCTTGCACTTTAATTATGTGTTTCAATTTAACCCTGTTTTATTTTTAGTTTTTAATTATACTTTTTATTTTTAATTATTTTTTATTTTGTTAAGGCTGTCTGGGTGAAAGAGGTTGAGAGACGGGGGAGCGATAAATCGAAATCCCTCCAGTGCGAGGACGATCCATTTAGATCTGCTCTGACGGATAGATCTGTATAGCCTTGGTGGTAAGAGGAAGGACCGTGTAGATCCGCTCTGACGGTCGAACAAAGTAGAGATATAGCCCTGGTGTTCCTCTCCAGGAAGATTTGTCTGTAAGGGTAATGTTTAAATGCACAGTTACCTGACAAATATTTTTTCAGTACTCCCTCCGGTGCGAGGAAGACCCGTTTAGATCTGCTCTGGCGGGTAAAACATCTAGAGAACGCCCTCAAGTTAGGCCAAGAAGATTTGTCTGTAAGGGTACTGTCTAAACGCACAGTTACCTGACAAATATTTTTAAAGTAAACCTGACTCTCCATTTTCTTCCACCCCAGATAGGGGATTTCATCTTTATTTTTTATTTCCTTTTAATTCCTATTATAACTGTAAAACTATATATATTTTTATTTTTTTTCCGCTATTTTAACTTAATTTCTATGTAAAGCACTTTGAATTGCCACTGTGTATGAAATGTGCTATACAAATAAACTTGCCTTGCCTTGCCTTGCCTAAATAGAGTTTTCCGTGGAAACACTACTTATATAACAGCATTAAAATGACAGAATTCAATGCGTTTGCTGAACACCAAACTCTTGTCTCTTGCCGCAAATGATAATGGAATAATATTAGCAATTTAACCTCTGAAATTCCTCCATGAAATTACCCAGTTCTATCTGCGTAATATGATACACAAATAACAAATGTCAAATGCTCTGGCTCCGCGGTGGACCTGGAAGAATTGCCAACATTTTTCCATGTTGATAAACCAAAGGCAAAGAGCCAATCTAATTAGCTAAATACAGACAAGGCGAAAAGCCAGCAGGAGCAACTCAGGCGGCTAGTCTTCACCCAGGGCTTCCCATCCATGAGTTCTGAATGAAGGCAATAATTACATTTAAATGTTCTATTTGGAACTGATAATAGAGAGAAATAATAAGCAATTTAAAATGATTTATAATATTCCAGCTCAATGACATTATTATTCCACGTGGCTTAGCAAGTATATGGAGGGTTTATTTGGAAGAAAATTATCCTCTTGAAAACACATTATATACATCAAGTCCCCTGTCTGATTCATTGTCATGATACATGTTTGGGAAAAAAAGGGCGAAAACACATTGCCATTCTTTTTTTATTGGACAACACAGAACCCAATCATAAATTATGCAAGCTGTAAATGCAGCAAAATAATATTTACTGTGTTTTTAGTATCCTTTAAGTCCTTTTATTGAGTCTAGGTGAATATATGATTACAGTCCCACTGGGAGCTCTATGGACTGGTCATTTTCGTAGGTATACAAACACATATTCACAAATACAAATACCACATTTTTGTGTCAGTCAAGGTCTCCTTGATTAGGGCAACTGAAGAACAGGTCTCATGGAAAGTTTGGAACATAGCTTGGCTTCTTCACTGTGGCTGTTTTGAAATCAATACTGTCTATCTTAGGAGCACTTGTGGCAACCCAGCCTACCATGGCAGTGCCAGCGCCACTTAACATCTGACACAGTCAGCTTTCCATCTCAATGTTTCCGACCCGGACATTAATCCTTTTACAGCCAATTTCTCAGCACTACAAAAGGCCTGGGGAACAAAGCCAGGTTATGACACTATATAATGTACACTTCAACAGCTCAAGGCTTTATACTGCAGTAGATAAATGCTTTTTAAAGAAAAAATAATAATATCCTAACTCCCAGTTTGAATCAGAGCTGTAACAAACACAAGTAAACCCAAATTCAAATTCTCATCAATGTCAAAATGATTGAGATTGCCAATCAAATAAAAGAAAGCAGGCTTTACTATTCACACAATTTTGACAGTGAAATAACTTGAGGTAAGAAGCAAAACATTTAGACTACCATCGTTTTACAATCATTTTTTTCAATGACTAATCTTTTTGAGCTATCATTTACTTGATCCTTGTCACATTCATAACTTAAAGGTCCCATGTGATGAAAATTAGATTTTATGAGGTTTTTTAACATTAATATGATTTCCCCTAGCCTGTATATGGTCCCCAAGTGGCTAGAAATTTTGATGGGTGACTAAAACGATCGTTTCTGTTAGTAGCATGAAACAAATCAGTTATTTAAGTGATTAAACTACAGAGAGCGATCAAATAACACTCTTTATAATGTCCGGATCTGTCAATCACACGTCGCGAGTGTATCTGCACACTTGCCCAAACTGACATTATAATGAATGACGCCGTTATGCTGCACAAAGCTCTTACTGTATTCCTGTCGATGTCGTGTTTGCTGTTGTGGTGAAAGCATTTTGTGAGAGAAAACGCATTGCAATGACGAGATCACTGCATTCACGCGATCAACAGGCTGTCTGTGTACTCAATGCTCATCACTGCACCCTTTCATGTGATAGGAATAGATCATAAAATAATGCTATAATTCACACGTTGACGATTCGTTCATCTCGACGGCTGTAATGGTACATTACATGTGTTACAAAGTTCGTAGAATAAGGAGGAAGAAGATAGAGTCGACGGGACTGGGACTGTTTATTCAGAACTCTCAGCTACAAATAAGCTTGCGCTAACAGCACAGCGCTCTCAACAACTCCGTACAATAAAACTTCCTCCAGCTCTCCGTGGTTCACGAGTGCCCAGACAGTCTCTCTCTCTCATACGTGTAGTGCCTCGCTAAACCACGCCCCCTCCGCAACATAATCTAACACTCATTTCAAATGCAAAGATGTCAGCCAATCACAGCAGTGGGTATTTTCTCTGAAGTCTCACAGCAGACACGCCCCATGAAACAGGGCATTCAGCCAGAGGGGTAATAACAGTTTAGAAAAAATGCCTTTTATTTCTAAATTATTCTAATTTTTTTATGTAAAGATCATACTAACAATATAATTACACCTCAGGCAACATTATAAAATAATAGAAAAATGCCATGCCATGGGACCTTTAAAGGGTTAGTTCACCCAAAAATGAAAATTCTGTTATTAATTACTCACCCTCATGTCGTTCCAAACCCGTAAGACCTTTGTTCATCTTTGGAACACAAATTAAGATATTTTGGTAATGCTGGTAAGATTACAGCCCAGAAAGTACTACGTAAGAAACCAAATTTACAGCGTAACTTTCTGTAGTTATAGTGTAACTGAAAATATAAGGGAACAATATGTAATATTTGGGGAATAAAGGTAGCCCGGCTCCGCCCTCCTACGTACTTCCGCTCAATTTTCATTTTCCTTCAGTACTCCATCTGGGATAGCGGTATATTCTCTGGTTTTCTTCGATCAAATTATAACTGCTCCAATCAGCGAACAGAGGGAGTAGCTGATAACGATGACGTTTACGTCGTGCGCTATAGTTTGAGATGACATACGTAACGACCAAACGTTAGCGATTGGTTATGGCAGATCCAGAGTGGCTCTGGGCAGATCCAATAGTTTTAAACTTCAACAGAGTACCTGCCTTCAACGAAGTTAACGCTGGTCAATAGAGAGTGGCCAGACTCTCTGTAAAAATGAAATGTACAAGAGTCTGGTAGGACCAGGTTCGAATTAAAAAAAAATTACAAATTTATACTGTAAGTATTTTTGAATTAAGGGGTAATTATCCATGTAGTTACAGGGTAAGTATGAATCTATAGGGCTGTAAATTAAAGCAGTGTTTGTTACCCTCTTGTTTCATGTAGTTACAGGGTAAATAATATAAAAACATGTACACAATCTGATATCACTCTGAAACATTTATTTGAAAAACAACACTGAAAAAACCGGAAAACACATATTGTCCAAATTACTTAATCATATTATTTACAATCTACGCAACAAAATTGTTTCTCTTCTAAACATGATTTCTTTGCTTTCAATAAATGTAATTTTCTAAAATGTGCAATGTACTAGATTAAATGGTTTGGGGTGAATGTGAACCAATTAAGTACTTGAAAATGATTTGTACTCGATTAAGTACTCGAACTGTAGTTCCCAGTATGCTTTGCTTGGTACTTGACGAGTAGAGTAAAATTGTTTAAATTAAGTGTTATTTTATGTATTTTTGGGCAAAATGAGAAAAGGGGGCGTTATTGTTTAATAGTGTTTAATGTTTAATCATGTTGGAATTATTAGAACCATTTAATTTACACTGGGTTACCATAATGGAGAAGAGCGGAGCAATTGCTTAGGCTGTGGACTGATAAGCACATGTCATTAAAGAGTATATCATACTTAGCACTTGGCAGGTTATATTGCTGGGTAATTGAAGGAAAGCCTGTAAGTACAGTCTTATAAATCAGTCAAGAAACTACAAAAATATACAAAATTGTGTTTTGTGATTTGATTAAAGAAGCAGGGTCTCAAGCCCCGCTGTGCACACCAATGTTGTTAGGGAGCCATATTAAAATAATTGTGATACTACTCAATTCGGTTATTTAAAAATTACTTAATTCCATGAACATTATGTTCCCTTTCAAAAGCTACACTCAATTCTGCACGAAGTGCGAAAGTGTCTTATCACTAAAACGTGTGTTTAAACACGCCAATGAAATTGACCTGGAGGTATTATAGCCTCGGTCGGTGACGTCATCAGCGCACCTGCTACACGAGGCTATAAATAGATGAGCCCCAGCTGTAAGCTATCAGGTCTTTTTTGTTTTCAGACCGCTAGCCTACTGTGTTGGTGTACAAAACAGTGTCTTTCTGAAACCTCTCTCTCTACCTTTCAAAACTCGACTTGAGATCTTTGTTAGGAGTTAGTTTTCAACTGGCAGTGTGCAGATTTCCCTCTTTCCATCTCTGTTACAATCTAATCAGTTGAAAATGAGTCAGCAGGGTAAACGCTGTCTCTCCATGTTCTCTTCCAAATAACAGAACTTGATACACACGATTACTGCTGTAACGAGTACAGTTAAAATGCTTTGTGCTCGTCTTGGCTACTTTCAGTCCGACCCCGCGTTGCGGGGCTCCCGAATGGGTCCGTCCCTTTCGATTGCTCGCTCACCAATCTACATGTTTCCTCCCGTGATACCGAAGCGCGCTCCAGCGTTTCTTCGGCTCGCGCGGGGAATGATGATGAATTTCTGGGTCTGCGGACTTCGAGCAGCCGGCCTGCGATCGTTCCTCACGTGATAGTAAATCCATGATGAGGAATTTATCGAGGTGGTTCGCGCGGTGGCCAGGGTACAGTTTGAGAAATGGAGAAAACCATTTACTTCACGTGTTTTTGTGCCCTCGACGTCGACACTTTCGACTATCGTGGGTGCGAAATCGCGTGGGTATGTAGAGGTGCCCCAGGTCAGGTGGAAGAGATGCTCGCGATCTCACCTGCGTCTGCATCGTCATTAAAGAGACCTACCCGGCCACGAAGCCATGTAGAAAACACTCTTCGGCTCTCATGGGCAAAGTTTATATACAGGTGCTGGTCATATAATTAGAATATCAAAAAGTTGATTTATTTCACAAATTCCATTCAAAAAGTGAAATTTGTATATCCATTCATTACAGACTGAAATATTTCAAATGGTTATTAATTTTGATGATTATAACAGACAACTAAGGAAAATCCCAAATTCAGTATCTCAGAAAATTTGAATATTGTGAAAAGGTCAGAAATCTCTCGGATTTCATCAAAAATATCTTAATTTGTGTTCCGAAGATGAATGAAGGTCTTGCAGGTTTGGGAAGACATAAGGGTGAGTAGCTAATTAATGACAGAATTTTTATTTTTGGGTGAACTAACCCTTTAATGTAACAAAACAGGAAATCTCAACGAAACCGTTTTGACATATTAGGCATATGATTAAGAGTGAATGTGTGCATATTATATAGGCTATATATATATATATATATATATATATATATATATATATATATATATATATATATATATATATATATAAACATCATATGATTTTCTTAAATCCCCTTAAACTTGTGGTTTTAGGTGGTAGGTTAACCAATTACAGTGGAGATGCTTTATTTTCTGTCACATTCACAACATACTCAGTAGTGTTGTAGTACATCAGTCGTAGTAACATCGGTCTTGGTCTCGAGACCGGTCTTAAGACCATTTTTTTGAAGGTCTTGGTCTTGTCTCGGTCTCGACTGCGTTTCTCCTCGGTCTTGTCTTGGTTTTGGACTTGGAGGACTCGGGATTTTATCTCAAGACCACAACTGCAAGGATATCACTAAATTGCCAGTGCATTGTCTGATTTAACATCATTAATGTGATTTGATGTAAAGTTTACAGCTTAAAATGCAATCAATAACTTTTTTTGAAATATGATTTCTTTTGTTACTGTGCTGCTGGGTTCAAAAACAATGCAGCATTGTCTCAAAAATGCCCAAAATTAGATTGAGATTTAGTTTTTTTATATAACATACAATATAATTAAGCAATATCGCAAGAGAGCCATTTTCATGAATATAAGCGTGGTTGCAAATTATTTTGATTTATAACAACTGCTTTGAACAAATCGGTTGAATAAAGGATTCTGTGACTGTTAAATAATGTTTTAATGTTAAATTAATCTGAACATTATTTATGCAGGTGTAATTGTACCAATTCAGATGAAACTTCTGTGCCATGAATTTTATTGTTAGTGATTTGATTGGTAACAGCGCTATAGTGTCTTACTATTGTAATTGTATTTATTCATTAAATATAAGTCATTTCTCAGACAGTAGATATGGATCTTTTAGATGAATTTAAGGAGTGCTGGTCTGGTCTTGGTCTTGGACTCGGTCTCGCCCTGTCTTGGTCTTTTCTTGGTCTTGGCACACGCTGGTCTTGGTCTCGGTTTAGGTGGTCTTGACTACAACACTAATACTCAGTTTAAGAATGCAATACAAAGATTTTTGTCTATATGAACTCTAGCTTCAAAACTACCAAGGAGACATCTTGTCAAAACACTATATCCTTTAATATGTTATTTGTAGGGAATTATGTATGTGACATATGCTTCCCACTGCTTCAGCCCAGAGTTAAAACAGTGTGTAAATTCATAAAATAACACAATTAGAGCCTCCATCAATCAACCTGCCAATGTTTGCTGCTTTATCCCATCTGTTCCAGATCAGAGGCAGTACAACTTTATATTGAACCCAAGGCAAAGAGCCGCTGAGAAGAAAAGGGTAGAAGGTGAAGATATTTTTAGATAATAATCTTGCATTATTATTATTATCTAGAACTTCAAATGTATATCACTGTGAGGTTTCACACAATGCTTACAGGTCATAGGCAGAGTTACAGAGTACGGAGTTAGAGTACAGAACTTAGCGTTAAAAAAGCTTTCACGAGTTCACACTTACATATAATTTATGGAGAGAAGTTTAACTGCGTATTTGGCGTGCTGTCCGGGGGAGGGCTTCGAGCTCGGAATTTGGCCCGAACCCAGAGTACCCCCCGTTTATGAAAGTGGTTGATAAAATAAAAGGTGGAGAAGGGGTGGTGGAGGGATGCTAGAAACTGTCAATGAATGGAGGTAAGACTGCTGCGTGTGTATATATATACCTCTTACTGTTGATTAGCTGAGTGCTCTCCACCTGTGTCAATTATCTGACGTGCTCCTCCCGAACTATGTTTATAAAACATTATTTAAAAAAAAAAACTCCCAGAGGAAGCAAATAGCTTGTACCAAGAATAAGAAATTCCCCAGTAACACATATAACCTTGTGGCAGATGGATGATCATATAATAATAACAATGTTTCCATGCTGTTCCTTAGGGTTCTATAATAGCCTTTCCTCACTAACTGACAGCCCATCTTCAAATCACTTGGCTTTTATAACAGGATGGAGGGTCACTGGCTCATCCATCAAAACATGATAGCCTAGATCTAAGAAACATCTCAATGAATAGATCCAAACCCTTGTCCACCAAGTGCAATTGGTCACAACTGAGTGGTTTCTTGAAAAACCTAATAGATCAAAGACAAGACTAGGGGACACAGCTGAAGATGAACCAGCTACATCATCTGTTGAAGAACTACAAGTTTTAAAGTTGTCACCCAATTCGTTCTTTATTAAGTGAAAGGATGCTAGCTACAGTAGAAATGATGAAACAGTCAGAATTGCTTGTAATGGTTCTCAAAGCAGCTGTCAGCATGGAATAAAGGAGGTTTGTCTTTGATCAGTTACTACTGGTCCGTACAAGGAGACATTGACCATTATTCAAGAGAAAAGCAGAGATCTCATATATCATCCACACTTGAATGCGCTTCATTCAGAAATCAGTGGACACTGAACAGCCCTAGAGTAATATGTATTTGTTTAAGGAGTCTGGACACATGTAGCTTGTTATCAAGTTAATCACTCTGCTGGTGCTGCCGTGAAGAGGGTATACTCATTATACTCATTACCCTGCCAAGAATCTTATTCTCACAGACTGAAAAACATAAGAACATAGTGGTGTTACAAATGCTAATCAGTTTAAGTGAATTAGGGTCAATGAAAAATAAAATATTGGACGGACTGACGGACTGACTGACAGACAGACAGACAGACAGACAGCACATTTTGATTGAGGTTTTAAATGACAATCTGTCTGTCATTAGCATTCAGGCAACACATTGGCTGCTAAATTACATCAAACTGCCTTTGGTTTAGATGTCTTTTCTCTACTTCTTAGCATCACCATTTGATCTACACTTCATTATCTTTTAAAGCCGTAGACTAAATTAATTTAAAAAGCAACTTGCTCACAAGGTGAGTCTAGAAGAACTGTATTTTAAAGTAAAACCGGGCAAAAGTGAAGGTGGAATTAAAACTGTTTTTTATATACATATGTATATATATATGTGTATGTGTATGTGTATGTGTATGTGTATGTGTATGTGTATGTGTATGTGTATGTGTATGTGTATGTGTATGTGTATGTGTATGTGTATGTGTATGTGTATGTGTATGTGTATGTGTATGTGTATGTGGCCATAAAAATAAAAAAGCTTTATCAAGCAGAAATGAAACTATTAATGGAGTTCACCTATTTCATCTGCCTAATGACCATGGAGGATTGAATATCTGGGTCTCTGCACAACCATAAATTTGGTGAACATCTGTCACAACCTCTGGGTGGGGAGAAGAGGGAGGATGGAAGAATCTCTCAATCATTGGTCCATGCATCTGTCATAAAATATGTCATAAATGTAACAGTTGGATTAAACGTAAGACAAAAGACAAAGACAGAGACAGAAAAGAAAAGAAAAGAAAAGAAAAGAAAAGAAAAGAAAAGAAAAGAAAAGAAAGATACATGTGGAAAGAATTTACAAGATGGCACCAGGGCAGTAGCTAAGAAGGTGGAAGGTGGGAACGAATAGCGGCTCACAACAATTCCTGTAGGATCCACCAACAAAAAATAAAAGAGAAAAATTGTCTGATCTTTTCTTCTCATTATGAAACTGAAATGATGACAGAGGTTCATGCAGTGGGCGAATCATGTTGACATAAAGGAAACAAAAATCTCTGTAGCATGAAAGAAAGGAAAGGAAGTTCAAGAGGCCAGAACATAGGCATTTTATTCTATGAAATTAAATTGAAGTCTGCCAAATAACAGTAAGTTAATACTGTTGCATATGCAGGTCAGGAAAAGGTTTACTACCTTAGAAATTTAAATCACACGATGAACATCAAAATCAACTAATTAGATAAACAAAGTTTACGTATGATACCAGTAAATCAAAAAGGGCCCAGTACAATAAACATGAAGCTAGAATACCAAGCTTTGGCCCTGCATTGTCACAAAATCCATAGTGAAACCTCTTCTGAAGTGTGTTATATGCTTAAAGTGTGTTAAAGGGAAAGCAATGATAAAGGTCAGTGATGCACAGGTTGAATGCCCAGAGCACCACCTCCTGCCAGATCTCCCCAAATCAACTCAGTCAGAGTGGACTAGAATAGAGAAAAACTAGATCATCTATTTATCAGCCAAACCTCTGACAAATGAGCAGTCAGTCATGACATGACATCTCGGTGCTTTATGCATACAAAGGTCACGTAATGAGGTCATTCTAATATGAAATAAATGTGGTTATTGATTAGAAATCGTAATTTTCTTGCTGATTAGGTCAGAGGTGAAAATTGCCTTGAGACAAAGGGACAGATTTTCATCTCTTTAAATACAAATTGTTAAATTAACAATAAGGGACTCATGTTAAAACACCTATACATTTAAATTACAGGTAAAAGTGACAGTAAAAGCATTTACAAAAAAAAAAAAAACGATTTAAAAAAATGTTGTTCTTTTGAACTTTTGTTTCATCAAAGAATCCTGAAAAGATTTATCAAAGTTTCCACAAAGATATTAAGCAGCACAACTGTTTTCAAAATTGATAACAAGACATCTTTTTTGAGCAGCAAAGCTGCATATTAGAATGATATCTGAAGGATCATGTGACACTAAAGACTGGAGTAATGGCTGCTAAAAAAATATAAAACAGTGATCACTGATTTTTAAAAAAATTATTATTATTATTATTATTATTTGTTTTTCCCTGCATTGGGGCAGGGTTTGAAAGCCTCTGTTGACCCTTTGGTTTTAATGGTTTTTTGTGGCGTTAAGCTCACTGACAAAATATTTAATCAGAAACTAAACTTGATTATGCTAAAATATGCTGTTGTATATGCTTTATACAGCATGCACATGCATAACTGCTCAGGAACCATCAGAAAGTGCTCAGGAACATATAGATTGTCTTTTACTTTATCTCGAAGAAAGACACATGAACTTTTGATTGGATAGATGGCCTACCATCCCTCCAGATACTGAGTGAAATAAATGGGCAATCTAATTTATACTTTACTCTGCAGAGAGCAATAGAAACTGCTCCTACAGGCCATTTATAAGTTAACCTCTTTAAATTAAATGTTTAATTATTTAAAACACCATGGGCACGCGGCCTGAAAATTAGAGATTCCTTTAGTACAGTTGTAATTCTCTATCAGGATTTTATCAGGATTTTAAATGGGATCTGCCAAACCAATACACAAGTACAGAAATAACAATATAATTTGTAGACGTTGCCCTTACAGCAGTGGCGGCTGGTCAATAGAGGGTGCTGGGGCGCCGCCCTCATCAAAATTCCAGAAATATACATGTATACAAAAATGATATAAAAGTGAAATAAAAATAAAACTGTTTACTCATACGATGTGCTGGCTGTTAGTAAGAGCCTCAGCATTTAATAAAAACTGGCTTTGATGGGGTTAACTATTTTATATGTTCTTCAATATGATTCATGCTGTTACATGGGCGAGGGACGCCGGACAAATGGATGTCAATCTGAGTCCAAAAATATATGGGCAGCATTTGACCTGAAGCTGGTCTCTAATTGGTTTTTAAAGATCCTCCTCCGCATGCAGGTCGCTGCGTCCCTGGCGAATCAGAATTGGATGCGTGTTATTGTATCCAATCTGGGGTGCGTTTCCCAAAACCATAGTTGCTAACCTGTTAGCAGCTTAGGTCGTTGGCAATGGGAAATTGCATTGCAACCACCAAAGTTGCTAACTTAGTTAGCAACTAAGCAACCAAACCGGAGAGTGAGATCTGTGGTTCGGCGGAGCTCGGCCATAACATCAGGGGGCAGGCCCTCCCCCTGATCGAGGTCCGCCTGGTAAGCCTGCAACACTGCCATGGTGCGCAGAGCCGCCGCAGCGTGACCTGCTGACAGTGTCGACGGCCGCCCAGAGGCGAGAGAGTTCGCAAACGTCTCGTCTATGGGCGTACCGACACATACCCAGCCTCGGGCAGTCCCTCAACATCAGCGAAATTGGACCGCTGATGCCAAAAGATGCGGGCTGAGTATAGGTTCTTCCATGCCCTCGTGATCTGCTGATGGAGATAGGGAAGGAATGGAAGGCTCCCCGGAGTTTGGAGATCATGGCCGGAGAGAAACCGATCGTCCAAATGGTTTTTACACGCGGCCTCTCTCCTCAACAGGGCAACTGTAGCCTACCAGCAGCGCGTTCCATGACCTCGAGCAACTCACCGTACACGGGGCAGGATGGTTGAGAGGCTTCAACCTCAGCCGAGTCATCACCAGCCTCCTCCTCCATCCTTTGCTCGAGTGGAAGAGCAACGGACGAGGAGGAAGAGCCTAAATCCAGCTCCTCCTCCGACGACCGCCTCTCGCGATGTGGCTGATCGTCTGCGAGAACAACACCCATGATTTAAGACGCCACTCAGCCTCGGCTCGAGCGGGAACATCCCCAGATGCTGGGCCCCCTTCCCTCGAGAAGAGGACCAGATGAGAGTGGACCGTTCTCAAGGGGGAACGCTCACAATTTGCACAAGAGGCCCCCTTGAGAACCTCCCGTTCATGCTCTTTCCCCAGGCAGTAAACGCAGAGCGTGTGTATCCTCAGGCGTGAGATACCTGGTACACGGTTCAGCACACCTACACTTCATTGTGGATTGAACAACAGTGACAACAAGCAAAATAGTCCCTGAAGACGAAAAGGATAGTGTCATGTTTGCAAGGCGCCCTTATATACTTCCTGGTCGCACATTGATGACATCATAGGCTTTTGCCGGTCAATAGGATTGACATGATTTGATAGTGATTCAGGCACCTGTCACGCTGGAGGCGTTCCCCATAGCGTCAGCTGACGCAGCGCGAGTTCCCTTTCGAAAGGGAAAACGGGGAACTGCAGACACCTGCATAACATAAAAAACATTAAACAACGATCCAGAGAAAACATGGGCTTTATATATACACAGGGTAGACTAGCTAAATGAGAAAAAAAGGGGTGTGGTGAATGGGAAACACCTGGGGAAACTAATCGACTTGAAAAACTACAAAGAACTACAACTCCACAGGAACAGGACACAGAAAAGAAAACAGAACCTAGGTACAAATAACAGCCTCTCTGGGCTCTGCGTGCACGGGCCGAAGCCCTCTCTGGGCTCTGCGTGCACGGGCCGAAGCCCTCTCTGGGCTCTGCGCGCACGGGCCGGAGCCCTCTCTAGGCTTTGCGTGCACAGGCCGGAGCCCTCTTGGGGCTCTGCGCGCACGGGCCGGAGCCCTCTCATAATGCAGGTGGCATGAGCCATCTCTGGATGCTGATCAGTGACTGGAGCCATCTCTGGACCTAGGTCAGTTGCAGGACCCATCTCTAGACACTGGTCAGCGGCAGGAGCCATCACTGTACGCTGGTCAGTGGCATAATCCATCTCTGTACGCTGGTCAGTGGCATGATCCATCTCTGGACGCTGATCAGTGGCAGGAACCATCACTGGACGTTGGTCAAAGCCATGATTCATCTCTGGACACTGGTCAGTTTTTGATCCTTCTCGTGTATGACACAGCATTCTAAAAACGTGTCTCTAAACCTTGTGCTTTTTTTCCATTAATCTGCCTTGCGTCTCAATTTTTTGTTGAATAAATATTTTTGCTGATATGTTCAATAAAGCTTGTATGGATTCACTTGGATTCACTGTCAAGTGTGTTTATCCTGACAGTATAAACCTTAATTAAACAATTGAATAATCAATTGAATTTAATTGAATTAAATATGTAGTAACTATTGTGTATTAAAAAAGGAAAACAAAATCTATTTGATGACAACATTTGGCATTCATGGAAGAGTTCAAGTTGATTTAAGTATGAGGTTGCATAGAAAAAAAATTATTAGCAAATTGCAGTACTACATTTTGTTCATCTCAGAGCACAGAACCTAAATTTACATTTTGCTCTCATCTAAAATGCAATGTAGTCTTTCACAGTTTCACAGTCCGGAGTCAGATAAATCCCAGCACATAGAGATTATTTCACCTAGATATTATCATATAGAGACTGTGTCTGTTCCCCGAATTAGTAAATACAAAAAAACCCATCAAAACCATTCAACAGTAAAAATTTAATTGAGGTCCAACAAATAAACAACAGATATGATACAGATGAACAATTGATAAAGCTTGGGTTGCTGAATATTCGATCCCTTTCCCCAAAAGCGCTTACTGTTAATGATATCATTACAGATAATAATTTAGATGTGCTGTGTTTGACAGAAACCTGGCTAAAACCTGACGACTACATTACTTTAAATGAGTCCACCCCCCAAGATTATTGTTATAAACATGAGCCGCGTCTGAAAGGTAAAGGGGGAGGGGTTGCTGTAATTTATAATAATATCTTCAGTATTAGTCAGAAGTCTAGTTTCAAATATAATTCCTTCGAAGTTTTGGTGCTTTATGTAACGTTATGTAGTGTACATGATAAACCCCATTTAACATTTGTGTTAGCTACTGTATACAGGCCACCAGGGCATAATACAGACTTTATCAAAGAATTTGCTGATTTTCTATCAGAGTTAGTACTGGCCGTAGATAAAGTATTAATTGTTGGTGATTTTAATATCCATGTAGACAACGAAAAAGGTGCATTGGGATTAGCATTTAAAGACATTCTAAACTCTATTGGAGTTAGGCAACACGTGTCAGGACCCACTCATCGCCATAATCATACTTTAGACCTAATATTGTCACATGGAATAAATGTTGATACCGTTGAAATTCTGCAGCAGAGCGATGACATCTCAGATCATTACCTAGTATCATGTATACTTAATTTAGCTAAGGTTGCAAAGCTGCCCCCTCGCTTAAAAAATGGCAGGACAATCACTGCCGCCACTAAAGATTGCTTTTTAAATAATCTTCCTCATCAGTATCATCTCAGCATCCCAGATAGCTTAGAAGAACTCGATGTTGCAACAGAAACTATTGACTCTCTCTTATCCAGTACTTTAGACACAGTTGCTCCCCTGCGCTTAAAGAAGATTAAAGAAAATAGTCCAACGCCGTGGTACAACGAGCACACTCGGGCCCTTAAAACAGCAGCCAGAAAAATGGAGCGCAGCTGGAAGAAAACAAAACTTGAGGTCTTTCGTAATTCGTGGAAAGAGCACATGATCGCATACAGAAAGGCCGTAAAAACTGCTAGATCTGCTTATTTCTCGACTCTCTTGGAAGAAGACAAACACAGCCCGAGGTATTTATTCGATACAGTGGCTAAATTAACCAAAAATAAAGCGTCAACTTCTGATGTTTGTAAACAGCACAGCAGTAATGACTTTATGAACTTCTTTACATGTAAGATAATATTAGGAAGAAAATTTTAACCATGCAGCCGTCTACTACAGTATCACATCAGACAGAGCATTGTAGTGTCACTGAGGAAAAATTACACTCATTCACTGCTATATGAGAAGAAGAATTGGCTAAACTCGTTAGATCATCAAAATCAACAACATGTATGCTCGACCCTATACCGACTAGGCTATTAAAAGAGATGCTACCAGAGGTCATAGATCCTCTTCTTAATATCATTAATTTATCTTTGTCATTAGGATATGTACCGAAAACTTTTAAGTTGGCTATTATTAAACCACTTATTAAAAAAACGCAACTTGATCCTACAGAATTAGTCAATTATAGACCAATCTCAAATCTACCCTTTGTGTCAAAAATACTTGAAAAGGCAGTGTCTTCACAATTATGTTCCTTTTTAGAAAGAAATTGTATCTGTAAGGATTTCCAGTCAGGATTTAGACCGTATCATTGTACTGAGACTGCTCTCATCAGAGTTACAAATGATTTACTCTTATCATCCGATCGTGGCTGTATCTCTCTATTAGTGTTACTCGATCTTAGCGCTGCATTTGATACTATCGACCACAACATTCTTTTGAATAGACTCGAAAATTATGTAGGCAGTAGTGGAATTACTTTGTCATGGTTTAAATCATACATGTGTGACCGTTATCAGTTTGTAGCAGTAAATGAAGAGATGTCACACCGATCGCAAGTTCAGTATGGAGTACCGCAGGGCTCAGTGCTAGGACCGCTGCTTTTCACCCTGTACATGCTACCACTGGGAGATATCATTAGGAAGCATGGCGTTAGTTTTCATTGTTATGCTGACGATACTCCGCTCTATTTCTTCACGCCCTGAAGAAACTTACCAATTCACAAGATTAGCGGAATGCATAGCTGATATAAAACATTGGATGACCAGTAATTTCCTGCAACTCAATTCAGAAAAAAATGAATTTTTAATTATTGGACAAAAAAAAACAAAAAAAGCTCCACAATTAACCTAGAATACTGTCTAACACTTGATGGCTGGTCTGTCAAGTCCTCGTCGTCAGTAAGGAACCTGGGTGTGCTCTTTGGTACCAATCTTTCGTTTGAAAGCCACGTTTCTAGCATCTGTAAAACTACATTCTACCATCTTAAAAATATATCTAAATTACGGCACATGCTCTCAATGCAAAATGCTGAACAGTTAGTTCATGACCTCAAGGTTAGATTATTGTAATGCTCTACTGGGTGGTTACCCTGCTCGCTTAATAAATAAACTCTAGCTGGTCAAAAACGCAGCAGCTCGAGTTCTTACTAGAACCAGGAAGTATGACCATATTAGCCCAGTTCTGTCAACACTGCACTGGCTGCCTATTAAACATTGCATACATTTTAAAATCTTGCTTATTACTTACAAAGCACTAAATGGTTTAGCTCCCCAATACTTGAGCGAGCTCTTAACATATTATACTCCATCATGTCAACTGCAGTCTCAGAATTCTGGCCAGTTGATAATATCGAGAATATCCAAATTAACTGCAGGTGGTCGATCCTTTTCCTATTTAGCACCTAAACTCTGGAACAGTCTTCCTTACATTGTACGGGAAGCAGACACACTCTGTCAGTTTAAATCTAGACTAAAAACACATCTCTTTACTATGGCATACACATAAAACGCTTTTTCAATTAAATGATGTTAGGCTGCATTAACTAGGTCAGCCGGAAACGGGAACACTTCCCATAACACCTGATGTACTCGTTACATCATCAGAAGAATGGCATCTACGCTAATGATAGTCTCTCTGTTTTATCCCAAGGTTTACTGCAGTCAGCCGGATCCGGGTCGTATCCAGATCAGATGGTGGACCTGCGCCCAGACATGACCAACGCAGGACCCTGAAGTGTCTGCAGAGACCGTGTCAATTAGACTCCCCTGTAATTGCATCGTCGACACGGCATCCTCAATAAACCCGTCTCCGGTGTGATGACTCCGATTGTTCGAATATTACAATTTAATAATACTTAAACCGATATGTCATCCTCAATAAACCCGTCTCCGGCGTGTTGCCTCCGATCCTTCGAATATTCCGATCTATTATGACCTCTGACCTGTAAAGTTTCCAGAATAATAATCATACACTGTTTGTTAATTGGCCAGAGGAGAACTGGCACCCCGACTGAGCCTGGTTTCTCCCAAGGTTTATTTTTCTCCATTAGGTCACCTGATAGAGTTTTGGTTTCGTTGCCACTGTTGCCTCTGGCTTGGCGTGCTCAGTTGGGAACACTACATTTTTCTACATTTTTCAAATAAATATAGAAATAAATCTAATTATTAAACTAAATTAACCATATAAACTAAATTACTGATCTAATTACTGATCTAAAGCCCACACTGTCACTGTATGATAATTGAAATGAACTGATGACATCACCGTTTTCTCCAGAATGGCTAGACGGCTGAATAAAATTGTTGCATTATTTTCCTGTTTAACACTGTAAAGCTGCTTTGAAACAATCTGCATTGTTAAAAGCGCTATATAAATAAAGTTGACTTGACTTGACAGTTTCCCACTTAACAGGATGAAAATGTGGAAAGAAGGAAAGAGGATGAAACATTTAGTATGTTCTAGACATTATACAAATTTATATTGGTTTCCTTCTCATCATTTATCTAAACCAGCTCACTAAAACCCAAATGCAGGCAACTGTACAAAGTCAGTTTTTACTGTACGGCAACAAATAAATGATACCCTGGACTTATGAATAAGTTAAAGCTTAGCTGTGCAATGAAGGGGGGTGAAACGGGACACTTTTTACATCTGATCCTTTTCCTGGGAATGAATTGTACCGTGAAGCAGCAACAGGCAGAGTGGCACTGACCTCACCCATAGAAAGACTCACAGGACCAAACGCGTTCCGAATGAGATCTCCAGGGATTCCCAAGTTCAACTGCTATATAAAGATGGGAGAGAATACAAGCATGTGAAGGACAGGAGATCCCAGGAGGGTTTACCTAATTTTAAATTTTATAGCTTTTTTGCTGGAAAGGATCTTTTATGTACAAATGAGACTGGACATAAATGGAATAGGCTCAGCACAGCACTTCTCTACAGTGTCCATCAGCCCTTGTGAGTTACAGTGAGGCCGAGCGCTCTGATGAGCAGTACTACAGTACATCTCTAAGTAGCAAACCTTTCAGGCTGGGCTACTGCAAATCAGCCAACTCCCCTGGGATGGGTACAATAGGCTGAGAGGTGCCCACACAGGAAGACTCACAGACCAAAAGAAGCTGAAGAAACAGAGAAAATTGACAAAAAAAGGAGTGAGTAGCACCTCTAACAGGGAGGAGGTTGCAGTTGAACACCCGCAGCTTAGTGGGAATTGGGTGGCTGCCACTATGCAAGAAAGCTGTAAATCTGTAGCATCTCTGAATCAGGTATAGCAACACAATTTCATGGTAATTTGTAACTATTTAACATTTTGGCAAATTGGTGGCTATTTTTATGAATTCATTCAATCCCCCTCATATGTTTTTGTACAATCTGCTTACATTACATCCTCTGAGGGTTAGGTTTAGGGATGAAGCTTCCTGTTAGCTTTTTTCCTTCTCTAAAAATCTTAATCTCTCATACATTTTTGTACAAATCACATTGCACAAATTCATACAAAATCGACACCTTGTAAAATTAGTTTTACAGCTATACTGTAAGACTAAAATGAACTATTGATGAAATCTGCAATTTGTTAAAATGGTAGAAATGACCATATGACCAATGTCATAATCAGTGGTTCTCACTAAAAATGCTTAAAATTCTAAAAGCATAAAGTCAATTTGCCATAGTTTAGAAATGATGTTTTTGTTACCAAAAATTTTTTCTCTAAAGTGTGTTTCCAAACTAAATTTAACACTTTATTTTAATGGTCCCTTTTGAACATTCTGTTGACTATAAGTAACTTTGCAACTGCATGTAAACAAACTCTCATTAGAGTATTAGTAGACTGTCTGTTTAATATCTGCTGACTTTTTTTGTGATTCTCCCCCAAAAGACATTCTATTGACTATAAGTAACTTTGCAAGTACATATAGCGCAGTATTCAACTTATTCTAACCCCAACCCACCCAGTAATACTACACTAACACTCTAATGAGAGTTATGTAAGTGCCATGTTAATTAGTCAACAGAATGTGCTAAAGTGTTATATCATCAAAATAAGGGATCATCAAAATAAAGCGAAACCTGTCTGGATAATTATGTAACATTTATTGTACTTGTGTAGAGCCAAATTCTGTATAAAATGCATTACAAACAAACAAATCTAAACGTAAGTATTATTGGAATTAGTTTTAGGTAATGTTTGTTAAATGTAAAAACACCACACAGTCATATACCCCCCCCCCCCCCCCCCCCCCCATTCACAATAAATCAGAATGGAATGTGACTGGGTGGAATATTTCAGATAAAAATGGCTGCTGTTCATTGCAGATTTTTTTTTTGTCTTGTGCAAAGGACTTGAAAAATGTTTGCATATTGTTGGGCCAATGCGGTTCATGCTATAATATTAATATTAATGAATAACATTGTTGGGTTTTAAGAACACCTTGACTACTTTTATGTATATGATAAACAGTTTTGGAAGTTTTTTAGGTTGCCACTCTGGGTCAAATCCTCGAGCAAAACTAGTTGATGAGAACATTAGTGTTTCTGACATATACTATCATAATATTGTGTATGTTTCTTTACTGAAATAATACAATTAATATAAATTACAATATGTAACTTATATAATATCCCTTATAATAAAATGCCTTTTATTATTTTCTCCCTACTTAAAATACAGTGTTTTTAGGATCTGCTGGTAAAAAATTAACCACTGTCTGAGCTGACATTAGACATACAGACATACAAAGTGGCTCTAAATCCATTATACACAATTTTCATAGAAACATTACATAAACATCACACCCCCTTCTGTCAAGGGTTTATGAGACTGTGGACATAAAGTGTTTTTACAGCTGGTACAATGTTCCTCCCTTGAATGTGCTCTGTTTTGGCACACCTGTTGAACTGCCTCAGGAAAAATCCACTCCATGATTATTACCACTGTCATTGACTGTGTCACTCTACACAAATATGACATGTGGCCATTAGTACTTGTACTTGTATTAATTACCCTGATCCTATAAGCATATGGTGGAATGTGGAGATCATGACGATGATCTATGGTGACATTAGGGACCCGTTAATTAATTGGTTGATGATTTAGTGTTTTTTTTTATTTTATTACACAGATCAAAACATCAGCAGGTGTAAATCTGAAATCAAAGCTGACAATTCAGAAGTGGCCTTTACAGTAGGTGTGTTTACTTGAAATCAAACCCATTATCTTGTCATTACAGTAGCACATGTTAGCAGTTGATCTACATGAACTCAACAACAATTAAAAAGAAAATACAATAAGAATGTAAAATACAATAAAAATACAATAGAGATTCAACACAGAAGATTATTTGAGGATTAAGTATTTACAATTCTTGATGAAAGATAAGATTTGCTTTGTATTGCTTCAAAGCAAGCTTTAGTTAAAAACCTCTCCCTTTTTCAGATGGACATGTTTATGAATCAAAAAGAAAAGTACAAAAATATCTGGCTTGAACTGAAGGATCAGTGCAGTCAAATGCTGTTTTGAGCCTCAGAATGGAGACTTCTAAATGTGTTGATCTGCCCTTCCAGCAGATTAACTGATCAAGTGATTTAGCATTAGACTTTTAAAGCAGCATTTGACTGAATTATTCAGACTACTTATAGCCTAGCTTATTGAAATAAACTGAGATTATCTGGATGACATATTTCCAGCCTCAGCACATTTCCCTCATATCTTCTGAGTCACAGATTTAAATATGACTATAGGTTAGTCTCAATCCGCGTTCTCAGTCTTATTCAGAACCAGTGACATTTAGTTCCATTAACAATTCTCGTTCATACATTCTTCCGTCGATGCGGACTAAACATCTTATACTAAATCACTACGTATATAACATTTTCCCACAGTATTTAACAGAGCTTCAACACTGCTGTGTGAAACAGACGGCACAACCCATGTTGTCCAATTACCAAACTATTGACCCTTATAAGCTGGTTAATTTGAGTGAAATCAGTAACATTCAAAGGGCCCGAATCCACTTTTGCTATTTTAACAGTCGGCGCTCCAAGCGCATGGTCCAGAAGGGTTGTACCTCTTAATGAGCCATGGGTGAGTTTTGGCCATAACATGCAATAAACCATTCAGAGTCTCATCTCCCATTTCCTTTAAATGCCTATTGCGCTTGCACCATAGCGGATTCGCTATTTACATGGCGGAATATAGACACCCTCAACCTCAATGTGTGTATTGCCACGATTGGTTAAACAAGTAGCCAATTTCATTCGTCATTACTGCAAATAGGTAATTCTGATACATTCAATGACAGTTTCTCTTGAAGCCAATACGGAAGTGACATATACTGCAATTCATCGACTGGCCACTAGGCTACAGAAGGGAGCAGAATCTTATTGAGCCCCATGTTAAAATGGCCAACTTTACAGCAGATTAAAACATGTTTACAGCCTGGTACAAATTGTGGTTTTGGTCTATACGGCTAATTTTGCCCTTCATGACAACTGTGTGAGGGGGTGAATTTCTTTATAACTCATTCGTTTACATTATATAAAGCTTTAAGTTCTGCACAATTAAGGGCGTGGCCACTTCGAGTGACAGGTGGATAGCCATTTATCTGCTGTATGTTAGTCATTGCGTCACTTCAGCTCCGCCCACGTCCCGCCTTTTTGCCCATTTTCGGTTATCTGGGAGTGACGCGCTGCCAAGATGGCAACGGCCATCTCGTCCATACTTTGCGCTTCAGAACGGCTCATCAGAATCCTATGGGTGACGTCATGGACACTACGTCCATATTTTTTTACAGTCTATGATTATGACATGTAGGTATTTTTATATTTATGTACACAATAATTCGCTTTTACATTGTAATTTGTGGCATGTTTGTGTGCTGCTGCACGTCCCTGTGTGTGTAATAAGCAGAGTGTTCACGCGTTGAGCACCCGCCTATAGGCGCATATTACTAACATGCCCTTTAAATAACACAAAAAATACTGCGCTATTGACTTTAGACCAGGTTTTTGTTGGTCAATGGTGCAGTCATTTTCAGTTGCCTCAAAATAGCAACACACCAACAATGCGCCTGAACACACCTCATTTTCAGACCAGCACACCCATGGGCGAACTGCGTTGGGCTGAAACTAGCAAAAAACACTTGTGTCACGGTTGGAGTCGCATTGCGCCGGGTGCATGATAGTGCCCAAAGTCATTTGGAAATCCAATTCCTAAACGAATTACTCTAAAGGTGGAGTCAGATTTACTGTTGTTGAGTGAATATTCGTGGGCAAAATCCATTAATTTATACAGGATGCCATTGGGAATTTTGTCAGGGAAAAAGATGTATGCTTTGTTAAAAACATTTTTTGTTACATTTTACAGTGCAGTGATACAGTGCAGTCTAAACTCATGAACGAATGACTCTTATTATCCGTTTTTTTAGAGAGAAAAAAACAGCGACTAGTGCAGTTCAATCATTGTGCTTTATAATGCCCAAGTTTGTGTTCACAATATACTGATTCACATCATAGGGAAATAGGGAGTAGAATCAAAGACTTTATATATGGAATTAGAAAGATGGTGCACTTGTATTACTATGAATGGGAGAGTGCAACGCGCAATTGAGGGTATGCACGTGATGTCACCATCGGCTGGAGTGACTTCAGTTTTGTCCACCGAGTGGCAGCATTGGTTTTCAGCGTGAATGCTGCGTAAAACCACACAAAAACACATCTAAACCAGGAAATAACATTGAGATTGACTGTACAAATAGATTTGACAAGAAATCTGAGGTATATTTTTACAGACTGTCGAAAGCTACAGAAAAGAGAAGCAAGCTGCGATTCAGCAGAAACAACTGGACTCCAGGCAGTGAAACGTGTATTTACAGTTATCATTTTGTTTCAATGTTGAATTTTGGGGTAAAATCATACCCTATATATTGTATTAAGCTCATCAATTAAATATTTACCATCTTATATTCTGCATAAATGGATGTTTTTAAATAAACACTGACAAAAACTATACAAGTTTTAGGGCTGGACGACATGACAATATATAACATTGATAAGTGATCACCCGGATTTAGGCCTATTTTATATAAAGCAAATTTGCTTTATGTACTTCCCCGGCATCGAAAACAGGCATATATAAATGTCAGGAAACATGATTCCTGACTGCATGTCAATATCCATGGATCACAGGATCTTTGGTAACTTGTAAGTAACACTATCAAGACCAACCTTTAGTCTAAACTGATTGTTAGATTTACTCGCATTTTTGCAGTTTCCCCAATTAAATCCCGTCATGCAGCAGCTCTTTTGCACTCAGTCCGGCTGAGGGGGCATGTTCCGGCAGGAAAGTTACATCAATGCATATTGAAGTCCTCGTCACTGTAACTAGCGTTAGAAGCTCCAGTTGCTATACAGTGTTCTAAAATGCACACTTAGAACTGCGCATGTGCATTGGCTGCTCCGGCCTGAAAACAATGCTTTTTTTAAACACTAGTTGAGCATATGAAACCACGTTTGAGCATATGAAACCAGCTGTTGTCAGATTTCATTGGTGATTCAAATATGAAATTTAATTGTAACCTTGGTGAACAGCTTTGGAGAACTTTGTGTCAAAGATGGCCGCCGTGTGAAATGACTTGCCTGATAGGGACTTTGGTAGAATGAGACTAGTATATTTTTGATTTTCTTTGCAAAATGAAAGCATTTTTGTCTGAATATTTTTAAGGACTTGTTGTCCCATCAAAGTCTATAGGCTTATAATTTGAGACTATAGCTTTCAACAGACTGTCCTTACATATTATAGCAGGCATTAATCAACTGGCTGAATTATCCTCGTAATCAAACACCTTGGAGTCAAAGCAGGAATATGCTTTGATACAAAGTGACAGCCTATCAGGGAGTCTCACTGCTAGAGCACCCTCTTTGTACCTCCCCTGCTGTTATAGCTGGCTGCTGATGTGTTTATTTATGTGCGATGGTGCTTAGAGATGTTTCCCTACCCAGCTGCAATGCCCCCATGGCATCATCCCATTCCCTCTGTATGTGAATCAGTGTATTCACCCATCACAATGAGCTCTGGAACAACAACAGCCCTGCACAGACTACATACTGTTCTCAGCTGAACAGCACTGGGGAGAAGCCAGTGACATGCTTGATATCACATTACTAACACCATGTTGCTTTAATCCAACGTAAAGCCCAAAGCAGCTTTTCTGGTCCAAAATTATTCAAATGAGAGAAATTGTTTGCACAGCAATTATTTTAAAAGGAGTTTATAAGTTGTTCTGAACTATAGTTTTGCTATAGGACAAAGATTACTTCAAACTTTAAGTAGTGACCCGGTACCAACATTTGTTATACAAACTGTTAAGCAAAGTTATAACATGAATAGGAAAACTGACTTAATAATTTTTTTTACATTGAGTTGTTTGAGTGTTTGGTTTTGAATATCTTTTGAATTTTGATGATTTCACATTAGCCCTATTCATATGTATGCATTTATATGTTCTCACGTTTATCCGTGAGACAATATTTATTGTCTCCTGTGTTCTTGTACCTTGAATGGTTTTGTCAGTTATTTTCGAGGATGTCAAAAATTTGATGTCGAAAAATTTTTTTGGGTCCCATTTTTTTTTTTTTGAAAGTGGCTCTAATACCTGTGAACTTACATGGTAAATAGATGTGTACCTAGTATGTAACCACAGAGTAAGTACACATTGGTGCATTGTATGTGTACAGCTATAATATTTGTGTAACTACACACATGTAACAACCCACATGTATAAATGTGTAACAGAACACTTTTTTTCACTTCAGTAGTACACGTCTGTAATTACTCCTTTGATGTCAACAACAAAAGTCGATTTTTATATTTTGCTATCCCAATATAGGATTACCTGGATTTTATATTATAATTAAGATTATATTATATATTAAGTCTTGTTTTTCCTTGCTGTCCAGAATCATAACAGACTTGCAAACTATTTTATGTAGGCTACACACGCTCCTTATTTGAGAGACACTAAATGCATGATCAATGGAAATGGTACCTGCAATGGTAGTGAGTGCAGAAACTAACTGTATAGTTTTAATAGTTTTTTTAATTTTATTTTATTTTATTTGCATACACCAAATCATCGCAGATGGTCTGCAGTGACTTGGCAGCCTACTTTGCAAGCGATTTCCCCCACAGATGCACCTTTGGGGCCTTTCCCTATTTTCCATATGAATCCTCAGGTCAGGGCAACAGCCGTGACTGTTCAGCCCCCTCTGATGATAGCAATCATCAGTGTGGAGAGGCACATTCAATGCTGCCCAGCTACTCTTCAGAGACAGATCAGCTGTTAGTACAATTCCCCTCGCTGGTTCAACACAAATAAAGCAGAACCAACAGAAAACAAAGGCAATGAATGCATAATTTTTTTTCCACAGGAAATGTTTTATGGTTTTCTACCTTTTTCACCCACTGGGTGTTTCGGTTGTTGAGCTAAAGCACAAGAGAATAAGATAATGAGTTTTGCCTCAGGACCTGGATGGGGAAATTAAATTGGTTTGCTTACGTGTTTGTTTAAAGTGCATGGACTTAATGTCCACAATCACCACATGTTTAGGGTTTCCAACCTCTCAGTATAATACAGAGTCATATTCTATTTAAGAGAACATAATCACGTAAATCCACATTGGATGCAATCCCTTATTTTAGCATCCCAAACAACGGAGAAAGCTACAGTAATTTATTGAATTTGATCCAGTTTTCAGCGTTACAAATATCAAGTTTTATTAGTTGACCTGTAAGTTCATCTGGAAATATTTATATCACAAATATCTAAAGTTATAATTTGTAAGTCACTTGATAAAAGCATCTGCTAAATGAAAAATAAAACATAAAACATAAATCTATGTACATGTATTTGTAAATGTATGTGTATTGAGATGTGTAATGGTGTTTGATAGGCTACTTAAAGGGATAGTTCACCCAAAAATGAAAATGACATGACAGAATGATGGGTAAATGATGACAGAATTTAAATTTTTGGGTGAACTATCCCTTTAACACAAAACTTAACATTTTTGCAACATTTAAACAACTTAACACAAAAGTCAACACTTTGAATTCATTTTTAAATGCCTGCTTTCGGGCAGCAGTTATTGGTGGAGGCAGACTAACTTTAATGTGCACATTTGCTGTAGACTGTGACAGAGAGTTGAAAAGGAATGTCTACTGTTTGCTATTAAATAATTAAATCGTGTCAGCTGATATGGCAACCGGAGGTTTAACAGGGCTGTTGATGATAAGAAGCATGTTAGTGTGAATAAGAAAAACACAGCAGTAAAAGCTGTTCAGAATTTAGAAAAAAAAAATGGAATGACTCATGAAGTATAACTACAGCAATAAGCTGTGAGTAATGGGTAGGCTCAAATACTTGGAAACTCTCTCAGAATGGCGTGGTCACTAGATAATAGTGCCAGCTCATAAATAATTCAATTAAAGGTGAGCAGATGGGAGTTGGTTGGGCTGGCAAACGGCGCGTGCTCGTTTCGTTTTGTGCTGTGACATCAGTCGGCAGTTGACACGACGTTTTGTGTTGTATATGGCTGTGCATCGCACTTTAGGCGAACTATAGCGTTTGTTCAAACTCCGTGAACTATGATTGACATATATATATGTTTTCCACAGCCTGACATGTAAGAGACATGCGTTCGAATTTGCGGCGCAAAGGCTGGAGGTGCTCTTATCAGTCGACACCCAACATTCATGAGGTAAGAGAGACTTTAGCAGAAAATTACAGTTTGGACAAATTACATTATGGTATATGACACTTCTGAGCTTTTTTGTAAATTAAACCTAATTTTAGGTTATGTATTTCATCATATAGGGCTAGGTCATGTTAAAGTTTCCACAAGTCATGCAGGTAAAACTTAAATTGGCTTAAGAACATTGAGTAAAACATTTTAGCAACTGCATGATACAGAATGTTAATCTTCTTCTTCTTCTTTTTTTTGACAATTAAAAGTAGCCTAATAGACAATAAACTTGTGAATACCCCTTACACGTTTCTACATTAATATTATAACTTGATATTATGTGTCCATTTCTCAAAATATAATGTTTAGGCTATATCAAGTTTTGAAGAACACATTCAACTCATCTATACTAATTAATTTACAACAAATTTGTACGTGTAAGCCATATACTATAATGAGCTGCAAATAAAAAATAGCATTTTCATCTGTTTCTAGTTCAAGTCCCTTCCTTTTTGAATTACTTGTATTCAAACTTCAAATCCAGGAGAAGTAAAACCATAAAATTACCATAAAATTATGGTATCAAAATAATTGAACCGTGTTAAGCAGTGTGCAAAACAATGAACAACATCTTTATTATTTTAAAGCAGTCTATTAAAATTCAAATGTTTTTGGTGCAATGCGATGTCCTTCATTTCTAGTGCATGTATAAATGACAGTTTTTCAGCATATATTTTTGTTATGGTGACAATGTTCACTCTATTGTTGATAACAGCTCATTATTTCCATCTGGAGTTCAAAATCCAGTATTAGTGGTAGACAACAGTTAGTGATTTGTGCTCGGTTTTGGCAATATTTTTTGCATGGTATCTATTGTAACTGAAAACAAAGTTTCAGTTAAATAATTTGGCCTTTCCGATAAATCATCAGCCATCCATTGGAAATAAAAATGAATAATAATTTCACGAACACGGTTGTCTTCGTCAGAAAAAAAAAACTTTTCTTGTTTATCTGTCATTTTTAAACACAATTTTAATCATCATTTATCAGTTGTTTATCAGTTGTTGTAAATATACAGAATTGCCACTGATATTTTTACTGCCCCATGATTTCATCATAAAACCAACTTGTGTCCATTTTTTTGCCTCTGGGTAAAATTCACATTTATAGAGGGATTCAAATGCCACAGATGCAATTGTAGCACATTTAGAGGTGGATTGTAGCCTGAGGACACTTTGTATATCTCCTCTGATAGATATTGGTCATGTTTAAAGCTGGCTTGCAAATGCAAACCAATATATGAGCAAATTATATTATTGAATAATTTCTTGTCAACAAACCAGTTCATATATTGGTATGAATGATTCATTGATAAATCCATCTAAAATTAAAAAAAAATAATAATAATAATTCCAGTATGTTCATGGAAAAGTAATGAAAATTAAACCCTGGATAGACCTAATATGTATTTAACCAAGACAATTTCTTTAATATTTTGTAAAAGTTACTAAAAGTCTTATACTTCACAGGCAGTGGATAATGATTATTCCGGGCACCTTCACCAAAATGCCATGACACCATGCAGAAGTCTGAGGAGTAGATGGGAAGACCCGGTGAAAGGAAGACGAACACCCCCGCTTTTATCTGGCTTCACATCATTTGATGAATCATGGAGATCAGAACAAACACCTAGTCCTTTTTTATTCCTGGGCCGGACACGCAGTGTCCCTGAAGCTCTCCATTGCTTCAGTAGACCCACTTTACGATCAAGCTTCTCCTCTGTCACCATCACCGCCCGGAGTTTATCTCCAAAAAGGGATTGTACACGTTATTCAAGCTCAGCATTTAGCCCTCTAAACATGCCTGACAGAGGGCCCTCTTACATGGCCCGCAGTGAAAATAAAACCCTAAAAGCCATTGCAGGCACGCCGATGCCTTCTAGACACAAAGCAGTTGCGGTGACGGTGGACGAGTGCAGAGAACATCATTGTGCTAACGAGACCCTCAGCAGCCCCCAAGCTCCGCATGACCACAGGCACAACTACACCATGGAAGATGATCAAACAGACTCTTCACCCCCTTTAAAACGTCATACCTTCCGCTCCTGCGTCCATCTGGAGCTCCTACCAGCCAAGCTGTCCAGATCTACTCTGTACTTGGACAAATCCCTCTCAATCCCCCTTAGACAGACTTTGTATAGATCCACTCTGTCCCTTTCCCTTGGAAAACCATCTTTTACTCAGACCCCTGAGAAACCCAGGACGATGATTCAACCTAAAATGACCTACAGTGACTGGGACATGGCGAACGTTGGCATTGATGGAACAGAAAGGCCTTTCCAGCACTTGAAGAAGTATGGTTCAACCATCAATGGCAATGCCTTTAAGAATAATGCTGGCTCCGACTCCGACTCACAGTGTTCCACTTTAACATCATTGCCATTCAGAACAAGGTGCCACTCATCTTCTGCCGCCTTCAGACTGAATGGAAAGGCTAATGATGTCTTAGGGCCTCCGCAGAGCAATCTAAGAGCCAGACAGGCATTCAGCAAGCCATCAGGTACCTATATCACATCCCTGCTCCTCAGCAGCCATGCAAATGTATCCATCCTTCCTATCCCCCCTTTTCTCTTTTTTGTTGCTATCATTTATTCTAGCTTTGCTGCAACATATCTTTTGGACACACCATGTGATAGCCAGTGTGTTTTCATTTCAACATCTCCTACCCAGGTTGCACATCTTCTGATTGGTAGCTCATACATTGTTAATGAGACGGCCTTCCCTCAAGCTCCCTGGGAATGGGAATGTTGTCAGAAAAACTATAAATGGATTTGTGAAAAGAAAAGAATGCACCTGGAAAGTTTCAATCCAGGGGAACATTGCATTGGCGTGCCAGCTCAAGTGGGTCAATCGGAAGTCAGATATATAAAGCCCCACTGGCACAAATTGGCAGAATAGGTTTAATCTGGCATTGTTTGATTTAGTGTGGATATAGGGCTGGATATCCAAAGATGGAAGTTTGCTGTAAGGCAGGATTTGGGATTTTAACAGAGAGTCTTGATCTTGGAGATTCTTTTCGAGTAAAGCCAAGTAGTGGATTGTAGCATAATCAGCATTTGATACTGGTATTTTGCAGTTTTTTACCTTGCAGGACAGCTAATAGATTCACAGCGCAGTCAGGACACTGATTTTTACGAAGTAATAGAAAGCGAGTGAGTGGGAGCTATTGAAAAGAAAATAGGGTGACTTTCAATCTTCTTATGTGAGATGATGCATCATTGACTCCACATTACCATGCATCTAAAGTCTATTGGTTTCTCTGGCCTCTATTCTGACTCTGTACGGGTAAACACATTTCCTTGTGATGAGTCCAAGGATAACATCCTCTCTGTGGTCTTTGAGGCATGTGACGACACGACTGCATGACTGGCCTCTGATAAACTGACACAGGGTACCACTGCAAGGAGGGCGCAAAAGGCCACTTATCCAAAAGTCTTAGATTATTTATGTGCCAATCCTTCACTGTCCTTTTGCAACCCTCTGCATCTGTCATTTAAACCGGCCTGGCTCTCTCTTACTGATCTTGACATGCTTTAGTGAATAAGATTTTATCTTTTATTTCAGAGCCAATTTTGAAAAAAATGGTGGACTCCCCTGTAATAATCAAAAGCTTGATTGTGAGCAGTGTGAAACGATTTCAAAATGCAACATCTTACTCTGCTACGATTTTTTACTTTAAAAAAAAAAAATATTGGGTCAGAAATAACCGAAGACCCCCAGAGGGTTAAACTAAATTAACCATATAAACTAAATTACTGCTCTAAAGCCCACATTGTCACTATGTGGTAATTGAAATGAACTGATGACATCACCGTTTTCTCCAGAACGGCTATACGGCTGAATAAAATTGTGTCATTATTTTCCTGTTTAACACTGTGAAGCTGCTTTGAAACAATCTGCATTGTTAAAAGCGCTATATAAATAAAGTTGACTTGACATGAGTTATCAGTAAAAAAAAAAATTTTTCACAATCTTTAATGAAAATATTAGGCTGTAAATACAGCCCAAAACAACTTTTCTAATTATGTTACTTGATTTTCTGCGTTGTTTTCGTAAGGTGAGGCCACATGAGCAATTTTAGCTGAATTTTACGGGAAATAAGGTCCATTGTCAATAGTGTAGCGATATACAGTGTGGAGCCAAGCTCACACAGACGTCACTTACAGCAAAGTCAGCAATGTGACGAATCTGCGTGAAATGTCTGAAATTACAGATTGTGTGGATTCCAAATTAAATGACTAAATTTGCTGAACAACAATAAATGTGACCACACATTTACTCTACACCATTTTCTCTTTACTGTCACACCACACTGGCATTGCTGTATGGCTGCTTAGGTGTTATGAGTGGTTTTTAGCTAGGTGGTTGCTAGGAGGTTCTGGGTCATTTCTAGGGTCAGTTTCTAAATATGGTTTTGGTTCTTCCTTTAGTATGAGTGTTTGACACCTGTCCTTATTAAACCAGCATGAATTAAGGTAACGTTCATGTCTATAGTATAAACGTATGCATTTGAACAAACCCCGAAACTTAAGTCTGAACAATAGTAATGGTAATTCTTGCTTGTACCACTAATAATGTGTCCCGCCACATTACTTCCCACTTTATATTCACTTTCTCTTTGAAATTTGTCACATTATAGAAGTTGAATGCAGTGCATTGCTTAAATACTAAAAAGTATGCAAACCCTATTGTGGACTGTTGCATGGCATGCACTACTATGTACCAGTACTTTTATGTATTACAATGCATTAGTACTTCTTATCCAGGTAAAAGTGTGTTATAGCGAGTGTGCTAAAGCACTAAGCTAACATCATCATTTATCTGTCCAGGAATCCCTCAGGTGTGTGAAAGGGCCCCTCATGAGGTCAGAACAGTTTTCCACACTGCTGAGAAAGTCAGGAGACTTATTGAGTGCCCGGTCTCTCCTCATCTGACTAATTGCACCTGTGGGTCCAGGACTGACCAGCAGTCCACTAAACCCCAGTCACTTAGCTTGAGGGTATGGTGTGACTGAGGAAATCTTGCTTCCTTAGGGTTTGTTCAGACAGGCAGCAAACATCCAATTTTTTCTTCTTCTTGTAATCTGGCCATTAAAGATGTTTACAAACTTGATCCAAACCACAACCATATGTGCCATTTCATTACTTGCATTTATTACTTGCTAAGCCGATAATTATTTTAATATTATGTCTTATATTAAAATTCTATAGTAGCCTATTTTTTAGATAAAAAAACTACATAAAATACAAAAATAAAATAGGTTTAAGTGCTACAACTGATTTTAGGTTTCACAGCATTATAATGTACCGCATAAAAATGTATTGTCATTTTGAGATTTGCTACAATTTTTATTTAACAATGTTATTAAATGTTTTACAGATTAAGTGAGAGTCAGATTACATCAAAGGGTAATCCAAATGTAAAAACAGGAAACATGATCATGTACAATTAAATATCCAATATCAACCAAAATACATCCGATTTCGAAAAAAGTACAAAAAAAAATCTAGCTAGCTACATTGTACATGCCTTTCGAAAGCTAAATTGGATTTGTGTGTGAACTCAGGCTCAAGTTTACTTCCTTCCTGAACACCCAATTGTGGCAAATCATGAACATACATTCCAGCATTTCACTGTGGCACAAACTTTGTGCTCATTTCCACATTTGTGTGTAGGAGGCTCTTGAGCTGTTTCGGCCAGATTTCATCTCTCGCTCTCAGAATCGGGTGCGACGATTAGAACTGAGGGCCAGGGAGAGGCGGAGCTTACAAACAGCAGAATTTATCATGGGCGTGGAGACCGCTAACCGTAGGCAGAACTGCACCAAGCCACACCCACTTAGTGGTAAGATACTCTGTTTTCATTAGCATCCTATTCACAGATGAAGGAGCTGTAGTGCAGATCTGGTGCTGCAGCAATGCAGTCTCAGTATTACTTCTATAACCATTCAATCAGGTATCCTCAGAAGCAACGAACAATGAATTGCTAACATTGCATAAGTGCTGCAAATGCTTGCGAAATGTGCCAACAATGGGTATAAGGGTCATCATCTTATTGTTGGGGTAAGCACACTGCAGCGAGGCACATTATTGGTGCCTTCACAGGAAGATAGTGCGGCACTGAAACCTTTTGGTGCATTAAAACTTCAGTAATATCAGAACAAACTTAGGACGGACAGACTTATACAAAGCAGACATATACAATTGAGATCTCAAAGGCCTCTGCACGTATCATTGTGGCCCTGTTGAGAATGAACTATGAATCTTAAAAAGTACATGAAATATCTTGCAGCTTACCAATGCCCCCTATTGGCTCCATTATGAATCTACAAGTTACTGTAAAAATTCTTATTCATACTGTATATGCAACTGCAATATTAGTTCAGTAAGCTCATAAATGCATTAATTAATTACTACGTAGCTCAGTAAAGTCACAGACTGACCATAACGGCCTTTAGAAAACTGCAACTGAAGAATAAAATGTTACAATTATACATTTAGCTTTGTAACAAACTTTCCATTTCACTTTTATCATTTGTTCTCCTGCTGAATGTGTTTTGTAGATAACCTTTTCAAACCCAGGGACAGAGGCATCTCAGGAAAGGAGATGCAATGGAGATCCAGACGGTGAGATTTCGCATACACTCTCTCACAGTATCACACATGCACCAGTGCTTATCAGCGCAACAGCACAATATGACCCCTATCTGATAAGGATAGTGTTTGCTTATCTCTCTGCTGGAATAAAAGCCACCAGACCAGATGAAATATAGTGGATTAAAGCATATTGACATATATCAAGATATTTCTTTGTGCGTTCCTGTTTGTGTTTAGGTGAAGATGGATCAATTCCTTCTACTGCCTACAAGTCGTTGTTTTCATGTCATTATATGTCCATCATTCTCAGTCTGTGATTGCAGGATTTACAAAAAACTCCCTGAGGTGGCCAAAAAGAAGGAGGAGGAGAGGAAGAGACTGGTGTCTGAAACCAACAGACTGAGGGCAGAGGTCTTCAAAAAGGTTAAGCTTTATCTCACGCAAAACTGCTTTGTATTTTAAGGCTTATAGATTTTATGAGATAAAAGCTTAATCATTCCAAAAAAAGATCTGCAGCTTGTACTTTTATTTGCATGTTGCTTCTGTTAATCTTAGAGCCATCAATATTCACAATTTACGATACCAAAAAATGCAGAAAAGAAGTTTATTTGTTTTTTTACTACTAAAAAATTCTATTACCGCAATGTAGCAGGCAGGTTTTAGTCCCAAAGCACTTCATATTTTGCATTTTTCTTCGCCATAAAAGTGAATTAGAGGCAGGGGCGTAGCCAGCGGGGACTAGGTTTATTATAGGTTTTTTTTAAACATGGTTTTTGCATAATACTTGATGAGTTTGATTGACAGCTGTGTTAGGCAATTAGGTGTCAGGTTGTCTCATGTATCTCGCGCCTGTGAGTTCATGAAGTGTGTTTACCTATTTACTTAGCCTATAATTTGCAGTTGTGTGATAGATAAACAGCAGCGATGCAAAATTCTATAAAAAGAACTTTTAAAAACTTGCATTAATGCAGGAGAGAACCCATCCATCAGGCTGCAAGTAACAGTAAGACTTTTCAATTCCAAGCGCAGGTTAATTCTGTAAAGCTAGGAGCACGCCATCAGTATCTGTCAGTCGTGATAGTGTAGGAGCAAGGTGCGTGGCACTAAGTTTTGACGCAATTCGACTTATGCCGAACTCGCTGTACTTCCTATTCCCATCACATTTCAGATCGGAAAGGCGTTTATTGTCAATTAAAAATGAAGAAAATATTCGAAAAGTGGAAATAAAGTGTCTACCGTTTGTTGTAACCACTGCTCATGTTTTGTTTGTGGACAGGTAGGAGCTACAGTTTTGGTTTATGTTGACAGTGACAAGTGTGAAAGTGCCCGCTCACTTTTGCCCAGGCCCGACCAAAAATAAAATTCTGCCTACGCCACTGATTAGAGGTATCCCGATGTGTACAGAGAACATGTTGGTTCGCATATTGTGGTTTTATCAAATAACTGTGACATTTATATAGCAAAATGAATCCGTATACAAACATGCTTCTTAGCTGAATCGAGCGCAGAATAGTAAAATATGATAGGGCCTTTTTTCAGGACCCAGATATGTAGTTACCTTAGAATAATGTAATTAAAACTAAGAATTCAATTGAAGTGTGCCTTTTTTAATAGCCAAAAGGAAATAGGATTCAGAGATTTAACTGAAACTGTATAGGGCTGTTCAGTTTGTAGTCCTAAAACCTGGAAGAGAATGAGCTTTTTTTCAGCAATGGGTTCCCCATGGAAGGTTTTTTAATAAAGTTCTGATGAATTGTAGAGACCTTTGTACATTTGTGGTCAGAATTATTGGCACCCCTGGTAAATATAATCAAAGAATTGCATTGTTTATCATTTTGATCTTTCATTCAAAAAAATTTATTGAAGTAAAACAATTGTAAAATCACATTATGAAATAAATGTTTTTCTCCAAAACACGTTGGCCACAATTATTGACTCATTATTATAAGTATTTTCCCATTAATATTTACGTTTTTAGCACACCGAGGTGACTAGTAACATGAAATTGACTACCTATGACCCAAAGGCCAAATTCACGTAATCATTCATCACAATGAGTAAAACCAAAGAATATAGTTCTGATGTGCAGCAAAAGATTGTTGAGCTTCACAAAATAGAAAGTGGCTGTAAGAAGCCAAAGCATTGAAAATCCCCATTTCCACCATCAAGACAATAATTAAGAAGTTCCAATCAACTAAAGATGTTACAAATGGGTTTCAAGAAAAAATCCCCCTTACTCATCCAAAAACACACGCCAGCATATTCAGTTGTTAGACACAACAGGAACTTCAAAAGGGACCTGGTTCTGTGGTCAGATGACACTATAAAAAGAGCTTTTTGGCAGAAAACCCACCAGATGGGTTTGGTGCAAACAGGGATAAAAAGTACCCCATGTCTACGGTTAAATATACTGCTGGATCTTTAATGTTGTGGGCCTATTTTTTTTTTGCTGGAGGTCCTGGACATGATTTGATTCTAGAAAATACCATCAGATAAAAAATCTTTACCTGACCACTTCTGCTAGAAATCTTATAATGGGCCGGGGTTGGATCTTCCATCAGGACAACTATCAAAAACAAACATCAAAATCAACACAAAAATGTGTCACTGAGCACAAAATTGAGCTTCTGATCCATGACCATCCCAGTCCCCTGACCTGAACTCAATTGAAAATGAGTGGGGTGAACTGAAGAGAAGAAGCACCAACATGGATCTGTGAATCTGAAGGATCTGGAGAGATTCTGTATGAAGGAATGGTCTCTGATCCCTTGTCATGTTCTCCAAACTCATCAGGCATTATAGGAGAAAACTCAGAAAAGCAAAAAAGGTTGCAAAAAGTATTTTATAAAAAGGTGCCAATAATTATGGCCAATGTGTTTTGGAAAAAAAGCATTTATTTCATAATGTGATTTTACCCCCCTCCCCACCTTCAATTCTTTTACTTCAATAAAAGGTTAGATTTTTTGCTAATTTCTTCGAATGAAACATAAAAAAACAAAAAAAATCATGATTTTTGAGACCAATAGATCTAGGATGCGATTTTATGGTATGTGCTTGACTAAAGAAACAACGTTGCAATTTGCTAGTAAATTTTAAAGAACACCACAAGGTATGACCGTATGTAATTTATGTTTTAGGACAAAATGTGGAAGTGTCTTCAAACTGTGTTAACCATAGGCTGTTCTAAACGCCCCTTGGAAATTCTAGAGGGAACACACAGTGAATTAGCCTTCCGGACCGGCCTATGCTGTACGCTGTAACAGTGAGAGAGTTCACTGTGATCCTCCAGACTGACCTTTAATGACCCCTACAAGGACAAACACACCTGAGGCTTTTGTCTCCTAATGCGTTCTGTCACAACTGTCAGCCCAAGTGTACCAGCGGAGATGAAACTTGTGTTGCTCTGTGAAAACCTTCCCTCCGGTTAGAAACAGCTGGTGCTGTGGTCCCAGACTTGCTGATCTCACCTTGCTGAACTTTTACCTCCGTTCTGAAGTGTCAAGCGATATAAAGAGACACATGAGATTAATTCATGCTGTGAGTCTCAAATGGGTTTTGCAGCAGCTTGGAAATGATCATATGCGACATAACCGTTACATTTATCTTGTCAGGCTATTGTGAAAAATTAAAGGGATAGTTTTCCTAAAAATGAAAACTGTCATAATTTTTTCCCCAATTTAGTTTCATATTGACTTGCAGTGGAACACAAAATGAGGTATTTTGAAAACCATGCTGATCTCTTTTTTCCCCATGTAATTCAAATTAAAGGGTTAGTTCACCCAAAAATGAAAATTAGACCATGATTTACTCCTAGCTGTATATGACATTCTTCTTTCAGCCGAATAAAATAAAATCGGAGTTATATTAAAAATGCTCTGGCTCTTCCAAGCTTTATAAAGGCAGTGACTTGTTGGGTCATTATTGAAGTCCATAAAAGTGCATCTATCCATCATAAAACTGCTTCACACAGCTCCGGGGAAGGCTCTCTGAAGCGAAGTGGTGTGTAAGTGTAAGAAAAATATCCATATTTAAAACTTTATAGACTAAAATAACTAGCTTCCGGCGGTCAGCGGTATGCAAGTCGACGTACGGTGAAAGAGTAACTCTTGACCCTTGAACCCTTGACACGCATGTGTTTTGACGAACGCAGAAGTGCAGAGGATAGAGCAAAACAATACACCAGTCATGAATTAGAAGTCTAAAACGAGAATTTTTAGAGAGAAATGGCGGAGGATTTCGATATAAGAGTCTATATAAGTCACACAATAAATTTAAGCCGTGATTCAATTTGACATCTAATTCTCCTTCACAGAAGAAACAATGTTTTGTTTTTGAAATGAAAAGTTCTTTTGAGTCAAATCTTTTCAATCAATCTATTGATTTGTTTCACAAAACTAATTACACTCATTGATGTATTATCTCCGATAAATAGACGATTATCAGTGAATAATGACATAAGTTTCTTATCCAAAGCTATCGTATGACTTAAACACTTAAATATTGCACACAAGTCATACTTTTAAAATAATTTTATGGTGTACTAGCATTCTTTTTGAAGCTTAAAAGTTCCATTATAATAGCATTGAAAAGATTGACTTGTGCATTCTGCAAAATGTCTCCTTTTGTTTTTCACAGAAAAAAAGCCATACAGGCATACTTTTTTTCTTTTTTTACTTTGTACTTGCCGTCTTCCAGCAGAGGTCAGTACAGTTCTTCAAATGAATCCTGCCTATCAAACTACTTTTTGATATCCAGATTAATTCCACTCAAGGGAGATTTATTCATGCATTCCTTTTGTTCTTTTCGGTGACAGACACGGCCCTGACACTTATGGGACGATTGTGACACAAAGGAGGGTTGTGTCAACAATAATTTCCCTGTTTTTGATGTTTAGAGTGTTGAATTCCACTACAGGACAGCTTTCAATGGAATTTTGGATGTCTTGGCTGACAGGCTGATCCCTGGATGCCTAGAACGTAAGGTTTTGTAAAGGAGAAATCTCTTGTTGGGGTGTGTTGTTTTAATGGGTGTCAGGTCCTGTGAGGCTGATACTTTGTCATGAAGTGTCTAGCTCACTGTCTGCCATGAAGCCCTTCTGTCTCTCAGGCTTGCACCTCCTGTGCGACAGTGATGAATTCCTAATAAGATAGAGAGAAGCTGGTGAGGGCAGAGATACAATGAGTGAGAAAAGATGCCAAAAGAGTTCACATTGTTTTGTAGCACATAACTCTCTATGGCTCGTATGTGTTTCCTATGATTGTTACAATAATGGAGGACTTTGAAAGATAATACAGTAAAGCTCAAAATACATGCATTTAAAAAGCATTATTTTGTTTTGTTTTTTAAACATTCTTTTTACATGCTTTAGTGTGACAAAAATCGTACCAGTCCGGGTTTTTGATGTTTTGCTTCTTCCATCATGTGTAAATGTTAATCCAACTACAATTAGTCTCAAAAAATAAAAAAAATCCTTGAAACATTTGATTGTTTAACACTTTTCTTCTAGAAAGATATATTAGATTGATATATTAAAGTGACAGTAACGACTTTTATATTGTTGCAAACCATTTTTATTTTAAATAAATGCTGTTCTTTTGAACCTTCTATTAAAGAATCCTGAAAAAATTCAAAAATATTAAGAAGAACAAAAATTATATCTTTGTCATCACAGGAATAAATTATATTAGAATTATATTAGAATTGAAAGCAGTTCTTTTAAATTCTAATACTATTTCACATTACAGTTTCTACTGTATTTTTGATCAAATAATTAGCCATAAAAAACACAAACCTTTGAATAGTAGTGTATATTTGGACAGAGGAAGACTGTAGCTTGACTATGCAAATAACTGCACATTTAAAGTTACTTACTGAGGTTTTTGCTCACTTAGTCTCAGCATCTTTGCTTTACAGTATTTTTACTTTGTTATTGCCATTATAAATTCAAAGAGTACTTCCAAAATGTTTAATATTTGGTTAATTTCCAACATAATATTGTTGTATTCAATCATAGAAAATTGGAAGTGAACTATTAAACCAGTGATGTGACAATTTATTAATGATCTAAATCAGGGGTGTCCAATCCTGCTCCTGGAGGGCCACTGTCCTGCAGAGTTCAGCTCCAACCCCAATTAAACACACCTGAAGACCTAATCATGGTCTTATTAGGCATACTAGAAACTTCCAGACAGGTGTTGAGGCAAGTTGGAGCTAAACTCTGCAGGACAGTGGCCCTCCAGGAGCAGGATTGGACACCCCTGATCTAAATGCTTAAATATTAAATTTGCTTCAAGTTTTAAGTTGACTTCCAATTCTGGTTCCTTGAAGAATTTAAAAAACATCAGTTCCTGACAGAAGTTTGTTTCTCGAACAAAACATATTTAACTTTCTCTAATCTACACTGGAATGTGTAGGTTATTCTGTGGCAGCTGACAGAGCGCAGCATCAAAGATAGCCAAGGACAAGGAAACCAGGCAGAAAATAAAATGAATACCTCCGAGGAGGGAAAAGGCATGATGTGGTTTGAGCACAGATAGCAGGTTATCATTGCACCCAGTGGAGATGGCTTCCCAGGGGGACAGGTGGGGAGAATTCTGGGTAATCTGTAGATTACACAGTCACTTCCCCCTCATTTCTTCACCACTTGACCTGAGCGTGCAGGTGCTCTGATGAGGAGGATGCTTGGCTGGTTGTAGTTTAGTTAAAACTTTCCTCTCCTTTTTTCCACAGAAACTTTTGGATCAGATTCTTCAAAGACACAGTGACTGAGGGAAGCGCCTGTTCACAAGATTCATGTCCCCCGCGCTCTCCTTGCCTCAGGCAAAGAACTGAAGACGAGCAAGACCTTTGCGGCTCCCTCTTGAGAGCATAGAGCAGAGAGCTTGGCTTTCTGAAGCGTTGTTCCAAATATAAAACACCTTTTACCAGACCTGGGGTGAATCCACATCATATATGGATGGACGTCCATGGACTGCTGTGTCCTTGCTGTGTGATAAGTATTTTTTAAAGAGAACATGTTTGATAATACAGTGTAAGATTGCTTATAAAACTCTAGACATCACTGGAGGCACGTCCTGTTTTAGACGCATTCCTGGGTCAACGTATTTTGATAGTCCTTGAACAATATTCCTGTCTGAAATTTTTGTCCTAACCCTACTCATAAATTATCCCTAGGACTGACTGGAGGGTAATGACGGGTGAATAACTGATGTAGAAGCACCAAACTTTGGTTGTAAGCCTAAACTTGACATGAACTGTAAACTTGTCCCTCAAATCTGATTGGTTGAATGAAATGTTGTTCCAGGTTCAACAAAGGTAATGATCCAGGAACGTGTTGTACTTGGTGAAATCAAGTTCTGCTTATCAGAGTGTGTTTCCGTTACAAATGTGCTTAGTCAGATAAACACTTCAGAATGTAGTGTGTTTTAACTTATATTTGGCCCATTTTCCGGTCCAAATAAAATGCCACAAAATGTTAATTAGGCCACCGGAAGTCATTTGCCTGTACATATACCCTAAATATATATATATATATATATATATATATATATATATATATATTTAAATGTATTTGTTCAAAATCATCATACTCTATTTAAAATGATTGATAATTCTCCATTGATAATGGATTGACCAAACCTGAGGGTTTAAGCACAGTTAATAGAAATCATGGGATTTGCCACCCAGCTATTTGCAAAACACATTACGATGTATTAAGTACAGCTTGTATTGCAATTATTGCCCACATTAAAATTTGGATTTTATGTTCTCTTTCTGTTATAGCCAATTTCAATAAGTGAAGTATAGCTACTATGGTTTTGGGTTTACTGTATAATAAAAAGAAAAGGCCATATATTCCACTGACTCCTCTGCCCTGGAAGTGTCAGGGTTTCTGGTGTGGAATGTGAAATTTGGGGTAATAGAATTCAGGAGAAAACAGCGTAACGGAAGATTAGTCTAGAAACTCAGTTCTAGAAAATCAGTTTTTAGATGACAGATTGGATGACACTACGATAATGCAGAGACAAGTAACCTAAGGGTATAAACATTTCTTTATTCAGCAATCAGAATTCAGAGCTGGTTGGGTACTTTGAATGTCTCATGAAAGGACGAGCAAGCAAATATGCTGATTTGAAAATGCAAAAATGTTAACAAGTCCTTGAGTCTCTAAGGTCAGTATTCTACCTGCTGGAGACCTTGAGAGAGTTATTATAAAGTGGCTTGCTTACCGAAAAGGAAAGAGAAAATGATCCCATTAAGAAAATGTATCATTTTCTTGTAAATAAACTCAGAAAATATGTGGAGCCACATATAAAGATACAGTTTCTGAATTTCTGCAACAATGTTATGTTGTACTTTGCTGTCAAAATTTACTTATTCGTATACTGATTTAAAGGCACACTATGTAGTTTTTTGTCGCTAGAGGTCGCCTATTTAAAACAAAGGCGTAGCTTGATGGTGCCGAGATTGAGCGTGGAATCTTGGGAGTTGTTGTCTTCATCTCACAGCCGGTTGGAAAGAATCGGGATAGGACTGGGGCAGAAATCATGTTCATGGATGAGATTATTAACATTATTGTAGTATGAAGCAGAGCAGGACCAAGTGCTGTGGGAGCTGAACGAGGTCGCTGAAGCGATTGCTAATGAGAGACTAGAGAGTGACACGGCTTAACAGCAGCAGAACTTATATCATGCCACAGTCGCTGCTTCCGCTTCTTCCGGTCAAGCGTATGTGAGGTTTTATCATATTAGGTACATTTAAGTGTGTTGAAAATTTGTATAATGTTTCTCTGTGCGTTCGGTCTGCTACTGCTATGAGACACTTGTTGCACACTGCAGTAAGTTAGATCGATATTAGAATATCATATTAATAAATACTGGATGGCATGTGTTGCTAAATGGCATGCAATTCATTTTAGAAAATGCTGTATTACTGTCCAATAATTAGTTTTCTGTCTATAAATGTATCCAAATATTTGTTCCTTTGTCTAATAAAACACATATGTTAAAGCGTCTTTGGTGTTTCCATGGTTTCTACAAAATAAAACCCGAAATCTGGGGCAAGGCAGGTATGACGTCACTGATAGGCGACGCACGGACACAGTCTGTGTCCTGCATGGTTAAAATTGCTTATTTTTCTGGATTAAACATTCTTGGAAACATCTGGGATAAAACACAAGTCAACAAAATGTATAATACTGTTCTAGTGTTTTTTGGGATATTTTAATCAAAAAATCTTACATATTGTGCCTTTAAATGCAGATCATGTAAAATAACCTACTTTCATCCTAGATTTTACAGTAAATTGCCATTCACTGTATTGAGTGAATAAGAGCACAATGGCAGTGGAATCTAGTATTTGTCAAATCTGGTGATTGGTAAATATATACACTTTATTGTAATGTACGATTAAACTTGAGATTTCTATTTGGTAAAACAAACAAAACAAACCAAAACACTATTTATGAATAGTTTGTCACCTATGCTCGGTACACTATTTTCTATGGTGGACCAATGGCTTTAGGACCCTGCAGAGCACCGCTATAAAACACGTGGAGATTTAAGCAGCACTCTCCCAAAGAATCAACACTTCACCAAAGCACGAGACCAAACCATATCTCTTTACGTGTGCTCCTTGCTTTTGTTTACACTCTGCATGTGACACGGGACAATGTTTGAGCACACAGTTGAGCACATGATTTCAGCACTATTAGCTTTGTAAAGTTGTACTGACAGGGTCTGTAGACTACCCTTCCCTCGCTCCCCTGTGGATTTAATCGTATTGCAGGAAGTCCCTCACATCCTCTCCTCCTGCGCTGTGTGTGTGTGTGTGTGTGTGTGTGTGTGTGTGTGTGTGTGTGTGTGTGTGTGTGTGTATTTGTTTCTGGGTCGGTATATTATGAAGATCTCATCATAAGGAGCCGGGCATCATGAGGATCTACTGGCGTATGGAGAACTGGTGCCTCATGAGCGGACTTCGCGCTTTTGTGCTGCTGATAGTGGGACTGACAGCTGGCATCTCCACTCATCACTCACCCGACGGTAGGAGACACACTTCATATTAGTGCTCTTACTACTGTATGTTTACATTGAGTAAAACTAATATTCAAGTACTGCAACTTCAGTTTCCCACGTGGGATCAATAAACTACCTCGTATCTTATCCACCCCTAAAGGGGGCAAATTAGTAGGCTACCTTATGAAGCTTTTAAGGATGCACCTTTTTACTGCCCCAGTGACAAGCTGGTGTAGCCCAGCTCTACTATTTTTCAACATTTTTGCTAAACTGTTACAGTATCCAATTAAACACATAATATTGTTAAAGCATGTAAGAGTTTGATTTAAGTCAGTTTGCGATCAGAATACATTAATAAAACAAGAGGAGAGTTGCTGAATGAGATCAATAGAAAACATTGCGTGTACGAGAATGAGCGACAATAGCAGGAAAAAGCAGAGATGCACGTTTACATGTGGCTTTAGGAGATGCATTCAAGAGTGACCATTTAAACACATCGTGATGTCTGGATGTCATGCCTTTGTGTAAAACAAGATTAAGGGCTAAACGATTTGTGTTGACGTACACAATGATGAACCTTTGAGGGTACTTCAGAGTGACAAGCTGTTGAACCTCTACAATGAAATGTTAATAACACTATTTAATGTTGTCTAATATTTAATAATGCAAAAATAAATAAATCTTGTGAAGAGATGACGCCAACTTGCTAGGACTTCAGATGACGCCAACTTTGAATCAACACAACTGCCAAATTTTCGATAGCCTATTGTAATCATTATAATCACAACTTAAGAACGGCTTTTATGAGATCATCGGTTCTGCCTAACTACATGATTTGTATTATCTTAGAACTGTACATTTCTGGACATTGACATTACTTGGAAACAGTCACTTCTGATAACAAATTACTCTGAACTGAAATGTAGAATCATGCATTTTCTGTAAAGCTTCTTTGAAATGATATGCATTATGAAAAGCGATACGCAAATAAACATGAATTGAACTGAAATAAAAGCCTAACTAGGTTAAAATAATTGTACAACACCAAAAAACCATCCCTTTCTTTTACGTCTCTTGTATTTATTACTAGGAGAACACAATGACAATTATTCACTTTACATTCATAGATATTGGAGGTGAAAATCTGCTATAGACAGGGCATTTGATCCAACAATTGTGCTGGTCAGTACTCCGTTTTATTAGGTCAGTGGAATTACGTTTAAAATAGGCTTGGGTTTTGGCATGTACATGTGATGTATTTAGTTCAGTGTGGCCGATGGTTGGCGTAAATGGTGTGAGTTAACCATTAGGTCAGTTAAGGTTAAATTTCACCAGTCAGTTTCACCATCAGATCATATTGTTCCTTCAACACATCTGTTCTACGCATCTCAGATTTTCTCCTCCTCGCTCTCTCTTCCACTTGAGCGTACTCCTCTAAGCTGGTGTTCATAAAGATAGTAATTACAGCAAAGGCAGGATGATAATATGTTCTAGAGCTTTGATTGCAGGGGACTCTTGAAACAAACAGTTTGATCACAGCAAGTAAAAGAGAATGCAAACAATCCCCTGAACAGTCATGTCTTTTTCATATGCCTTTTTCTTTCATTTATGTTACTTGATTAATAGTGTCTGTGTGTATCTTGTGTGCATGAAAGTGGCTCAGCCACTGAGGGGTGCTGTCTTGAAACCACCTTTTGAGGGCAGTTTTTTTGGCTTTGCGCTTAATGGCAGACGTGTGTGTGTGTGTGTGTGTGTGTGTGTGCGCACATCTCATATTTCCTCTTGTTAGCACCTCATTCCCAGCGCTGACAAGCCCCTGAAGTTAGCAGGGCTGACATGGTTTCACAGTATCACACATGACAGCAAAAAGTACCTAGAGCCATTAAAATGCAATTTGAGACTATCCATCCATGGCTAATTTGTTTCTTGTGCTCTGAGACTGTTTATGTGTGCGTGTATGTGTGTTTATAATGTGCTCATCCATGGCTAAAATACTTATAATCTGGCAGAGTGGGTGGAATTGCTGATTCAGTATTCTGAGTAAATATTTTGCATATGGAATATCATTGCAAAAAACAAATTTGTGATTTATTTAAAAAGATGTTTGTATGCAATTTTTGTAATGATAATGGCAGCAGAATAAGTGATAAGTAATCTTAAGTGAGTCATTGATTTATTCATTCAAGTGATCTTCATTAGCGAGTCTGTAATGTCTAGTGTTTTGGTTTTGTTTCATGTTCACTGTCATATTTCCTGGTCTTGTCATGTGATCCTGCCATGTGCTCCATTGTCATGTTATTGCCTAGTCTCTTGTGTCATGTCAGGTGTGTTCGACATCGGCTGCGGCTGGATGCAACCCATCGGCGAGAGTAGCCGTGTGCAGGCGGAGACGAGCTGCAAACGGAGACGTGAAGTCGGACACTTTCTGCGTCCCGTAGTGACGCTCGCATGTGTTTGCATACTTTATCACAGCTGAAGTTAAATAAATGCAATATTTGACAATACGCGGATGTTTCAGAGACATGTAATACTTTACTCAGCGTGTGTTTGTACAAGAATAAAGTTCAACATATAAGCCTACACTATCAATGAAGTGCGACTACATGAAAGGAGGTTTTTCCGTTATAAAAAAACAGATTTGTGCGCATTAGTGGAACTCAAGGTTCTAGAATAAACACGAAACACACGTGATCGCTGTCATGCGGTGAATCTGGCCAATCGTGGAACAGCTGTGCCGTCATCAGAGTTCGTGCAGCCTCGTGCAGCCGCTCTAGAGAAACTGCATCGGCTGTATTAGCCGGCTGCTCTCGAATTGCTCTCGCGGCACTTTGTTGACGTATTTCACTGTCACGTGATGTCGGCGCTGTCTCAAGTCGGACAAAATTTCTAACCGGCATGCACTGCTTCAAGTCAGCCGCCGATTGGTCTGCGCATCGCTGTATCAAGTCGAACAAGCCTGTTGTCATTGGTTGATTTAGTCATGTGGGTTCTTAATTCCGTTCTGTCATTGGTTCATTGTCTTGACTGTTCACAGGTGTGTCTTGTTTAGTCATTAGTCTTTGTGTATTTGTACCCTCATGTTTGCCATGGTCCTTGTCGAGTATTGTTTTCAGTAACCACTGTTGGTGAGTGTTCGTAGTCAAGTCTGTCTTTAAGTCAAGGTCTTTGTTTGTATCTGTTCATTGTTTGCTAATTTTGGATTTATTAAAACTGCAGTTGGGTTCTTCTACTTGCCTGCAGTGGATCATTTGTAAAGCTGGGCATACACTGTGCGATTTCTGTGCGATTTCAGCAAGGTTACCTACTCACACTGTACGAGTAGATCGCATGCGATGTAAAGCAAAAGCTCACGATTTATGTGCTCACACTGTGCGGTCCGATCGTGACTTGTCTGCTCACACTGTACGAGTGAAATATGCGCAAAAAAAAAACTATAATAGAGAGAGAGCCTATCAAATGCATCAGCTATCGATATCAAGAGCATTTACAATTTATGTATATAAATGAACATTATTATTAGTGTAGGCCTACTTTTATTATTAAATTGATATTACATTTATTGCCCCTGCGCAGGAATTATTAAAGGAATTATAGGCCTATAATTAAAATGATTATCAGATAATATGTCATAACACTGCAATAATATTATCAGAAAGTAAGAGCAGCTTTATTTCAAAAACAACTTGTTTAACACGAAATGGGCCTACTTCTCTTCTAATTTGTTTCACAATTTGGGCCACAACAGAAATATTAAGAATATAAATTAAGACAGTTATAGGCTACGTTATCAGCATATTTTAAAGAAGATGAATCTTGTCTCTGTGAGAATATGCGCCGAAAGCTCGTCAGATTTTACTTTCACTTTCACCACTGACTCGCCTTCATGATTTAAAACGAAAAGAAGAAAAATCTATATTGCGCCGTGACATTTTGTTATTCTTTTCTTTAATATTTAATAAAATTAAGTCAATATTAAATAATACTAAACAAAATAATTTGTGAAAGTAAAACAAGTACATTTATGTTCAAAGTTAAATGAATAAAAGAGGCACTGATAGGCTAAACACGGTGGTTTGAACGTCTTCGATTATCCATTTTACAACACGAATTGGAGGCAAGCAACAGTTTGCTAAATTGCTGCTATTTGATAACTGCCTACAGAACTTAAAGATCTCCCTCTTTTGGTTTTCTTTCTTGCTGCATTAAAGATGAAATGGTTCAACTTCTGCTTTTGCGCAGGCGCAGTGATGAGAAATAGACCAATCAGTTCGTAGCTCTGCTTCAGCTGTTTAATAACCTCACGAGGAGCGACCAGAATTTCTGACATGCCAGAAATTCATCCGACCATCCGATTGCCGATCGGGAGAGAAACGACGCCCGACCCAAAAAAGAGTTGCACGAGTCAAAATTCGGCTCAAAATCGGACGAAAATCGCACCGTGTATGCCCAGCTTTACAGAGTCATTAATTCATTAATTTAAACGATTCATTCAAAATGGCTGATTCAAACAGAAACCAAGCAAGTGACCGTTTGCATCTGAAATCGCATGCCGTCATTGCATAGACAGTATCAACACCCACTCTCTATTGGAGGTGAATAAGTGTTTTAAAATGTTATATAAAACTGTCATTTACAGACATCATCTGCTGTCTCTACAGAGATGCAAACAAGCCGTTTAAACTGGACACATCAAAGCAAACATTCTTGCACTTTTCCATTTGTCTTGTTGTCGATAGACTCAAGTGCGTGGAACTGATGTATGTCAGAACTGTATACTGTATCCAGTGTAGACAGCATCAGTGATTATAATGAGTTCTAATTGCTTTTGACACAACGCAATGCTCATCCGCTGTAGTCAATTGTCAGCTGTTAAGTGACTGAATGCTAGTGGGCGGAGCTAGTTATGATGTTTAAGTAACTATTTGTTGATGTCTTGCTCTGGAGGAAGTCAAATGCATTTGCCCGTGTGACATCACAGATCCTGCAATATCATAAGACATTTTTGGAGCTTTATTAAATAAATGCTTTGTTTATAATGAGGAGGGTGTCTTAAGCTATGAAACTTGCAGGATGTTTTAATGGTTCACCTCTTATAAGGCAAATTTGATTTAAAGAGTTAATTTAGGTGTTTGCATCAGTGGTGCATCAATGCTGCATAATCCCAGCAAAGTGTGCCAGATTATAGCAATCTTCCACATCCACCTCAACATAGCATTTAAAACATAACATGGCAAAACTGAACTTTGGGGGGCACGTTTGTTCGGTTTTTGCAAAATTGTGCATGATTTGCATTACCCCTTCTTTAAAATGAGTGCTAAAACATGACAGCAAACGGTGGTCAGTGGGCACAACTCATTCTTAAAATATGTTAACATGAGTTTGAGCACACAACTTTTATTGCAGCAGTTATAATGTCGTCTGTGACATATTTTGAAAAAAATTAACATATACATCTAAAATGTAGAAATATATAATCTTAAAGCTGCAAGATGTAACATTTTTGCTGTAAAATATCCAAAAACCTCTAGGCCAGTGTTATATAATTTTTTTCCGGTTGAGTACTTAAAATATCCCAAATGTTTACAACTATTTGTAAATCGTGAGGAAAATTGCTATTTTAACCAAGGAACCAGGACGTGTGAGGGAGTCGCCTGTCAATGGCGTCATATCTGCGTAACCCTCGGTTTCCGGTTTACTGACCGGTTTCCGGTTTCCAGAAATGCTTTACTCCTACTGCAGTGTGCAACAAGTGTCATAGCAGCCGCCGAGCGAACGCACAGAGTAACGTCATAACATAATTTTCAACACCCTCAGATGAGTCTAATATGATAAACAGAGCTGTGTTACCTCATACTCATGACCGGAAAAGCGGAAGTGGCGACTGTGACATAATAAAAGTCCTGCTGCTTGCAAGGCGTGTGTTGCGTTCATCTCAACAATTGCTCCAGCGGCCTTGCTCAGCTCCCACAACACTCGGTCCTGCTCTGCTTCATAACAGCAATGTTAATAATCACATCCATGAACATTATTTCTGCCAGAGTCCTATCCCGATTCTTTTCCATCGGCTGTGAGGTGAAGACCACATGTCCCAAGATTCTGCACTCAAACTTGGCGTCATCAGGCTACAACTTTGTTTTGAATAGGCGACCTCTAGCGGACAGAAAAGTTACATAGTGCACCTTTAATACACTTTACTGCAATTCTGCAACCCTGCAAATTTTGCTAGTTTGCATTCTTTTTAAAATTAAGTATCAATCTTCTATTGGTTATTCATCGTCAAGTCATAATTCAGTGGCCAGGACTTTGGAATACAGCAAAATTCGTATGAGCTTGCGTTTCCTGTCTCCCACATTTGCATGCGTATGAATGGAAATCAATGGAAGTCTATAGTGACCGCCCCTTTAGTAAATTCTGACAGAGAAAGAGGAACGCATTGATAAAATAGTGGCGAATCTGGTGGGAATTTCCGTTTAAATCTACAGTTCCCTTCCTGTGTATGTTTGTTTTTCATGTGAGAAAGAGATAGGTAGAGACACTTCTGTGGAGGGTTTTGGATAATGGTTTTTGTTGAAGGGTGGGGTGATGTGATCACCAAATTTTGACTCAGTTTTACCGCACCCTTTTGATTCTGGAGTGTGTGTGTGTGTGTGTGTTTCTGTTTAAAAGGATTCAGGTTTGTCCCAGCAGTCATGTGGATCACTTCACAGAGGCCTTGGCCTCCATAACCAATCCATTCTGCATGGGAGGGGTCTGGCTTTACCTTGGAGAGTGACACACACTATCACAAACATAAGCCAATCATCCTCATTGCACACAAGCGTGGGTTCAGGGTGATCAAAAATGACTTATTGCAAAATCTCTTGTGGATTGATGTAAAGCAGATGCATTCATTCTTATGTTCATCTCAAAGTTTTTAGTGTTATAGAATAAGACACTGTACTGAAACCACTTTCACTGTTTCTGAGTTTCTTGAATGGACCCCTGTTGTTCTCTGCATTGATCCAGATCTCAACACCTCCCTAAAGACACACACACACAAACACACTGTCATTCACTGATAGGCAGAAAAGCCCAGTTATTGATTGTGGCTCAGACAATAGTGCTCAGTTTGTGCAGTCAGGTGGTACCGGTCTCCGCTCTTTGCACTTATTAGTCTTTCGCTGTCATTGTGTGTGTATGGTTTCGGCAAACATGTTGTCAAAATGTCGGACATGCTATAAGACAGCTATAGTGTCTTCAAAATGTATTTTATTTATATGTAAATATACAAAATATATTTTAAATTGTAGTCTGTTTGATTCTACGTAAAATTTGAAGAGCATTTGCATTTTTTTTAATGCATGCCAAATAAAGTGACTTTTAGTGATGAAAGTGTGAATAACTTAGTGACTAACTAAACGAATTAACAAGTGAACTTGTTAACAAGCACAACAATATTAACATATGAGTCAGAAACAGAAATATTTTGATTATTTATGAGTCATGCAAGCATCTTGTTTTCCTTCTTAAATGATCTTAACTGTAGCACTTTGAGATTTGTTCCAAATGTAAAGTGCAGTACAAATAACATTTATTATTAATTTATTATTATTAATATCTGATGTAATAATATTATTATTTGTGCATGTCCATGAACTAATTCTGAGAAAAAAAATTATACAAGTGCGCTTAAGGCCGCACTTGCTTTTTTTTTTATAGAGGATCTTTCCAACATTATGAACGTTCATTAATTGCATAGTTTGTTTATTATATAATTGCAATGAAGTGGAAGTCCTTTAGGAATATTTTTGAGAAATTATTTTAACTTTATTGATTATCTGAAATCGATTTCCCTTCTTTTACTGAATTTTTTTTTTAATGAAAATGTTATATTCCAAGTATAAATGTGGCTATGAATCCAGTAGTATATTAATTCATTTAAAATAGAAAACCAATGTTTGGAGATTAATATATGTCCCCCAGGATAAATATTATGTTTCTGAAAAAAAAAATATGAACAGCAAGAGACCTTAACCATAAAGGGCCACTGTTTAAAGAGTCTAATACCATAAGATGCCACTCATAGCCTCAACCATTTAAGCTGTCGATCTTCCAAACCCTCTCATTTCTTCCCTCATCACAGAGCCTCAAAATCATAACCTGTAGCTACCCATCAATATCAGTGAGCTCAGTGAGCAAGAGAATGACAGAGTGAGAGAGAGAGAGAGATGATAATAGCAAGGTCACGAAGTCTATAGATTCTCAGTCAGTAATCTCCCTTCATTCACACCATCACACTCGCATTAGCCATTTACCAACACACTCACTCTCTCGAACTGACACACACCCTCTTAATCTCCAGCTTTCTCCGCTCACTATCGCACTTTCCTCTTTCAATCTCTCACCTCTCGTTCCGTTTCAGCAGCTGACTCTCAAAGTGCTGACGGTGCTTTTCCAGGCTGTTAGGAGAAAACTAATGTATTCATCTCATCCACTCAGAAACCTGAAGACGCTGCAAACAAGAAACTTATTATTAACTTGTCTGCCTAGTGGTAGAAGAAAGTCCTCATTACTGATTCTGAATTTTAGATCAATTTTAGGTTTCGTAAGCCGGAAAGCAATTCAATATGACTGAACTGTGCTCGCTGATCGCATTGTATTCTGCACCTAACTCAGAACTATACAAATCTGGTAATTTGCAAACTTTCGGTTTTACGTAAAGTTTTACATCAAGAAACATATTTCAAACTTCTTTGAAGTCCTTGGGTCTAGTCTGATTTAAAATGATTCAAGAAATGTGCTGACTCCTTATGATTCATAACAATAAGGTTGGACTCAGCATTTACCTATTTAAGCTCTATGCAGTGTGTGACTGGGACATTAGACCCTTCTCATTATATTCATTTTGAGCTGGGGGATGGCATATGTCAAATAGCAAAAATAAATAAATAAAATAAATGGGGAAGTACAACTTTTGTACTTCTACCCAAGTAGAAATTTAAACATCTACTGGAAAAACTTTACTTAAAAATGATCACTCCTCTGTGGTGGATGTAAAATCTGACCAGAGCATGTGTGAATAATCATGCCTGTCCATTTCCGAGAATTTCACAGAAGCTTTTTTTAGACATAAAGAACACAGTAAAAGTCTCTCACATTGGATTACTGTACACCATTACAAACACGTGCAGTGGTTCCCCACACATGTAATTAAAATTCCCACATAAAAGCTGCTAAACATCTTGGACCTTTCCTTTGTGGTATGTTTAAAACATAAATTGGGCTTTGTATCAATAAAGAGAATATAACCGAAGATGTTAGATAAATAATTACTGAGCAGCAGCATTTTTTTTTTATTGTATCTCAAATCTGTGGTTTATTTCCTCTCTCTGGGCTCAAACTGATCCAACAGAACATCTATAAAGCACTCAAGATTCATTATATCGCAAAGTGATGAATTGTTTGGCCTGCTGCTATCAGTGCTGTATTTAGTTAGAAACCTCAATGGAATTTCATTATGTTCAATAAAACACATGCGCATGCGCATAAGCCTGCACACACATTCTCTGGGGTTTTCGCGTTGACACTAGACTAATAAATCTGGTCAAGTCATCAGCGCTTGCTTCAAATAGCTTGAACGTGATATGGGCGTGAAGGGAAAGAGAAAAAAAGAGAAGGAAAAGCAAGTTGGAGGCACACAGCCTTTCTTAAGGAATGATAATGGAGGCTTGTTACCAATGCAAGATAACGGAAATGTCTAAATAAAAAAGAAAAAAAGTTTTCTGGACAAATAATCCTCAGGGCAAATATCGCGATGATTATTTTTAATTAATCGAGAGAAGCCGAAATCGTTATCATGGTTAAAATACGATTAATCGGGCAGCCCTTACTGTCTGGTGTTGTCTAGCTACTTTCATGAATATTCAACTCATTTGGTATATTTCTTTTTGCATACTAAGCAGCAGGGATGTATGCATATAGAGTGCAACAATGACCGCCCACTTTTTTAGCAGTCTTGGTTCCGGAAGTATTTTCCCCATTCATTTCCTCCATAGGGATTAAAAGAAGAAGAGGAAGACCAAACAAAACAAAACAAAACAAACAAGCCCTGAGATCCCAATCAGGCATAACATTATGACAGGTGAAATTAATAACACTGATTGTCTCTTCGTCACAGCACTTGTTAGTGGGTGGGATATATTAGGCAGCAAGTGAAGTGTCATCAAAGTTGATGTGTTAGAAGCAGGAAAAATGGGCAAGCATAAGGATTTGAGCGAGTTTGACAAGGGCCAAATTGTGATGGCTAGACGACTGGGTCAGAGCATCTCCAAAACTGCAGCTTTTGTGGTCAGTATCTATCAAAAGTGGTCCAAAGAAGGAACAGTGATGAATCGGGCAGCCAAGGCTCATTGATGCACGTGGAGAGCGAAGGCTGGCCCGTGTGGTCAGATCAAACAGACGAGCTACTGTAGCTCAAATTGCTCATGAAGTTAATGCTGGTTCTGATAGAAAGGTGTCAGAATACACAGTGCATCGCAATTTGTTGCATATGGCCTGGTCTGATGAATCACGTTTTCTTTTACATCACGTTTATGGCTGGGTGCATGTCACTTACCTGGGGAACACATGGCATCAGGATGCACTATGGGAAGAAGGCAAGCGGGCGGAGGCAGTGTGATGTTCTGTTGGGAAACCTTGGGTCCTGCCATCCATGAGGATGTTACTTTGACAAGTACCACCTACCTAAGCATTGTTGCAGACCATGTACACCCTTTTAATGGAAACGGTATTCCCTGGTGGCTGTGGCCTCTATCAGAAGGATAATGCGCCCTGCCACAAAGCACAAATGGTTCAGGAATGGTTTGAGGAGCACAACAATAAGTTTGAGATGTTGACTTGTGTATTTGTAGTTTATTGAAAAATTGCCACATTAGTTGACTTTATTATACACATTTTTTAATGAAATTGAAATCATGTTGAATGACAGCTTCAACAGAAGCATATTGATTAATAACTGAAGAGCTCATGGTTGGTCCGTCTTGAGAAGTTTACTGTAAAAAAAACACACACACACACACACACACACACACACACACACACACACACACACACACACACACACACACACACAGACACACACACACACACAAAAAAACTTTTGTGGAGAAACTAAAAAGGATGTTTACTCCCAGAACCCGACTGTTGTGCTCTGTTTACATGCAGGGAGAGTTTTAACCACAGCTAGACACTGTACAAAAACATATTGTTATTGACAGACTGGCTGGTGTGTGAAAACAGGTGACAATGAAATGCCTTGAGCTCTGGTAGTTTTGCGGATGTGGTTTGTGACTGTGTTGCATTATGATGAACGGTATTACCATGGTTTTTTGAAGTCCCTTAAATATCATGAAAATAAATAGCACATGCATAATGGGCACTTTTCATATTATCAGATATAGCATTACTGTTGTGTGGCACTGCCATGTTTTGATTAATATTTAGGATTAATTGATGTAAAATGACTTGCTGTATATTATCTATCCATGTGTATGTTTAGTTTATGTCTTGTATTGGTAAAAAAAATCATGACGATGGATTTCCATTTAATTGTATTACCCTTTCCTGCAAAGCGTTTTCCTGAATAGAATTCTTGGACAAAAACAGCAGAAGGAGAAGGAAGGGTAAATGACAACTACAGAAAGGAAATTGGGTCTGGGTAAAGGAAGTATGGGGCATGTGCATATGTGTGCCTGTGTGCTATGAATAATATCCAGAATGACAGGATGTGCACATGAGCACATACAGAAACGTGAGTGATCGCTTCCCAGTTTGGGGGGAGGGGGGGGGGACATTGCCACTTCCTGTCTCCCTCAGAATGCTGAATCGTGGGTAGTAATGGGTGTCTGAGAAACCAGCAGCAGAGAGCTATGAACCCAGTGTGCCCTGCAGACCGAATATGTGTTATTATGAGCTGACACGTTTCATTGAGTATATTCTCAGTGCACTAAGTATGTCTATTTATAAACAAAAAAATGTATACAGGTTTGGAACAACTTGAGGGTGCAAGTGATGACAGAATTTTCAATTTTTTGGTGAACTATCCATTAAAAGGTTAAAATTAACAACTGATTTGTATACAGTTGCACAGAAGGACTAGCCTGGATGCCAGCCGAATTTAGCCCCGCCCACAAAATTTTTTGCTCGGGCAATTCGGTCTGGACTCGCTCCATAGAGGAGGAATTATGCCCGAACAGAAACTGTTCGGACCAATGAAATCATCAGGGCGGGCTTTAGACGATGATGGACAGATGATCAACAGTAACGTAATCATCCACGTCATCGAAGGCTCTTGGGTTGAATTTGCTCTTATCCTAAACGGAGAACTTGTTCGTATATGCATTCACCTTCACTATTTCTCTCAGAAACGATGATCGTGTTGGTAAGTACTCTGTGTATCCTTAAATTATTTTATTACTGGCAAAGATCGTTTACACTCATCTTTTTCTTGTAACGTTACTTAATCCAGAGTGCGTGCAGACAGGGTTTCCAAGTGTTTTTGCAATGTCGCGCACAATTGCTACTCAAAACTATAGCCCAAAACAATAACTTTCCGGGGGGTTCTCCGGAAAAAAATGGCGTTTGGTTGGCAAAATATGTTATTTTGGCAAGGTTGCCTGCTAAAATTCGCATTCCTGGGTTTATATAATCACATAATTGGGGTCGCTTCAACCCGCGGACATGGAGAAAAACACGGACTTGGTAACACAGTGCAGTTGAGTTCTGTTGACATTTGACAACTAACGTTACGCGTTGCTCCGTTGCTCTGATTGGTTTTGGGTCTATCCAATAGCCTTGAAGCATTCTGCATCGTTCTGTGTTCTCCGGGTTGCACTACTTGCAAATAAACACTGAAAAATATCTGATTGTGTGACACTTCTTGCTTTTGCACATTATACGGTTATTGCGATTGTGTGACACTTCTTGCTTTTGCACATTATACGGTTATTGCGATTGCGTGACACTTCTTGCTTTTGCACATTATACTGATTTAAGTATATTTATTGTGAAGATTGTGGGTATGGGTGCAACAGACACTTATGGCTGTATTTAATGCACATTTATTTCAGCACAACGCTAGGGCTCATGTTTGTCAGAGTAAGTTACAACATACAGACACAATCTTATAGAGGAATGTCATGTCTTCGTCTTTGCTTGGCAACACCATGTGAATCGTTACTTTATCTGACAAAATAGTGTACTTGTTGCGGACGGTTCCAATCACCCTTTACACGTGAATTCGGAGGTGGGCATTTTTTCTTGTGCTCTCCGCATCTCTTGCATCCAGCTGACAGCGTCCTTTTGTGAAAGCCGACGACTCTGTTACCTCGGATACTTGGTCTCCGTGGTTGCGCCTCCAAGCAGGAAAGTTAATCGATTTTCGACGCCAAATTAATCAAATTAAGACACACGGCTGAGAGGGAGTACGTCTATAAACAGTGCGTAGTAGTCCGAGTAGAAGTAAAGGAGGCCATCAACATGGCCGCCACGCCAAGTAATGACGTCAGACGCCCGAGCCCTATTGAGGTCTTTCCTGGCTCGGTTGAAACACGCCCCATAATCAAAGCTCAATGGAGCGGTACCAGACTCATATTCTGACTAGAATTGAGTATGGCCACGCCAGGCTACAGAAGGACATTTTTAATAAAAAAATAAAGAGCGCCAAACAGTATTTATTGTTTGAATTTCATAATAAAATTGACAAAATTTGAAAGCTGAGAATATGTATTGTTATTTATGGGCTGTGCGCAATGAATAATGTTAAGTGAAGTTTTGTTCACACATCAGCGAAAAACATCACAGACCAAAAATCTATCAATTATAAAAATAGCAAATGTAAATATATTAAAACTTGCATCTTTTTTTGAAAAATACAAATTGAGTGGAATAATTTTCCTTCAGAATGCATATGATGGGTGTGTGTATTGGTTTGTATGTGAGTCAGTGAGGGAGAGAAAGAAAGGAGGGAGGGTTTCGGCCCTTAGAGAGATGAGAGAAAAAACATGTTGTGCTGTCACTCCGCTGCTTCTGCCGCTCTTAAGGCTGCACTTCTCTACACTGCTCTATTGTGCGTGTCTGTGTCTCTCTTACACTCCCTCTCCGTTTCTTGCTCTCCCTCTCTCTCCATGTCTGTCGCCCTCATTCATAATGGATGCCGTAGTGTTGAGTTCAGCCGAGGATGGAGCGCTTCAGCCCTGTGGGGGCACGATGCTTTCACTGAGGGGAAAGAAGAGAGAAGCCTTTTGATTTAGACTGATGACGCAACTACACTCACGAAACACAGAAGCAAGTCAAGTCAAGTTTATCATTCTTCTCATTACATGCCAGTGTGAGAAAAAGAATGAAACTTTGTATTGAAAGAATAAGCTTTTTATCAAGGGCCTCAAACCTTTGGACCCCATTGTATTTCCTCTAGTTCTTACTGACGTCAAATTATGACATCATGCACTCATACATTCACTGCATTGTTTTAAAAAAAAAATATATATAGACTTGTTTAGTTATCAAATCAACTGTTAGTGGTGTAATAACAAAGTGGAAGCAATTGGGAACAACAACAACTCATCCATGAATTGGTAGGCCACGTAAAATCACAGAGCTGGGTCAGCACATGCTGAGGTGCACAGTGCGCAGAAGTCGCCAACTTTCTGTCAATGGCTTCAGACCTCCAAACTTTGTGTGGCCTTCAGATTAGCTCAAGAACAGTGCGTAGAGAGCTTCATGGAATGGGTTTCCATGGCTAAGCAGCTGCATCTAAGCCTTACATCACCAAGTGCAATGCAAAGTGTCGAATGCAGTGGTGTAAAGCACGCCACCACTGGACTCTGGAACAGTGGAGACGTGTTCTCTGGAGTGACGAATCACGCTTCTCTGTCTGGCAATCTGATGGACAATTCTGGGTTTGACGGTTGCTAGGAGAACAGTACTTGCTTGAGTTTTGGTGGAGGGGGGATTATGGTCTGGGGTTGTTTTTCAGGGGTTGGGCTTGGCCCCTTAGTTCCAGTGAAAGGAACTCTTAATGCTTCAGCATACCAAGACATTTTGGACAATTTCATGCTCCAAACTTTGTGGGAACAGTTTGGGGATGGCCCCTTCCTGTTCCAACATGACTGGTCACCAGTGCACAAAGCAAAGGTTCATAAAGACATGGATGAGTGAGTTTGGTGTGGAGGAACTTGACTGGCCTGCACAGAGTCCTAACCTCAACCCGATAGAACACATTTGGGATGAATTATAGCAGAGACTGCAAGCCAGGCCTTCTCGACTTCTCTTCTGACCTCACAAATGTATTTCTAGAAGAATGGTCAAAAATTCCCATAAAAACACTCCTAAACATTGCTGAAAGCCTTCCCAGAAGAGCTGAAGCTATAATAGCTGCAAAGGGTGGGCCAACTCCGTATTAAACCCTATGGATTAAGAATGGGATGTAATTAAAGATCACGTGCATGTAAAGGCAGATGTCCCAAATATATTATGAACGGCTCGAATCTCGCATTTGCCAAGGCAACATGTAGGCAGCATGTTTTTCTTCCCCAAAGTGTTGTTACCGACGCAGTGTGAGTTCCCTCGGAAGGGAACGTCTCGGGTTACGTCTGTAACCTTTGTTCCCTGAGAAGGGAATGAGACCCTGCGTCGCATTGCCATGCCTCTCCATGCCTGGGAGCATCTTGCTTCAGCATGAAAGCTAACTCTGTTATGTGAAGCTTCCGTGTATGTCATCACATGTTACGTCATAACGCAGCACCAATCAGGATTGGAATAGTTTCATTCATACTTTAGACGTGCTATGATAAGGGAGCTTCCCCAAAGTGTTGTTACCGACGCAGTGTCTCGTTCCCTTCTTTGGAAACAAGGGTTACAGACGTAACCCGAAACGTTTTCTGTTGTCTTGCAAGCATGTAGCATGTTCTGTTTATTTATCTGTTTTTCTTGTTAGTACAGCCATGCACAAATTAATTCCTAGTTCAGATTTACATTTTACAAAGCAAATTTGGAGTGTCACAATACTATTCTCACTATTCTCAAATTACTGGCAATAGCAAAGTGTTTTGCTTTATTATAGCATTTATTATATAAAAGACTGGGTGATTTCATTAAGTAGGCTATAATGTTGTGTAATATTTGTGGGAGCAGTAGTGTGCGTTCCGACGAGAAAATATCATTTAAGTGTTGTACATGTAATGTGACTATGTCAGCTTGTAATCTTGAAGCACAAACATGAGCCTAGCCCTTCCAATAATGAAATAAAGACTTTCTAATGATTTGTACATCAATAACCTGTATGTCGCTCATTGTGAAAAACTGCTTTAACGATAAACTGGCAGCTTTTTGACACAGTTCGAGTCCCGTGACAAATTAGACTTTGGCGTTTTTGTTAAATGAACTTTTGCCATTGTAGAAATCAAATCTCTTATTTTCCCCCACGGCATAAATGGATATGACGTTTTTTGTGGGCATTCCCAGTAATGCCGTATTAGTATTGTCCTGAATAAGATATATTACAATCCACAAAAAAGTCCACAAGACAAAAAAATGGCTAAATTAATAAAAATGACTTGTTCAAAAGTTTATATACCCTTGATTCTTAATACTGTGTCATTACCTGGATGATGCAACAGGATGAAGATGTCCACATTTTTCTTATTTTGTTTAAAAATAATTTGTGTTTTCATTTAGTACTGTCCTTTGGAAGCAACAGAAGATACTTAGATGTTTATCTGAAGACAAATTAAGTACAATTTACAATTTATCTTCAAATTCAGAAAGTTTTCACCCACTTGTATTTGTTCACCTTGTATTTGGTTGGTTTGATTCATGGCTTCTTTTTTTTACATTTTATTTTAACATTTTATCAAATACTCTTTTTTAAATCCCTATGGGAAAAAAAACTTCTGGAACCAAGGCTACTGTAAAGGTGAACAGGCATCATTGCACTCTATACACAGTTTTTTCAAAGATTATTGGAGTACATTTTACAAGACAATACTGTTTCAGTCTTTCTACTTCAAATTTAAATTTTTGCTTCAATGTGTTACTTCCTTTTTCTTTGCAATTATGTTAAATTTACTAGCTATTTCTGAGTGAAAATTGTTTCAAAGTAAATCACCAAATTTAGGTGGACATTCTTCACAAGGTCACCAAATTATTGTAGGCTAAGCATAGTGAATTGTGTTAAGGCAAAAATGGAATGCTCAGTAATGGATTTTTTTTTTCCATAGTGCACCTTATTTTACTCATAAATGGAAAACTGCCATCCTAAAAAAACATTAGAAATCCAGAGGGAACCCATGACTTAAATACTAATTCTCTTCCAGGTTTTCTATTGAGTTAATGGTTTTTATCTCAGTATCTGTCTATGCTGGTCCTAAAATACTACAGCATTGCTTTACTTCTGTCTTTAGCTTACAATTCCAGCTTTAACTGAACTTTTCGCCTCCAGTTCACACACACACACACACACACACACACACACACACACACACACACACACACACACACACACACACACACACACACACACACACACACACACACACACACACACACACACACACACACACACACACACACACACACACACAGGGTTTTTTTGTGAAATGTGGGGACATCCCATAGGCGTAATGGTTTTTATACCGTACAAACCGTATTTTCTATCCCCCTACACTGCCCCTGCCCCTAAACCTACCCATCACAGGAAACAGCACAGTTTACTTTCTGTGAAAAAAACCTTGTTCTGTACGATTTATAAGCATGTTGAAAAGTGAGGACATGTGTAACACCCCCACCCCCCCCCCCGCCCCCCCCACACACACACACACAGGCGTAATGGTTTTTAAACTGTACATTCTATCCCCCTACAATACCCCTACCCCTTAACCTACCCATCACAGGAAACATTCTATTTTTACATTTTTAATAAAACATTGTTTAATATGTTTTTTAAAGCTATTTTAAACAGAAAATGTCCTCATATTTCATGTTTACGTTGTAATACCAGTGTAATCCCTGTGTCATTATACAAATTTGTGTCCTCATAAATCACAAAACAAACACGCGCACACACACAGAGCTCAGCAGTACCACCTATTGTGTCTCTGGTATCCACTGCAAAACTAATGGGAGTTTTCTTTTGTCACTTGCACAGGGAGGCAACTAAAGAGTGTACTCAACAAACTGGAACACTACCACACCATGGTACCTCTACTGCTGGAAGGAACAGAGCAGCGCCCAATCAGCTGGCTCCGCTCCAGGGTAAGAAAGAGCACTGTATATTGCTGCACCATTTTTCAAAATAATTTTTGACATCATGATGTCTCGTTGCCGGTGTTTATTTATATTTTATATAGGTTTTTGATTTGGAATGGCATACACTCTTTTTAAATGAATAATATATTGAGTCCAGTGCAAGTTCACTTCAGTTCGAAATGGTATAACATTAGACTACTACGGTACAAATTAGTTCACAATGTATGACTCCCATAGTCAGTGTCATTATTGAGCCACAGCCTTTTAGCTCTAAAAGGGTCATTTGTGAAAATGAGTGAAAGGCCTGACTGCCAAACGGCACCAGAGGCACAAAGGCTGAGTGATGAGGTGATGAATCTTGAAAACTGTTTTGGAGTACATTAGATTAGATTAACTGCCTGAAGCCGTGGCGACATTGTCGCAAAAAGTCACATGGCCTCCGTCATTAAGGCTTAATTGATTCCAGTCTCCGCACTGAATTACTCGAGCTCCAGTGAATATTACAGTCAAACGTCTTCCGTAGCTCAGAGCGATGTCTGATTCTGGCACATGGCACTTAGAGGCCATTTCACTGCCCATTTTGCAGTGAATTCACTTGTGCTCGGAGGCTTAGGCATTGGAAAGTCGACAACCAGAGCTTTTCATAACTGTCTGAAATGTTGGGAATGTCTTTAGTGCATTGTTAGGAACAAGTTTTGTATGTCATGAAAATGCAGTGCTAGCGAATGGTTGGCTTTGCTTTGCTTTCCGAGGTGATTGCGATTAAACATTTGCAGGTGGAGATTGAGGTTGCGGTGAGGGTAGCGTATTTCAGGCAGGAAATTCCGCTCAGAATAAAGGACCTTTCGACCTGCGCCACAAGTGGCCCGACTGATGGCCCAAAGCCATATCGGTCCAGCTGGAGTAATGGAGGAAGATTTGCTCTCTCAGCTGTTTTGTAAGAAAATATTTCAGTATCTGAGTGCACATGTGTGATTCTGTTCGGCGATATGAAAAAACACTCAACCAGCACTAAAATAAACTTCAAGAATACAGATGTACTGTAAAAACATGGAATTACCATAGGGCCATGTCCAAAAACACATAGTATTATCATGGTACTTCTTGTCAGTAAACATGTATTTGGTACACACACACACACACACACACACAAAGCGATAGAATACCACAAATTACAATGGTGCAATTATACATTAGCTTGTGAAAAACAAATATGTTGTCTCATATATACAGTATGCTAAGAAAAGCAGTATATAAAATTCACAATGAAATCTTAGAACATGTACAGTACAGCATAGAGGTTGACCCCGATTTACCAAGATCCACTCACTTGAACATTTCCGGCCACACTGCTGGCTTGTTTATCATCATTTATCGGGTTATGTTTAAATGATATTTGTTTGTACAACTCGGTTCATATTCTTCATGTCTTTGAATAAGTCAAGTGAATGAAGATGCAGTGGCTGTACAAGCTTTGGCCCTGTGTAATGCTTGACTCATTATTATGTGCAAAATGACATTTGGAAGGTTTCCTTTTGGCTCTATGGCTCTGGTGCGCTGGATCAAATCCTGAGTCATTCAAAGGTGTGAAGGCTGTGTGTGTGTGTGTGTGTGTGTGTGTGTGTGTGTGTGTGTGTGTGTATGTATGTGTGCCTATTTTTCTATAGGGAAGCTGCAGGGTTTAGAGTAAATTGGTTGAAACAGAAAAACAGGACATGAAGTGATTTTGTTTTTCATTTATTTAGACACCTCCTGCTTCGCTGCGCATCCTAATCCTAGCAGAAGGACAACAGCTGATTTTATCTGTGGAGAAGAACAAGTAAGTCTCCCTCGCAACACGCCTCACAAATTGCCACACACGATCAGACATATTGTTTTTTTACAAAACCACATGCTCTACTGAATGCTGAACACTTCCAAATTCTGATCCTGTCTGAAGTCTGAATGAAACAAAACATAAATTAATTTAAGCTATCAATAGGCAGCTATAATATGTGCCAGTCCTGTAACTGCATGGAAAAGAGCGATCTGCACAGGGTTTATTTCAGCATTACTGACCAACACACACAAAGTAACGCCACCATGATGTAACACTTTCTTATTTAATATTTAATGTGCAATTCATTTAGCAAAAACAAAAATGTTGTGCTAAAGCAGTAAATGGCTAATGCAGTCAAGCAGAGTGAAACTCTTCAGTTTGAAGCATCAAGCAGCCGAAACCTTAAAAAGCTCTATAAATGTCTATTTTCCCCTCTCTATTTCCTTACCTCTGTCTTTTTACCAAGGTTGTACACTTCAGAATTGAATATCTCTCTGGCATATGAACAAGTGGCAACACCTCAACAAATAAAACAGCCCGTGTGGATCTTTTCAAGCCACCACAGTAAAACCCAAAGATCTCATTTATTTAATTGACTGCATTTGATGAAAGAGCTTTGATAGTTCCCATCTTTTTTCAGAATTTTGTCTAACCACATCCTGGACTCACTTCTGATTAATTCCTTTGATAATCTTTTTTTATATATATATATACATAATATGATAAGAAGCCTGACAAAAGTGCTTATTTTAAAGAAAAACGTCAGACGGACTTAGAGGCTTTTGCATCTGAAGTCTTCATATACATACATATATATATATATATATGTATATGAAGACTTCAGATGCAAAAGCCTCTAAGTCCGTCTGACGTTTTTCTTTAAAATAAGCACTTTTGTCAGGCTTCTATGTATAGGTTTCTACCCAAGTACCGGTACTTCTGAATGGGTTGAGGCTGGGATTTAGTGGGTTTGAAATGAAAGTATTTTATGAACGTATACTATATGCGGAGAGCATTCACTCAGTAACGTTGTCTCATTTTTGACCGAAGTGGCTTGGCTTTTGCATCTGAACTCTTCATATATATATATATATACAAATTATATTATATATTTACATTTACCTATGTACATTTACCATTATATATTTACCTATACAAATACATTTTTACTATACTATATTATTATCCTATATATTCATATATTACCTTATAGATAATATATATTGCACTGATATAGTGCAATATACTGTATGTCATATATTACATTTCTGTATGAATGAGAACAGAGCAATAGATAGAAGCATAGAAAGAACCAATGAGCCAACAAAGAAACTCCAGGGACTGGTGTCCAGGGACGTCTGATACAGGCTGACCTCCTCTGTACATTAAGCGGAGTTCAACTTTTTCCCACAGCAAAAACACACAACAAATATCATCACTCTTCCAGATATATAAAAGCACAACCCAGAGGACAGATACTCATTTCTCTGGAAGGACCATAAAGCTTTGTGTGCACATCATCACAGTAATCATAACCATCAAGACACCACCATACAAACATATGTGGATGGGTTTTTTTTTAAATCCGATGCAATTCCACAGTGTTTTATATAAGCCTTTTTCACAAGGAAGTGTCAGTTCTTGAAAGCCTTCTTACACATGCAAAGTGATTCACTGCATATTAATGGCATATGAACAAGTGGCAACACCTCAACAAATAAAACAGCCCGTGTGGCTCTTTTCAAGCCACCACAGTAAAACCCAAAGATCTCATTTATTTACTTGACTGCATTTGATGAAAGAGCTTTGAATTTTGTCTAACCACATCCTGAAATCACTTCTGATTAATTTGTTTGATAATCTTTTTTTTTTATTATTTACCCTATGGATTTCTTCTCCCTGTAATCTCTAAGCACAGATCAGCAATACAACACAGACTAAACCACAGCCCTGAACTCGCAACGGACAGGAAAGCAATGCTGACTTTGATTGCTCATCCAAAGAATTTCCTAAATAAATGTCTTTGGGCTGTATGTGTAGGCGATTGAGACTTCAGAGCTGACTGTCACAGACTCGTAGATTTGCAGCGAACACTGTAATGCTAAAATACTCTAATCAGTAGCTGCCCAGTGAACTTGTAGCTTTGCTCCACTTAATTTGCTAAATTCTCTTAAGGGCCACGTTCCTCTCAAGACTGAGTGAAAACACTTACCATAAATTAACAAAAAGAGCAGTTTTGCTTCTTAAGGCCACATCATTTAGCATGGTTGTGAAGTTAACTTAAAACTTAGCTTGCCAACCTAAACTACTCATAATATAAAGTAGTTAGAGCTATTCTTTTGAAAAAGTAGCACTACGAGTCAAGTTATATACATTGACGCTATAAAAAAGCATATAGATACACTACATTCCAAAGTTTTGGGTCTGTAAGATTTTTTTGACCAAAAAATACAGTAAAAACAGTAATACAATTTAATGGGGAGCAATTATGCCAATTTTTTACAAGATGTAATATACTTATATTACTCTGGTGTCCCCAGCTCAAAATACAACACTTATAATTTTTTACAGCATGTCCAATTTGCCCCTATTTCAGTGCAAACAAAAACACGCCGTTTTTGTGCGTGTACCTTTAAATGCAAATGAGCTGCTACTCCCCGCCCCCTTTGGATTTTTACAATTTTTAGGCTGGTTGTTTACACACACATTGAACACAGATCAGTGTTCAAACGCCATGTAAAAGTGAACTTTGCATAATAGGGCCAAAATAACTTTTCAATTTGAATATATTTTAAAATGTATTTTCTCTAATCTTCTGTGTCACATTATCCTTCTGATTCGGTACTCAAGAAACATTTCTTATTATTATCAATGTTGAAAACAGTGGTGCTGCTTAATATTTGGGTGGAAACCGTACATATATTTTTTTCAGGATTTTTTTTTTGTTGAAGAATATAAAGTTCAAGAGAACAGAGTTTATTTGAAATAGAAATCTTTTGTAACAATGTAAAAGTCTCTAATGTCACTTTGATTAATCTAATGCATTTTACTCATTACAATTTATCATTAACTAATTTATTATGATTAATTTTGAGCTATCATTTTCTTCTCAAATTATGATTTGTTTTTCATCTTCTAAGCGAATTATCCGAGCACATTAAAGGGTTAGTTCACCCAAAAATGAAAATTAGTCCATGATTTACTCACCCTCAAGACATCCTAGGTGTATATGACATTCTTCTTTCAGACAAAAATTATAATGCAATTATAGCATTATAATGCTGCGTTCAGACCAAACGCGAATAGAGCGTCAAAATCGTGTTTACCGCGTCTAGTTTCACGCGCGAACATTTTGAATGCATTCGCGCGTCCGCAGCGAGTTGGATGCGCGTAGAAATCGAGCGCTGGAAGTGAAATTGACGTGCGTTCAAGGCACTCCAGGAGAAATGTCATAAAACACCACTCTGCCTCTTTTCATTTTCATTAAAAATATATATTAATCATTAATAGCTACACACATGTGGTCCAGGCAACTCCTACATTATCTTCACTACATGTATATTTAAATATCCTAAAACATGAAGTTATGAAACTTCTCTTTGCCCTCAGTCAAAACGATTTGGCAGACAACAAATTATAGATTCATGACACCAAAAATCGCCCGTTAGATCCACACAAGACGCACCACTACAGGACATCAAACGGCAGAAGGACTGGCCGAGGAAAGGCTGCCCTCGCCGGGGTTATGAGCGGTGATTGCCTGGTGATCGCCTGGATCTCACAACTCCAAAAACAAGATTTTTTTTTTTTTTTAAATATGCGCTCTCTTTATAAATAAACCACAGATTTGAGCTTTAAACATCTACATTCTCACCTGAAAAAGTCTTAAAACGACATTTTGTGACACACTACTAGTATTTTTTAATTATGCAGAGTTTCTCATCACGTCACTTTACCACGTGACCGCAGTGAGCAGGCTCCTGATTGGTTAACGCGGCGCGAATTGACGCCAAAGTTCAAATTTTTCAACTCGGGCGTCAGACGCGAATTCGCTTCAAACGTGTGAATGCACAAAAGCACCATTCACGTGTAACACGCAAGACGCTCAATTCGCGTCCAATTCTCGTCATTTGCGCGAACGAGGCGGATTCGCGTACTTCGCACCGCGCGAAACGCGCCGCGGGACCTCCAGACACGCCTTTCCATTGACTTAACATTGCAATCACTCGCGCCAGACGCTCTATTCGCGTTTGGTGTGAACGCAGCATAATGGCAGTGAATTGTTAAATCAATTTTGAAATCTGTAAAAATGCTTATATCTATCATATAACTGCTCCACGCGGCTCTGGGGGGTTAATAAAGGCCTTCTGAAGGGAATTGATGTGTTCCTGTAAGAAAAATATCCATATATAAAGCTACACTGTGTGATATTTTCCCCCATCTAGCGGTTAAAAGGTATATGACCATCCAGTGAATATTAGTTTCTCTTCCTCTCAATTCCGATGTCGTGAATTGCGAAAGGCGAAGCTTGAATTTACGGGTATGTCCCTCTTTGGCTAATGTACTTTCAAGATGGAGGGGCAACATGGCGACCCGCATTCGAACCCCGTACCCGTATGTTTTTTCAATGGCATATTATAAACTTACGAGAATACTTTATTACTTGAAAGAAGTAAATTTACATTAATGAGCACATATATTTTTGAAAGAACTATGTGTTTTTAGCTAAGAATAAACTAAAAAAGTTACACAGTGTAGCTTTAAAACTTTGTAAAGTAAATGATCTAGCTTCCGTATTCAACTTACGGAAAAAGTGTAGTTTCTCTCGCAGTTCAAAATGCTTACGCTACATCTGATGAGCGGGACTGGTGTGCACTTTAAGACCAATTTTCACTTTAAGTGTTTCAAAACATTCCAACGCACTACATTTTTGGAAATTTGCCCTACATCTTGGTGTTTCCATTCAGCATTTTTGATTGAACTCAGCTAGTGAATGCGTGAACATGAATGTGACTAATAAAACTCTAATTTGTACAGTATAATAGAGAAAACCTCTGTATTTGTTGAAGCATGCTGCTTGCTGACGCATTTCCCCAGTGCCTCTTTTTCACCATTCCTTGTTTTCTCAATCAGTAAAATGACAAACAGCGATATTTAACTTTATACGAAATCAAAAGATGCACAATACTGCACAATAACTATTACTGTATGTGACAAAAGGATGAATTAATTTTTGGAGCCGGTTCATTGAATTGCACCGTCCGAAACAAACTAATTCACCAAAATTAATTGGATTTCCCAGTGGTACTTGGGAGAGAGAGAGACATTCTGAGAGTGTGCGTTTGATTATTGCTGCTGCTCGCTCGGTTGTTAGGTTGCATGAGAAATGTGACATAAAAAACAACAATGTAGTGCTTGTAAAAATAGCTTGTTACTGAAAAAGCTGCACTATTTTGATGAGCTATACTGTCACGCTACTGAAAAATTTAGCTTGTAGCATCCCTACATTTAGTTAGCTGTCAGTCACTTTTTTTTTCATTTGTTGGTTTTCCCGAAGTGTTCTGCCTCTTTTAGACTGTAAGTCTTGATAATGACGTTAGAGTCAACATCCCAGACACTGAATTGATCAAAGTGCACAGGACTTTGAATGAAGGAAGATTGTAGGAAGATTTAGAGCTTATTCTGGTTGACACAAACAGCTGTTACAGAGGAAGAGACGGAGTGTGTGCCATTCAAAGGCTTCCTTTTATTCAGCCAAACAGGAAGGAGCATAGCCAAGCACACAAAACATGTCATTACTGTGAGGACTGCAAACATTACCATAGAAACTTGGACTCGGTGTCCATGAATGGATGGGGAAGAGGGTTCTTGTTTGTGTGAGAATGGCATCATTGACTCTCTGCTCTGATGTCAGGCTGAAGCAAAACTAATGAACTGAGTCCAAGAGAAAGAGAAACACACTATTACCAGAGGACTATAAGAGTGGCCCTGTGATTTTGGTGGCAAGGTGAGGATAATGAGGAAGGAGTCCTTCAACAACTGACACAATACACACACCTGGCCAACTTAGACTAGTCTTTAAAGTAGGTCATCTAATTTTTGTCTTTAAGACAGGTCATCATTTTTTTTAAGTCAAGTACATAAAAAGGTAGATTTGAATATGAAAAGTAAGATTGATCCGCCCTAACTAATTGATTATTGGTCAGACTAGTTCTTAAAGGGATAGTTCACTCAAAAATTAAAATTAGCCCATGATTTACTCACCCTCAAGCCATACTAGGTGTATACAATTGACCTATCGGTAAGCCCCGCCCCCTTTAGTTACTGTTGCTAACTCGGACAAACAAACGGAGTTGCTAACTGTCTTACAATGACAGCTGTCAGTGTGAAAACCTTATCCCAAGATGTTTTTGGACACAGAATGTAGCGGACCCCCTCTGATTGATGGCCAAACTTTACTGATGGTTTATGAAGTTTATTACATTGTTTTTCACTCCAAAAAAATCACCGTAAGAGCTGAACAAACAAAGCAGAAGTGCGCATTAACATCTCATTCACAAACTTTCTCTCTCTCTGTTGCATTATCATTAACATACACAGCAAATTATACAAAAACACTCATACAACGAACAGTAAACAAACATATACAAACCCTATGCCTTTTCAGGGGGTGCTAATAAACTGTTAACTTTGTATCGCAAAACAACTTCGATAAACTGCTAGCTCTCCCTTTCACTACCCATAGACTATAATATCCATCAAAATAGGAGTCCTCCTTAGTAAGACAGATAATGCAGACCTTAAACATATCTAAACTCCAAAAACAAATTAGACGATAAATCACAATAAAGTCTGTGACATGTAGACCTTCGTTTATGTGTTTTTGACCTACACTGTTACATGACGTGAGAAAAGTTGACATTAGTTATTTCAGTATGTATGTTAGCAGGGACTGTCATGCGCCGTTGGCCTCTGTTTCTCACATGGAAGTCCGTAAAAATAAATGTGCAGCCACCTCAGTGATAAAACCTTGTGCATTCGGATTGTGATTTATTCACAGTGGAGGGGAGAGTTTTGTGATCGGGAACGCGCTGCTCATGTGGTCCATAACATGAGTGTACTGTATACTGTAAATAAAATATAACATGCTTGGTATGATAAGAATAAATGCTGCCGTAAATAATGGCCCAATTCAAATGTTTACTTGCTTTTATTTTTATTTTTTGAGCGGCGATGAAATATATTGCTCTTGTAAATACTTGCCAGCATTTAAAGAAATACAAGTCTAGAAATGCATCCAAATTACAGCGCAACTGTACGGTGCTCTGCAGTGGTCAAAAAGGATATAAACAGTGAATTTTGAAGTTATATATTCTTGAAAACTCAGAGATGTGGATTCGTACAGCAATTAAATGACCACACGACCTTGGTGTTTGGATGAATGGCTTCGCTAGCATCTTTCTCCGCCGCCATTACTGAACTACAACTAAAACTAGCGCACAACATCAACATCATCGTTCTCAGCCACTCCCTCTGTTCGCTGATTGGACCGGTTAAAATTGTCGGATGTAGCGTAAAAAAATTTAATTGGCACGACGATGACGTGGGATGTCGCGTAAGAATTTTTAACTGCGAGAGGCGCTACACATTTTTGGGTGAACTATCCCTTTAACTTAACAGCTATGTTTATGCAACTGGTCCCTGTAGTGACCTTTAAAAGAATCATGAACTGCATTGTTTTATTGGTTTGTAATTTTTCCTGTTGTGCACTTATAATGTTAGTATAATTTTTACATCAAAAATTTTCATAATTTTAGAAATAAAAGGCATTTTTCCTACCCTGATTTTAGCCCTTTGATTTGAACGCTCTGTTTGAAGGGGTGTGTCTGCTCTGAGACCGCAGTTGTGCCCACTGTTGTGATCAACTTTGCGACGTTTTACCAAAGAATCCACTGTGAAATGTACCACATACAAATAAATAATGCTTAACTGAGACATTCACATTGTTGAAAAATAAAATAACCACATTCCTAGCACTTTTAGATAATAATATTAATCATATTATTTGTAGTCCATCCTTTATTGCTCTTCTCTCCTCGTCATCTCACTAACACGCCAGAGGGCAGGGCCAAAATTGCAATGTTGAAGTAGACGTTGATTTTCTTTTGCAGAGGCGGTCTATCCTATTGTAGGCACATTCCACAATAATTCATTATCTGGGCTTGCAATAAAAAGCTGTTTTTGGACTAACAAGGAAGTTTTCAGTTTTGAAACTTATAAGATATTCTTCTTATGATGACCTCTTATATGTCAAAAGGTCAAGCAAAATTTCTCAGTTCATGACCCCTTTAAAAATGAGGCCAAAATGATGAATTAGAAATATTGTTTTTCTAAAGCAAGTGTCTGAAAAACGTATAAGATAGAGCCTCCCCCTAAATTTTACATGTTTTATTACAGGTCTTTTTTTTATGAATTAAATGTTATAAACACTTCCACTGAGATCTGACCATTCTAAGTTATATGTGTATCATAAATACTGTTAAAGTGATTGAGTCCACTGCAAACTTCTTGTATCTTCTTTTGTTCAATTGTCAGTAAAACATAATAATACAAAATAAATATATATGTAAACAAAACCAGAATGATTTATTAACCACTGTTCTTAAGTAAGCAGATCTGTGCTGGCTGTAAAAGGTGAAGGTGTGAGATTGTTTAGAAACTGCTCCTGTTATTAAAAATTCCACACAATATGTATTGTTGTGAAGGTTGGCTGTCTTTCACCTTGAATATTTGTTGCTTTATAGAATATGTAAACGATACACAAGGCTAGTAAGACTGAGGGAGCGCAAACAATGAAACGGGGAGTGGGAGATGAGGTATACAGTGCCACGTTCAATTATGGATTCACTTGTGGACTCGCTTGTAAACTTTCCATCTGTTACAAATTACTCCTCTCAGAGGCTTCAATTATTTCTTCTGTCTTCCAACTGAAATTAATGACATGGTGTGTAGTGTAATCAAGGGTTGTGGAGTGCATGATTGTGGGAGAGAGAGGGAACATAATAAGAGCAAGTCTTTTGACAAAGCCTTTAATGACAGTGTATGACAGGACAACACACCATTTGTTTAGAAGTATGTGAAAACGGCTCATATTTTTATTAAACCGAAATTAAGTTGTCAAACAAACAAAAGAAACAGGCTTTTTATCTTGTATATATAAAGCAAAAACCACTATTATTATTGCTCATAATTGTTGCTCATGGAAATGAACACATTACTACTATTAAACTTCAGCATGTAATTTGTCCCACACCCGTTGTATTAAGAATATAAATGATGACTTGGCTCTTGTGGTTTATTGAGCAGAGGTGTACTTTTTGACTTTTCTAAGTGACCAAATTTTCAGTATTTGTCTAGTGGACATAAAAATGGGTGAAAATTAAACTAACTGCTTTAAGAACACCCTAATGCTGCGTTCACGCCAAACGTGAATAGAGCGCCAAAATCGCGTCTAGTTGAACGCTTGAACATTTTTAATCCATTCGACTACCGCCACCACCACAACAGGACATCAGAGCCAGTGGCAAACGTCAGAAGGACTGGCCGAGGAAAGGTTGCTCTCGCCCGGTTAATGAGCGCTGAGTGCCTGGTGATCGCCTGGATCTCACAACTAAGATTATTTTTTTAAATAGGTGCTCTCTTTATAAATAAACCACAGATTTGAGCTTTAAACAACTACATTCACCTGAAAAAGTCTTAAAACTACATTTTGTAACACAATAGTAGTATTTTTAAATTATGCAGGGTTTCTCATCATGTCACTTTACCACGTGACAGCAGCAAGCAGGCTCCTGATTGGTTAACACGGCGCGAATTGACGCCAAAGTTAAGATTTTTCAACTTGGGCGTCAGACGCGAATTCGCTTCAAACGTGTGAATGCACAAAAAGCACCACTCGTGCATGACGCGTCATTCGCGCGAATGAGGCGGAATTGCGTCCATCGCGCCGCAGGACCTCCAGACGCACGTCAACGCGCCTTTCCATTGACTTAACATGGAAATCACTCGCTTCAGGCGCTCTATTCGCGTTCGGTGTGAACGCAGCATTACTACTGTATTGTGCTAAACTTCACTTAAAAATCACTTAGAACACTTTAGCATCCACATAGCAAAACCCTGGTAACCACACCAGTAGCAACACCACATAAAGAAACCTAGCAATGCCATAACAACCAACCAGAACACCCTAGCAACTGCATAGAAACACTCTAGCAACCCCCTAGAAGTGTGTTAGTCGCATAGAACACCTTAACACTCACATACAGCAGCAACCACCTAGAACACCTTAGTAATGACCTAGCAATGCCCTAACAACCAACCGGAACACCCCAAAAAACAGTGTAGCAACACCCTGGAAACCACACAGAACACCCTAGCAATTGCGTAGCACCACTCCGGCGACCCCCTAGCAATTCACTAAGTTACACAGAAGACCTTAGGAGTCACATACAGTATCTACCACCTAGCAATGCCCTAACACCTAACAACAAAACCCTAGCAATTCCATAACAACACTGGCAACCACCCAGAACACACTAGCAACCACCTAGTAGTGTATCAAAAGTCACAAAGGACACTGTAGCAACACCCTGGAAATCACCTAAAACACACCACTAGCCGGGTAGCAATACCCTAGTAACCACTTAGCAGTGCACTAAAAGTCAAATAGAACACCCTAGCAATCGCATACAGTAACAACAGCCCTGCAGCCATTTAGCACTGCACTAACAACCAACCAGAACATCTGAGCAATTGTATAGCAACACCCTGACAACCAAACACAACAGACTCCTTTTTTGCCAAAATTTGTTTGTATGTATTGTTTTCCCTCTTTCTTCATAAATAAATGTTATAAATATGTAATTTGCCTGCAAGACATGTTAGACAAAAACAGCCTGAACTCGGTCGCTTTTGACCTCTGTTAAGTGGGTCAGCTAGAAGTGTGGAATCATAGGCAGAAAGAGCGATGAGACAGTGCTTACATCAGTGCTTTTTGTTTGTCAGTGTGTGTGCCAGCGCATTATCCACAGTTGGTGGCAGGGAATAAAATAGAAGGAGAGAAACACAGAGGGCGAGTTATGCTAATGTAATTTGGTTCTAACCATCCCTCAATGAAGCAAGTGCAGCTCGTTTGAAACGCTGTATGGATTGGGTTGTCATCAGCAGGCTGCTTAGATGAAAAAAAAGAATAGAAAACATAAGGGTGAAATAGAGCGTTGCCAAGTATATGGTAAATGATGCCTTTCTGGATTATTTTTCATATGGGCTTTATGAAGTGTATTGTTCAGAAGAGTCCTTGGCATATTTATCTAAGTCAGCCGATTCACAGAAGTCATTTAAACTTTAGAAAGCGAGGAACTGCAAGTTTGTGAGATTTACCCTGAAGATATATTTTTAATAACCCGATTCCACATTCTGTGTATGCACTTATTCTTTTGTTTGTGATCTTTCTCACTATGTCTTGGCTCCTGGTTTGTGTACCTCTGTGACATAGCTTTGTTTATTGGGCATCACATCTAATCAGTTTATTTTATTATGATTTCTAAAATTTAAATTTTGACATGTCTCTTGTAAGTTTTGTCCATTATCTGTTAAGTATTACAGCATTATTTTCAGCATCATTACTCCAGTCAGTGTCACATGATCCTTCATAAATCATTCTATATGCTGATTTGGTGCTCAATAAATATTTCTTATTGCAATTTAAAAACAGCTCTGCTGCGTAATGTTTTTGTGGCAACGTGATAATTTTTTTTTCAAAAGAAGAGCATTTATTTGAATTAGAAATCCTTTGTAACAATGTAAGTCTTTACTGTCACACTTGCTGGATCCTTGCTGAATAAAATGATTTCATCTGTCTTTAAAAATGGATTGGTTTGTAAAAAAATACTTTCCCATCCTTGCTTAATTTGCTGAGACAAATATAAGTTTTTTTATAGTGAGGCATTTTCAGCATTTAAAAACATAATTTAGCATATTTAGAGCATTTCACAGCATTGAGTGCTTGTGATGCAGTTGGTTCTTATTGAAAACCTAGCTTGAGTTTCTCTCCTCACTGACTGCTGAATCCTTAAAGGTCTCAGTCTCACAATCATCCAGCTTCACTTGTTTTCCCAGGAGTCTTTAGCAGCTGACCGCTCCATGATCTCATCACTGAAGGTCAACAGTCAAATCAGGAAGTGATTCTTTTTTATCGACCGGTTGCGGTAACAGCAAAAATAGAGGAAACGCTCCAGTGAAAAACAAGGGGGTTTTCAGAAAGAGAGAGAGAGAGAGAGCTGACAAACAATGATCTGAGTATTGTATCCAAAGGGAAGTTATTCACAGGAAGCTGATGGGACCTGCTGAGAGCTATTGGCTACAGTCCTTTTTGAGTGAGGTTTGTTGCTGCATTGAGAACTTGCACCTCAAAATGTAGCCTACGTTTACTGTATTGTACTATACTGTACATTTGGACACATTTACACTGTACAGTACACTTATAGTCAGATCTTTCGAGATGGATGTTGCTGCCCAGCTAACACAAAATATGTTCTTTTCCCGCCATTGACAGAATTTTCCTTAATTTATGAGACAACGCTTACCCGCAATTGATGGACTATTCTGTGTTTTCACTATTATACATGAGGGGGCGCTAGTAGAGAATCTCCTGATGAAAACACAAGCTAAAAAAGGAGCAGAAACAAGTGATAAAACCATTTGCACATTGTAGTCTTTGAAAAAACAAACATTATTTTCACAGCTTTTTGTTAAAAATGTTGCTTATGCAAACATCAAGCTCGTCAGAAAACGTCAAGTACATTTTATCATTTTGCAAACGTTTATGGGAATGTTATTAATGTCCAGATAACTTTGGATGAACGTTCTATTAACGTTACTGAAAGATTGTACGTTCATGACTTTGAGAGAAGCTTGTCGAAACGTTCCAAAGTTCTGAGAATGTTCACTGTTAGCTGGGTACTAGGTATAAACTGAGCCTATTTCTAGCTTTCTTCTGAAGTTTCCATTCTCGTTTTTCATGTTCTGCCTCTATCATTTGTCTTTGTTACTTTTGCTAGACACTAGCTAACAACAAGCTGACCAAACAAAAGCTTCGCTAGCTGTTTTTTTTGCTAGGCATCTGGATAGGTTAATGAAGAATGCTTTGCAGTGAAAACACACTTCTACTGCATTACTCACAGATGTTTTAAAGCCTCACAATCATTACACACACTGCTCAGGCTTACTGCTAGTGAAGAACTTGATTCTTTTACATTGCGACAAAGCAATAGAATGTCACACTTTACCACAGATGCACTCTTTCAGTCTGACTAATCGTACACAGATCAGATGTACCATCATAAATAAAATGGAACAAAAGATGCCAGAAGGTTGGTCAGATCAGTGTAATGAGCTGAAGAGGAGACCCTATTAAACTAGTACAGAAGCATCAGTGAGGCTTTAGGGAGACCTAGAAAGAGAAAAAATAGACAAAGTGGTTAATGGCGTGGAAACCGACACAGAGAAATGGCACATATTTACAAGAGCCAAGAGCCGAAATCTGCAAAATTGTATTCAAGTGTGAACGCCCTTTTCTCCCCAACTAGTGAAGTAGGAGATCTGTAGTTTGAAGAAGTTCTTAATGATCATGAAAGCCACAGTTTCACCCCTCCTGCTGAGAACAAAGTTGCTGGGCTGTCATTTGTTATTTATCATCGAGTGAGTCACAGATTTTCTTACTAAGGATCACTCAACATCTATACAGTTCAGTGATCTGCCTCTATGACAGCAACACAACAAGAAATGTTCAGAATAAACTTCCAGACTCGCAGTGCTGTGTCAGTAACAGATGGGTAGTCAGGCAGCGCAGAATTGTCGCCGTTATGTGGTCTTCAGAGCTCAGATTATACACGAATGAGGACAGGCAGTGGAGCAAATAGTGTGGAAATATAATGAATGAAAGAAAGATTGAGGGAGGAAAAAGAAATGGTCTGAGAATGGGATTAAAATGGTCTATTGTTGAAACGGATGAAACATACTGTTTTTATTATTTTAATTTTGTTTTGCTTTGAATCAATTAGGGATGTGATGGTGAGGAAATTTTCCCACCGGTTAATCGACGTGTGAAACCGGAATCACTGGCACTATTTTTAAATCGAAAGTAAAATGCGCACGGCCGCTCGGGCACTCATAACGGAGCGGTGCGGAGCAAAGCGAGTGTTTTCAATGAATTCCTTTGAAAGTTAAGCTTCCATAGGCATGAACTGAAAACACGCCAGACTGGACACGCACCATGAATTAAATATAAAAAACTTTACTCAAATAAAGATGAAATTAAAATGTATTGTTTTAACATTCATTTATATTTAAAGTCCCTGTAAATTTAAAATTAAATATTTGTTCTGAGTTTGTCACACCACAGAAAAATGTGTTTTTAAATGTGTGCCAAATTGAAATGATAAAAAAAAAAAAAAAAAAACACGCTGAAACCACGCCCACTAGCGGGAAAGCTGCAGTAAGAGCACAAAACAACTGGGCAGTGGCACGTACCACAACAATGGCACCAGATGTTGGCGGGACGGGCGGATGAAGTCCTGTGTCGGATTGGCCCAATTCGGCAGTGGATTATCTGTGAATCCCAGTTGTCTCCGATGAACGTTTGTAAAACTATCCGGTGTGAAACGATCACTGGCGGGAGGCAGGTGTTGGTGGTGATCAAGGTAGTTGTTCACAAAATTAATCTACCTCTTCTTGATATCAGTGATTTTTGTTTTATAAGCTTTTTATACGTTTTTACTTTTTACACGTTTTTAGGTAATATGCATTTACGTGATGAAGGCATAATTAGCTAGCTAATTGTAGGCTGTAGTAACTAGTGGTAGTGACAGCAACGGGCGACCTGATGCGAATGACGTTAGTTGTTATAGTGTTAGGGGAGGGGCCAGGCTCAGTGGCTCTAGTGCGTCATCGAGCCACCGTTTTAGTACAACACTAACTAATAATAATTTCAGAATCGCATTTACAGCGACTTTAATTTAGTGATTCCTCTGTGTACCACTAGAGGGAGCCTGAGTACCACTAGTGGTACGCATACCACACTTTGAGAACCACTGCACTAAACGATTTTGTTCAAAACGCTGAATTAAAGTGAGACAAGTGAGTCATTGAATCCTTCACTTTACAGATTTGTTCAAAACATTTATTCCTATTTTGTACGCTATTTTGTTCATTAAAGGGTTAGTTCACCCAAAAATGAAAATTCTGTCATTAATTACTCACCCTCATGTCGTTGGACACCCGTAAGACCTCCGTTCATATTCGGAACACAAATGAAGATATTTTAGTTGAAAGCTGATGGCTGAGAAAGGCTTCACACAGGCCTCCATTGGCATTCAGTACATTGACACTTCCAAGATCCATGAAAGGCACTTAAAACGTCGTTACAAAGTCTATCTCACCACAGTGGCTCTACAATAATCATACAATGCGACGACAATAGTTTTTGTGCGCAAAAAAAAATCAAAATAACACCTTTATCCAACTTGTTCTTGTCTTCCGTGTGCGCCTCCACGACACATGCGCGAGAATATGACGTAGCGCCGGTGTTCGGGAATCGATGAAATACACACTTAAGCTCCATTTTGAGCACTACGCCGAGACCTAAAGCACGATCAATGTAGAATCCAACAGCTTAGACACGCGCATCTTCCTCTGCTCGTAAACAAATCGCTTCTGGGTCATATGTCCGAACGCCGGATCTGCGTCATATTCTCGCGCATGCGTCGTGGAGGCATACACGGAAGTCGAGAACAAGTTGGATAAAGGTGTTATTTTGATTTTTTTTTGCACACAAAAACTATTGTCGTCGCATTGTATGATTATTGTAGAGCCACTGTGGTGAGATAGACTTTGTAACGACGTTTTAAGTGCCTTTCATGGATCTTGGAAGTGTCAATGTACTGAATGCCAATGGAGGCCTGTGTGAAGCCTTTCTCAGCCATCAGCTTTCAACTAAAATATCTTCATTTGTGTTCCGAATATGAACGGAGGTCTTACGGGTGTCCAACGACATGAGGGTGAGTAATTAATGACAGAATTTTCATTTTTGGGTGAACTAACCCTTTAAGCAACAAAACACCTCTATTTTTGTTTGTTTGGAAATATTTCAGTTGACGGAGCAAAAACAGGTGAAGTAATTGGAAATATTGTGTCTTAGATGTTAGTTTTTGAGTATTAAATTCTTGTTTATTGAACGTGTGTGCTTTTCACACTTGCTTGTGTGATATTGTGTGATAGCACCTATCATGGCATTTAAAATGTTCCAAATATTGTTTTAGAAGTCCCCAACAACAGTTTTGCATGCATGCAATGACAAAAAAGACTTTAGTTTTCTTATAATATGCATTTATTTGTACCTGTTTTGACAGCGATTCTCAAAGGATTCCTTTAGTGATTCACTTTTCAAAACCCCGCCTTTACGTGACGCTAATCTGCGGTGATTGGTCCGATGACCCAGTCAGTTGTTATTGGTATAGTCTGTGCAGATATTTTCGGAAACGGAACGCCCATCAAAGTCTTATAGTGACAGTAATTTGTTAATATGTGTCAGGAGTTATGAATATGAAAACCGCGTCGGTACTGTTTGATTGTAATATGAGCCTCAGCTGATCTCATTCATAAAAAAAAACTCCTCTATTCTCCTCACAAATCAACATCCCTCAGGGCTTTTAGTTCAAAAGTGTGCAGATGAGGAGACATATTGATAGATTCTCATATGTCTGTGTCAAATTTCTAAACAGAGGAGTATTTTTTATTCAATACTTCCTCAAAATGCGCAGATATAGCCTAATCATGAGCGATTGAGTCTCATGTGTTGTTTTCAATTCATACTGGCAGCCGGAGGGCGCTCTGTGTTTATGTAATCCATATATGGTACAGACAGACGAAGAAGATACCATGTGCCATAATAAAAGTCCATAATAAAAGCTTCCTGAGATCGCGAAACATACATTTGAAGACTAATAAACACTCAATCGCGACGATGTATGGTTTGTCTTCAAGCCACTTAGTCTTCAAATGCTCATCCTTGGGCAGATGAAAAAAGCACTTCAGAACACAGCGTCTCGTCGCCATGATGTTTTCTAGTTTTCACTGGCGTCTTGGAGCGCAATAAGTGGGCGTATCGTATTCAAATAACTTGACAAGTTGACGTCATCTAGTCAGAGAAAAAGCTTCGGTCTTCTAACGATTCTTAAAAATGACTCAGTCGACTCTTACTTTTAAAAGAAAATAACTATATATACGGTGCACTGTCATATTTCAAGCTATGCAGGATGTTTTTGTTCACTTAGATCTATGTTACACACTACATGAAAGGTAAATTTCAAAATTCCATGATAGGTGCTCTTTAACTGAATGATATTAACTCTTTTTTTTATATGGACTGTATGATATTAAACTTTTTTTTTTAAAGTTAAAACTGTTATGGCCCCCAGAATATTTTGTTGTATGAATATCTTTAGTATATCAAAAAAAGAAAGGACAGAGACTCTGCTTTATATAAACATATAAGCATTCCTTTTATCAAAGCTGAGAAAAAGTGCATACGCAATGCTTTTATCGCATTGTTCCTGCTTCATTTTTGCCTTCGTTTTCAGCCAGAGATTCTATACTCTTTCAGAAGATGTAATGGTGTATAGTGAAACACTGATCTTCTCGTCATAAATGATGAACAATTCTGTCAATGGCGGGGAAAGAGTTAAGTCACTTTTTATAGGCAAAAATCAGATTTTTTTGGAATATTTGACTTGTTTGAGCAGCAGTGAAATCTGATGTTTACAACCATGGTCGGATCAGTTTTATGCATTTTTTTTCATGTAGTTATTTGAACACGATACGCATGTATCATCATGCAAACTTGAGAAGTGTGCGATATTATCTAAAGCTGTGTGCCAAAGCATTTTCACTCACTCTTTTTGACACTATTGGACACAGTATATGCATGAATGTGTGAAATCCTGTGTCACTTGTACCACGGTAGACATCAACAGAGATAACGTACAGTTTTCTGTTTTTTGGTGTCATTGACATCATTGATTCTTTTGGCATCATATATAGCAACTGTTGTAGATGCACTGATTATCACTTGCAAAATGAAAGTTAGCACTAAAGATTGGATTTTAAAACCAAATATGCAATATGCTGAGAGTGAACGAAGACACACACACACTCATGCACATGTTTCATGGATGACAGGATGATGTGTTCTTTAGGGACAACATTTTTTTATTCATTCTCCACAGACACACACAAACAAAGACAGATCTTCACTCACATGTTGAAACACCCTAGAGCCTGAAAACAGACCAAAGGAGCTGGCCTTTCCTGAGATCTTTCCACATACAGACAGAGATACACACATGACAGAAGCCACAGAAGGACGTTCACCAAAGGAATGAGAAAGAAAGAGAAAATACAATGCAAAATAGTTCTTAATTAGTATTTTTGTTGTGTTTTATAGTGAAGAAATCAACAGGATATGATTGTTTAGAGACTGGTATTATATTTGTGCTTAAAACGAGAAAAAAAATATCTCTGAAAAGGCTGTCTAGAAATGTTTTTTACTTGTTTTTTGTATTTTTACTGAAAAACAAGCCAGAAATACTGATGAAGAAAGAAAGAAAAAATCAGAAATACTGACTTGCAGTGTAGGGAAATGGATAAGAGGAAGACTAGGAGGTGTTTGAAAGATGATGATGATGGGGCCTTGGGATACTGTTATAATATGTCAAATTGAATAAATGTTTTAATGCTGCTGTTTAAAAATAATATTAAACATATTTAAACATATAAACAAGGGTTTCATTAATTGCATTAATTAACTATAACTTCCCCATTCTTATGCATTATATCCTTCTGTTACATTTGTGTGTTTGTGTTAAATAAAAGCTGGTGTTTAAGGATGTAGAGCCTTGACTCTCGCAGACATTTCTTACTGCACCCATAGTCAGAATATAGGAAAATACTTATTTAGCCTGGAGGATTTCATCTTGTCCTTCATCCTCAACCATCCCCCACCTCATCCCTTTATGTGAATCTTGTGTTGTGAATCTGTGTGGAAAGCTAAATCAATTGGAGAGACAGCGTATGGAAATAAAATTAGGCCTTTAGACCAGCCATGTTCTCTGGTGTGTGTGTGTGTGTGTGTGTGTGTGTGTGTGTGTGTGTGTGTGTGTGTGTGTGTGTGTGTGTGTGTGTGTGTGTGTGTGTGTGTGTGTGTGTGTGTGTGTGTGTGTGTGTGAGAGAGAGAGAGAGAGAGAGAGAGGGTTTAGTTTTTTCAATGTTGGTATCTGCTCTGGTAACGCTTCAACCCAGATAGAGAGAGAGAGAAAAGCTAAACAAGAAAATAAACAAGATTACCACCTCAAAATGGAAAGCAAAAGAAAACCAGGTCTCACTACTTTTTCAGCATCTTACACTACATGCGTCATGTTTTTAACATGCCACATCAAGTCAAAAATAGTGCTTTAAATTTGTGTCTCCATTCACACACTCTGCTGCATTTCTCACGTATGTGTCCATTTTAGAGCCTGCAGTGTCAGAAAGTGTCGTAATGGGCACTTTTAATTTCAGCAGAGCAATGAACTATCTAATTAAAAGGGGCAAATTATGTTCAAGACCTCTTGCCCTTTCTCTCTCCTTCAGCGAGACTTCACGCTTCCCCTTAAATGTTTCAGAGCTGATTCCTCCCCTGACTGTTAAAACCATTTTAGTCCGATATGGAGTCAATTAAGAACCTAATAGAATAGATGGGTTAAAAAGTATGAAGTCTGAGCTCCACTAATAAAAAAAAGTCCCATGCAATTGCATGTCACATTCTTAGAGTCTTGCTTAGAGTCTTGTCTTGTTTTGTTTCTAATCATGGATTATGGCAAAATATGACAGAACCGTTATGCATTAGTAAATAAATTGAAACAGGCCTGGTTCTCAACTTTTTTTGCTTCAGGCCCTTTATTTTACTGCCATTATTTTGTCATATTTTGTCGTTCTGCTGTCACAAAAAGCCTGTGGTCTTTTCTCAGTCAAATGTCACTGTAACCTGATGAGAAAATGGAGAGAAAAGAAAGAGTGATTCATCCTTTTTTCTCACTACAGCATCTAATGCATTTATCAGCATTTATCACTATTAACCTGAGTCTGCAAACAACCCTGTAATTAAATTGCTATCTTTATATAATGGATGTCAGCAGGCTGTGGAATTTCAGGGATCGATGGCTATTGATTTCTGTCATAATGGGCACCCTTGTATGTACAGACTAATTATACAAGGAGGTGTTTTATATTACACATTTCTTCATTTATTTACTTCCCTCAGAATGAATAAGCTTTTAAAATAAAGCCACCTGAGGTGATCTTATAATGAGTGTTTGATGTATCTAAACTCTGAAACTCTGAGGAAATAAATAAACATGCTGTGTATGCAAGAGCTGGTCAGTACAGTAATTGTACCCATTATAAATCTGTGGCAGAATGTGATGGATCAGACTTGTTTGTTCAGCACATCCCACAGATGCTCGATTGGATTGAGATCTGGGGAATTTGGAGGCCAAGTCAACACCTCAAACTTGTCGTTGTGCTCCTCAAACCATTCCTCAACCATTTTTGCTTTGTGGCAGGGCGCATTATCCTCCTGAAAGAGGCCGTTTCCATGAAAGGGTGTACATGGTCTGCAACAATGCTTAGGTAGATGGTATGTTTCAAAGTAACATCAACAGGAATGGCAGGACCCAAGGTTTCCCAGCAGAACATTGCCCAAAGCATCACACTGCCTCCGCCGGCTTGCCTTCTTCCAATAGTGCATCCTGGTGCCATGTGTTCCCCAGGTAAGCGACGCACATGCACCCGGCCATCCACGTGATGTAAAAGAAAACGTGATTCATCAGACCAGGCCACCATCTTCCATTTTTCCGTGGTCCAGTTCTGATGCTCATGTGCCCACTGGTGGTGCTTTTGCTGGTGGACAGGGGTCAGCATGGGCACCCTGACTGGTCTGCAGATATGCAGCCCCATACAAAAAAAACTGCGAGGCACTGTGTCTGACACCTTTCTATCACAACCAGCATTAACTTCTTGAGCAATTTGAGCTACAGTAGCTTGTCTGTTTGATTGGACCATACAGGCCAGCCTTCGCTCCCCATGTGCATCAATGAGCCTTGGCCGCCCATGACCCTGTCGCCGATTCATCACTGTTCCTTCCTTGGACCACTTTTGATAGATACTGACCACTGCAGAATGGGAACACCCCACAAGAGCTGCAGTTTTGGAGATGCTCTGACGTAGTCATCTAGCCATCACAATACTTGCGTTGCCCATTAACTTTTATATATATTTTTGGATGTATTTGATTAGTTTATTAATTTAATAAGTTTAGCATCTATTTATGATTTTTTTTAATGCATCCTACCAGCTGAATATTATTATTATTTTTTTTTTTTTTAACTATCTTGCTGGCCCCAAACTTTTGAATGGTATAGGCCTATACAGGCCCTAAAATGAACACTTGCCAAGCATCAATGCGAGTAAAAAATATACTCTGCATTGGGGAGTATATGAAACGGTGTTAGTCGTCAGTTGGCCAGTAACAATTTTTGGCATTCTAACAATGCAATGTTGTGAGAACATGAACGGGAACAAACCTGAACGACACTCAAGCACTGGAACACGCGAAATAGAATTTGTTACTCACACTCAGTGTAGGAAGTCTTAGCGAGTATCCTAGTAAACACAAAACATTGTAGTTTTAGCTATGGTGTCAAAATTGGAATAGAGGACTGTGAATTCTCACTAGTATCTAAAATTTTGGTGTCATAACTGCCTGTTTTTGTGTCATGGTTGGTAAAAAATATTTTTGGTCTGTAAATTTTCTTAAGTCACCGGCCATTGGCAGGTGTGGCAAAAGATTAGTTTTAGGCACTGGGCCTATATAAACTGTAAGCTACAAAATCATTAAACTTAGTGGAGCAAGTACTGTAAGTCTTTTTTAGACACTGCTCTATTCATCTGAGCGTGTTTCACCTCTTCACCCATCCTCTGTATGTTCTGGGCCGGGATTTCAAGAAGATTGAGTTGAGGATTAGAGAAGATCAGTGTTTCATATCTCTCGACACTGAATCAAGATCTACTTCGCAAACACGCACACACATAGCACTGCTTTCTGGCCTTTTTTGAAGTTGCACTTCTCTGCAGGTTTGTTAGTGGATGTCTTAGTAAGTACTGAAGTGCTTACAAGGCTGTCTGTGAGAAAGTTCATATTGCCCTCTATCAAAGAATCGTTTGTGGGTCACTGTGCCTTTGCTTACTGAGGAAGCTGTGTAGTCAGGGTTAATGGGACGACAGCCATTACCTACTTTAAGACATCAAAATGGTTCACAGCATCAAATATTAAAATAGTAACAGTAAAAGGTAATGGCAGGAGACTATCCAGTTTGTAAATTCCTTATTAACTCACCACACTCCAAATACCATTACAACATGAATGTCTTCAGGCGAAACAGAAGACTTAAACAGAAATGTGGTGCCTGAAGTTTATTATGGAAGCCTATTTATGCTACAGAGTAATAAAAAAGGTAATTGACTTTATATCTCACAAAGCAATCAAGCGTGTAGCGTCAGTTCTGGCAGGTCACGTTAGTCAAACTCGCATCAGCTGTCTGTCAGCTGATCACGTCTACCTATAGGAATACGACGTCTATCACAGCATACATATAGCTCCTCAGTACTATCAGCTGCTATCGCGTTTCTCCAGAGCTCATTTACCCTCCTCCACCCCCAGCTCCTCCTCTTGTCATTCAGGATTTGGTATTCTAGTTCCCCTTGAATCAGACTAAATTACTGAATTATTTTGTACATTTAAAGGGTTAGTTCACCCAAAAATGAAAATTCTGTCATTAATTACTCACCCTCACGTCGTTCGAGACCCGTAAGACCTCCGTTCATATTCGGAACACAAATGAAGATATTTTTGTTGAAAGCTGATGGCTGAGAAAGGCTTCAGTTAGGCCTCCATTGGCATTCAGTACACTTATACTCCCAAGACCGATAAAAGGCACTTAAAATGTCATTACAAAGTCCATCTCACCACAGTGACTCTACAATAATCTTACGATGCGACGACAATAGTTTTTGTGCGCAAAAAAAAATCAAAATAACACCTTTATCCAGCTTGTTATTGCCTTCCGCGTGTGCCTCCACGACGCATGCGCGAGAATATGACGTAGCGCCGGGGCTCGGGATTCCATGAAATGCACACTTAAGCCCCATTTTGAGCACTACGCCGAGACCTAAAGCACGATCAATGTAGAATCCAACAGCTGAGATATGCGCGTCTTCCTCTGATTGTAAACAAATCACTTCTGGGTCATGTGTCCGAACGCCGGATCTGCGTCATATTCTCGCGCATGCGTCGTGGAGGCACACACGGAAGGCAGTAACAAGTTGGAAAAAGGTGTTATTTTGATTTTTTTTGCGCACAAAAACTATTGTCGTCGCATCGTAAGATTATTGTAGAGTCACTGTGGTGAGATGGACTTTGTAACGAATTTTTGAGTGCCTTTTATCCGTCTTGGGAGTATAAGTGTACTGAATGCCAATGGAGGCCTTTCTCAGCCATCAGCTTTCAACAAAAATATCTTCATTTGTGTTCCGAATATGAACGGAGGTCTTACGGGTCTCGAACGACGTGAGGGTGAGTAATTAATGACAGAATTTTCATTTTTGGGTGAACTAACCCTTTAATGTCAACATTAATGATATCTGCAACACATTATGTTGGTTCTGTTCTGTTTGCTCTTTATTATTGGGGGTTATTGCTGCTCTCCCTGCTCTTATCCATGCTAGGCTGCATGGATGCGCAGGGAGTTCTTGCCCAGAAGTGAACCATACTGGCAATCCAAACTATATGCTAATAGTCAATCAATCATCTTTGACGATAGTGGTCCTGACAGAAACTTTATTGTAGTTGCATCTTTGTTTTTTAGAATTGCGACTTCATATCACATTTGTGACTTTATATCTTGCAGTTTGACTTTATATCTCACAAAGCGACTTTATGCTTTATGTTTTTCATAATTGCAACTTTATTGCAATTGTTTATTGAAATTGTTATGTACAAAATGTGCAAAAATATAAAAATAGGAAAGCCCTTAGTGATAAAATAGAATACAGAATCAAAATGGTAAATGGGGAATCTTTTCCCCGAATAGTGCAGCCAGCCCTTTTTTAAACTATACATCTCACAATTACCTTTTACTCGGAGGCGTAAACAAGCTTCCATGTGGAGTTTTATCTCTTTTTTTATGCACATTTTTTGAGTTTTCGGTGGCCTACAACGTCTGAACATGTAGATCACTCGAGGGCGGTTTCATACTTGAGTCCTTGATGGACTTTTTCTTTTGTGACCACTCTAATTGGCGTGTTACACCATGTTCAGCGAGCATTTTATGATTCACACTTCCCTGTGGACGAACTCCCACATTCCCTTGCTCATCGTTCTGTGGCACTGAGGGAGTCACGCCACGTTTGGGATTCGGATTCGGATGGCTGTCACACCAGTTCATCCCTGAGAACATCAAAGGCTTGAGGCTTTGAAGTTCCTTCCAAAACAACGAACTGTTCTTCCACTGGCATGTGGATCAAATCGAGGAGAATGGGAATTGGACTCTTGTGCTGTCATTACTGAAGGATGGCCTAATGACATTAAACCAAAAATGGCTCTCACAACGACCATGCAGGCAGTACTTGAGGGAGCTGAGCTGGTGTGTTTTACTAATACGTTAGCCCAAGGTCTAAACCAGGCAGGTTCATGAGGCGAATTCAAAATGAAGTTTTGCCCCAAGAATACAAACACTGGATCTGTTTTCACATCCTGATGTTCATTTGATGAATGTGTATGTATACACGAGTATAATTATGGCATACATAACCCCAAAGGAGAAATATAGGGAGTTTGAGGTTTGTCAAGGTGTGTGTGTGCGTGTGTTTAATAATAATATGCTTCTGTAACATTTATTCACAAGTAGAAACAGTACCTTTAAAAAAACAATTATTACCCAATTATTTGTTAGGTTTTAGTAAGCTGACTTGTTATTAACTTGATCTTTAAAAAGTACAAAATGCGAGCCTGAAAACACTTAAATTGGGCTATAAAGAATAATTTTTTCTTTTTCTTTTTTTTTTTTGGCTCGGCCGCTGGTCCCTTTTTGTATATAATTTAAAGTAGGATAGCTTATTTATATTTAGATTACAACAAAAACACTCTAAAAGGATTTCAGAATATGGAACACCACACACACACACACACACACACACACACGCACACACACTAGCCCTTTAAAAGCTTCTGCTTATGTTGTTGAGGTGATTTACATTTGGATTTCATCATGTCAGCATCATATCATCACTCTCATCTCTTTCAGCTGTACCTGTGCTTTGACATGCCACTCACACACTGACACACAGACACACACATACACACATTTACGCATTTGGCAGACGCTTTTATCCAAAGCGACTTACAGTGCCCTTATTACAGGGACAATCCCCCTGGAGCAACATGGAGTAAAGTGCCTTGCTCAAGGACACACTGGTGGTGACCGCTGGGATCGAACCAGCAACCTTCTGTGTGTCAGTTCCATGGTTTAACCCACTGGACCACCATCTCACCTGCACGCACGCACGCACGCACGCACGCACGCACGCACGCACGCACGCACGCACGCACGCACGCACGCACGCACGCACGCACGCACGCACGCACGCACGCACGCACGCACGCACGCACGCACGCACGCACGCACGCACGCACGCACGCACGCAGAGTTTTCTTTTTTAAAAGGCAAATTTTAGCATTTTTGTAATTATTCTCAGACTTTTGGATCCCATTTTATTTTTTGCCATATGTTTAGTTGGGTCATCATTTGATCTGGTGGGTCTGCTGATAATTTCCAGTAATCACAACACATACGGTGCTCCACTTTTCTTGTTCATGTGCATCTCCAAAAAGCAAGTTTACACTCCACTTACTGTCTGACACACTTCCATAATCTGCTCTGCAGATTTGGGGCATTAAACAAGATGAATTTGGTTAGCATGTGGTAGTGAAATGTAACAGTGCTTTAAGAGAGTTTTTGATATCATGTTTCAGAATTTCATTTTTCATTTTTAAACTAAATATAGTGGCTTTTGGTGAAAAGAAGAGGCAGATGCTATGCTGAATTGTTTGTGTGTGTGTGTGTTTTGTCCTCTAGCGGCCTGTTTGCCAGCCATTATACTGAGACACATTACAGGGAAGATGGACAAACTGTTAAGAGCACTCACAACTCTACGGTACGTCAAACAGTCTCTCACACATTTATCATTTGGCACATAGACCCAGGAAGATATTAGACTGGCTATTAATTGTTGGCCCAATCAATCTGATGTCCAACTTGTAAAACATGTGCATCAATTTTTTTGGTTTAGTTCACCCAAAAATGAAACTTCTGTCATCTTTTACTCACTCTTTCAAACTTCTATGACTTTCTTTCTTCTGCTGAGCAAAAAAGGAGACTTTAGTCCAAACTCCTCTTATCTATACACTGAAAATGAATGGGGACCAAAGGCTGTCAAGGTCATCACAGACAATAAAATATTGAAAAAGTATCACAAAAGTGGTCCATAATACTTAACTTAAGCACTATCTAAGTCTTCGAAAGTCATACAATAGCTTTATGTGAGGAACAGACTGAAACTGAAAAAAGGAAGAAACTGAAAAAGTCTTACTTTATAGTCACCATTAACTTTCATTGTATGGAAAAGAGCAGTGTATAACTATAAAACTTTAAACTTTATAAAAATGTTGTGTTCCAAGGGGGAAAAAAGGATGAAAAAAATGTGAATTTTCATTTTGGCTGATCTATTCCTATATTGTTGTGAATTATGATGCTTAAAAATCATTCTCTGACTGGCCATCTTGCCAGAAAGCTGAATAATCTTACCATGATGTGATGTTGACACAAGGATAGCTTGTTGACATTATTGTCAGGCCTGATTTAAATTGTCTACTTCGTCTTTTGTACTTTTATAATTAGACTAGTGCTAAGAACCGTAACTGACAGCTTTGACAACATGTTGCCACCCCCCTCGCTCAAATCACACATGTGTAGGCTTGACTATATTATTCCTGCTGGGCATATTTAGCTCTTATTTATAATCATTTAAGCCTGTCCAAATAACCATGAACAATCTTTTGTCTTCAAAGCTGGGGAGGTCTAAAAAAAAATCAAGCTTTTCTAAAAGATTAGTTCATCAAAAATAGGTAAAAACGGCTTGACAAGGCTTTGGTGTGAGTGGCAATAAGATACTTGATTGACAGTCTTATTTTTCAAATGGAAAATTGTATCTAAATAAATAGAAACCATGGATTGTGCATGGGGGGAAATGAATAACAATGAGAAACTGCTTTAGTCAGAATCAATGCTTTGAATCAAAAAGTGACAGATTATAAAATGACTTGGGTTGAATTTCTGGGAACTGTTCAAGTATTATATTGAAATATGAAAAATTGTATCAACTTTTTTCTACTAAAACAGTCTAAAAAGTGAATTTCTCTATACATGTGTGAACTGTCATCCAATGCAGACACCTAGAAAATGCAGTTTAGTATTTCCTCTGATGATCCTTAAAATCAGGACATTATGAAAGAAAAATGACCTTCTTTTACTAAGTCTCAGACTTCACTTTGCTGGCCTAGTGTATTATTTAACAGGGCCATTAGCTAGTGAGTCATCATTTTTAGCTCTAGCTGTTTAGATATCCTCCATCTATGGCTGTGTCTGGTATGTTCTCTGCTATTCTTGGTCTGGTAAAGCTTAAAGATGTGGAAATGGTAGCCACAGAAATGTTTTGATGTGAAGGATTTGTGCCATCAAGTGTTGATTGCTTTTGACAGTGTGTTTTTGAGCGGTGTGTGTGCGTGAGTATGTGTGAACATTTGTGTGAGTGATGGCAGTTAGCCGCTCCAGCCTGTGGCTACCAATTGGTATTTCCACATGAAAGGTCTTTGGGGGCTTGTGCCAGCCATAACAGGGGAGAATAGTTTCCCTGTAAAATAGACCAGCAGACGCTGCTCTTACTGGCGCGGCAATGTGTGATTTTCATTGGCAGACAGCTGCTTAAATATGACTTTTGCTACGTGGCGCTATGCTACATGATCCCATTAAACCAACATTATCTGACATTATCTTGCACCTAAACGGGATCTCAGTTCTAGTAAGTCAATGATCCTATTTTATGGCTAATTGGTTTTCCCCATTTTAACTTGAGCTGTTAGTTTTCAAATTACACATCTGGCTGTTTGGTCAGTGACATTATGCTCAGGATTAATTTATTAAGTTATTCAGAAATACATTAAAGGGGTGGTAAAACACATTCTTTCGAAGGCTTGATTGTGTTTGTGGGGTGCACTGTAACATGTGTTCATGCTTCGTTTTTGAAAAAATGCATTATTTTTCATATATTTGACCTTTATTCTACACTGCTCTGTCCCTCCTTGTAAAAACGGTCTGATGGTTTCCGGGTTCTATGAAGCCAGTCCCTCAAAAATACGCAATGGGCTCAGATATATATCAGCAAATATATAGCAAATATCTCCCTTTACTTTAAACTTTGAACGTTGTAACTTTGCAGATGTTGTTTATGCTCAAGCAGCAACATTACACGCTGGCTAAAGTTAGAATAGTGAAATCGTGGTTTACCACCCCTTTAAAAAAATGCAATTCATACAAAGAGTGACTTCTATGTTGAACATAATTTCTGTATTAAAATGTATTTTACTATTTTTTGGGCATAAAATAAAACAATGTCAGGGTTATACAACTGTCCTATATCGTAATGATGAAAAAGCCAAGACTAACATGATAAACAGAAAGAAAAATAAAACAGGAAATTACATCATATAGAGGACTCCTGCAGACCCTCATGACTGTGTGTCAAGTCGTGAATAATTTGACCTTTTTGTAACAAGACAAGGTTAGTTGTAAAGTGTTATGTAGTGTGATAGTTCTAATATAATATATATGTATTGAAATTGATAGTCGCACCACATGATATTTTCATTAAATTAATAAAAAGTTTACCAAAACCATATGAAACCAACATGAGTAAGAACTTGGCTCATGTGTTTTAAACTAGATTTTTAAAAGATTTTTCCTTTTCTTTATGCAGATGAATTGCTATTACCATGGTGAAGTCCAAGGATACGCCCACTCTGATGTCAGCCTTAGTACATGCTCTGGTATCAGGTAAGCACAGTCTCACCACCATATTTTCCCTGTATCCCATTATGTAATTTCAACCATAACGTTCTAATTTTCAAAGTCATTAGAACTCCTTAAACAAGTAGTTTAAAGCATGTGTGCTTCAGTGCGGAAAGCTATTATGAACCTTAAGTTGTCAAACATTGATTGCCTTGATATTGTTTCCAGTGGACTTCACAACTCTTCCTATGTGAAGGTTCATTTAGAGACCATAAAACCGTGAGATTAAACATCAATAAAAGCTTTAGTATCATCCCATGCTTCATTGTCCTGAAGGTATGTTGTGATAAACTTCAGCTATGCCGTTAAATGTAATTAGGAGGAGCATTTGGCTACAGTAAATTTCTCAGAGAAGCACGGCTTTTACGAGAGAATAGGTAAAGATGAACCCAGTGCTTTGATTGAAGCAAACCCAAGTTCCCAAGGTCTCCTGCTTGTAATTACCAAACACTTCTTCTGGAAGTATTTACTTCATCTTCATGATCACAAGCCGGGGACCTACAGGTAGGGAGATATCAATGCCATATCTGAACACAGAAGGTTACTGTGAATCAAGGCCGAGGTAAATGTGATTGTGGCTTTTTATTCTCACTGGTGTGGGGGTGTGAGATGGAAATTTTTACATCTGCAAATGTCGAAATATGCAATACTGTGGATCAAATTGCAATCCTGTTGAATTGTCTCTGCTCAGTACTTTCGGGCTTCATATTAGCAGCTTGGTTATAAATTGCATGGAGGGTTTCATCAGATACAATTTAAATTATCATTCCTTCTGAAAGCACCGTTTTGAACTATCAGTATGGCTCCAGATTTTCATCTGTTATATCTTGTTATTATATTGCAAAGTGAAAACTCACTCTTCATCTCGCAACCTAATTCTGCAGCACCGTGGCTCTTATATATACTCCCTTCATATTAAATTATCTCTCAATGATATCCTTCAAAATATCTTTTTTTACACCCATGGCCATATTATTAAGAAGATCAGTTCTGTCACAAATGCAAATTCACACATTTGAAAACACAGGCATTTTGCTATCTGGTGAGTAACGGGTTATTGGTCATAGAACGGGGTGGAGAAATTCAATTTTATGCAGCCCAGTGTCATTTGGCAGAAAAATCCATATCCACCCATTTTCCCAATAGAACAAAGATTTGGATTTATAAGAAACAGATTTCTTGACTGTATAGCTTATAGAGGTTCATCAGCTTTTAATCTTACAATTATATTTTACTGATAAAAATATAGTTATATCAGCATTAGATTATCTGATCTCAATCAGTGTTCTTATTATTCAGCTATATCACTGCAGTACTAAATGGACTTCATTATTTTTCACAATCTATTTAGTTTTACACTACATACTTGGAGAATAAAGTGTCCTGACCTCAAGAAAATGACCTGAAAGTTATACCGTACAGATTAATTGCATTTTTGTTCTGAAGAAATCTAAGTGATGCTTGTCGAACGACACAATGCAATGGCATTATGGGTGGTTAGGAGGAGACTGCAAGCTGTTTCCATGGTGTTCTAGTTACAAGGGTATTGCTAGGTGGTTGCTTACT